>NC_068280.1:48951456-49262909 GCF_025860055.1 Xyrauchen texanus
AACCGGCTTGATAATATAAATGATAGTTTAATGGTAAACTTAAAACAAAGACACAAACACATATGACGGACATGTCCGCTAACGATCTCTCTCTCCCGCACGGCCCTCTGCAGTCAGCCTTTAAACCTCACGGAGGCATAATTAGCCTAATACAAGACCGGGTGTGTAGTATCACAACCCGGCCCCGCCCTCCACCCTGCCACATACATACTTTCTGACAAAAAATTAAATAACATTTTAGACACAACTTCAATATGGGTAATTAACTTCACCCGTAAACTGGAGCACAATTGTTCCCATATGTTAACCAGCACTTACATTTTTGGCCACTGGGGGCAGTGGTTAGAACTTTGGTAAGCAAAGACCTTTTGACTTAATGTCACCGAATTTCACAGTGCGATCAGTCTGGAAGGAGAAGCACCACAAAGTTGTTCAAAAAGCTAAACACAAATAGACTCATGATTTCAAGCAATACTTTATACACTATTCATGGAAAGTATCAGCAAGCCACTATGTCTAAGAAATGCCAACATTTGACTCAATTACACACACTCTTTCTCTCTGCCAGTGCTTTTTCCCAAAGCTCAAACCCACAGGTCCCCAACTACTGTACAAGACATGGGAAGTGGTCTTGAGAGGGGATTGTTCAAACCCTGCTGGTTTGATCATTTTTCAGTACCGAGTCTATTTTGACATGTTACTCAGGAGTATGTGGTGACCCAGTAACAGAATAAGAAAAGAAAACAAAAAAATGAAATAAAACAAGCTCTGCTTTTGGTGTGGGGAGTGTTTTCTCCCTTGCCCTTTTCTCATTGTGTTCTTCTCTCTCTAACTATCTCTCTCTCTCTCTCTCTCTCATGTTCTTTTGTGCCAATTTCTGGTTCTTTGAAAATACAGCAAGTCCTCTTTTGAAGAGGCAGGATTCAAACAAGGCAGCTATGCCTTTGGGTCATAGAGAATATGTTAAAGAGAGCCATCACGGACAAATTATTCATAATTCACTGTGCAAAATAAACAAAAATAACTGTTTTAAGACAGTAGAATTTCAACTAGTATATCAAATGGTGGTCCATTTATAAACAAGAGTATTTTGAATAGATAGCTTAGTGAAAAAAATACCCAATTTATTTCACATGTCTTTAACTACTATGTACTTAAACATTTGGTACAACGTACTAATTATGTACATATGTGTTGTTGCATTCTACTTACATTTAAAGTACTTGCATTCAATTACATATGTAGTTACTCTGTAAACCTTACCCCGATCCTAAATCTAACCCTACACAACTCTTACCCTAAACCCTAACCCTAATCTAAACACTAACCCTACCTCTAAACCTACCCGTACCTCAACCTCAGTAGCATTAAATGCGAATTTTGTTGAACAAAATTTAGTTACAAATGCATTGTATTGTATGCATTTTAATGTTAGTGCATAGAATAGTAGTTAAAATACACTTTATTTAAAGTGGTACCAAAATTAATATTAATCCATAACATTTCTCTTTCAAAATAATTTGTCAACTCAAGTTTTGGAGTTGAATGTTACAGGGTTAAAGTTCATTGTAAAAAAAATGGATAATAATGAATTTACATTTTTACTACATTTTTTTTTAAATTTATTTAGTTTGTATATTTGTTTGTTTTTACCATAACAGAGCTTAATTAATGAGCTTGGAGAGACCAATATAAGTGTAAACGTACTGTATAGCAAGCCATATTGACTTTTAATCTGAATTAATCATTGATTTGCAAATTCTTGACATCAGGAATGGTAAAAAAGTTACACTATAACCACTATAACCAAACCTGGTAAAAAAGTTAATTCTTGGTTAAAAGTAATTTTTCTTTATCAGTAATTACTTTTGCAGTTACTAGTGCAAATGTAATTACTAAAATCAAAAATGCGTTTTCACTAGTAGTAATTCCATTCCTGATGTCAAGAACGAGCATGTTAACTAGTGAAAATGTAATTGTTGATATCAATAATCCATATCCTGCACGAGGTTTAAAGTCAATTCGACTTGGGATAACTGTATTGAAAATCTGATAAAGACTTATCGTGCCTCCCCCAAATATGATTGCAGAAAGATCTAATTCTTTTTAAAGGGTAACTAAACCCCTGCTCAGAGTCTGACTCCACCCACTAGCAATATTTGAAAAATGCTCGAAAAGTGGGCAGACCCCAGCGGGGATAGAGGGGACGAACCGAGGGCGGGGATGAGCGGGGGGTGCACCTGAGACCCGTAGTGACAGATTAATTGACAGCTGCTGTCAGACTCTAAAATGGAGAGTGACTGGAGTGACGCAAGTAGCTTTGCCACGGAGCGGTCTTTTGAAGTCGAGGACCTTTCTCCCCCACATTCACCTGAAGTGGAGGAGGGTGAATTGTCTGTGGACACAGGGCCGGAGCCATATCAATTCGAGCCGCTGGCTCAAACTGCGGTTTTAACTCCCTGTTGAGCATCCGAGTGCGCATTCACCTTCACTCGCGTGCAGGAAAAACAAACGAAACGCTGTTCAGTGATGTTTATCCTTTTAGCAGGATTTTTATTTAGCAAGCTTCACTTGAACATAACATCAATTAGCTGTTCTCTCAACTTAGAAGAATGTGACGTAAAGCGTAACGTCATCATGTACAAAACCATATACCTCCAAATAAAACTATACAGGTAGTCAATACCGTAATACAATGTATAAGGGTGCAATACGTTTAACACTCCCGCATCGCGAACACGCGTTTGTCGGCCCCAGAGGATTAACTTTAGCCTAACCATAAATTGTGATTCAAATATATATGATCACTCACCTCAAGACGCCGCTGAGGTGGTGGAGTCCATGCAGGAGGAGCAGCGTTTGGCACTGCATCGCTTTTCAGCGCGAGCTGTTTGGAGAAGCCCATTTCTACCTCCATTGCGTTGGAGAAGCAATCCGCGTAAAATGCAGTTTGCACACTCCTACAGCTCTAGGCGGAACTCACGGTCTTCCAGAACAAGGACGTGCAACCCCTGGCTCTAATTTCCAAGTCTATATGGAAAGCAATACAGTCCAGCAGTGCTGTTGCAACCAGCAACATTACACCTACGTACCATCCTGACCACTGTACTAAATACAGATAATCTACGCTAACTTGAATCTATCCTAACTGACGCTAATACTATGCTACTAACTAACTATGCTTCTAACAATACTACACTAACAAATATGCTAATTAACTACCTAGGCTACACGAAATAATCTAAATAACTATATAAATGCTATGCTAAATAGATGCTAAAATACTCTATCCTGATCGTTTTCAATACTCGCAATTCCAACTCCTGACTCGCTACAGTGGTTTTGACGAAATGAGATGGTTTGTATACTGCCATGGGCGTGGTAGCTCGTACCAAGGGCGTGGTGAGCTGGAACCTGCTTATGTCAGCTGTCACCGCTTACGTCACAAAGTACCGCAAACAGCCAATAGGAAAATTCAACTGCAGTAGCCACCGTTCAACCTGAAGAGGGCAGCACTCAGACGTTTTTACACCATATATTGTAGAATTAAAACACTTTATACACAAATGTCAAAAAAATTACTTGAATCAATGACCAGTACTAATAAAACCCCATTCTTACAGATCATTAACTAAAAAAAGTTGGTTTAGGGTTTAGTTACCCTTTAAAAGGGAAATATCAGGGAAAACATAACAGGGATGAACAGGAAATGCAGGGACAAAGACAAATTCAGTATTTTCTCTGAAATAGCACAACACATTTTAGAGCAAACTACACAGACAGTGAAAGCATGATGTTTTAATTTGAATAAGAGAAAAATTAATGTTGAACTGGAAATTCTATATAACCCAGTAAATGGTAATCAATGTTCACATTGGTCAACCCGATCTAATGAGGTTGAAATAGTAGTACAAGATTGTAAGAAATTGTAAAAATCATATGAGTTGACTCATTCAAAAATGTACAACTTTTCAATCCCATATAAAAAAAAAACGAACCAATGAAACAGACAGTGAAATCAGAAAAAGTAGGTTGACTTTTCTTTAGCTAAAATCAGTGTGTGCTTACCAAAATGCAAAACACTGCCCCAGTGGACAAAGCGGTAAGTGTTGTTGGGCATATGGGCACTGGTGAGCTCCATTTTAAGGGTGTAGTGTCCAAAACGAGTTGTGAAATTAGTTCTTTCCGATGTACAGAATGTAATACAGTGAAGAGGAATGCATATTTTAAAAACTTTCCCCCCAAACCTAAACCTAACCATCAATGGAGTAAAAATCAACCTGATTATGCAGACGTGATTACTTCCTGGTTCAAACACGGAATTCGAACCCGGGTCTCCCACACTACTGACACAACACATTTCCGGTGGAACCACAAGGGAAGATAAACATGATTGAGCTGGTGCAAAAATGTCTGATAGGAGATGGCTCTTGTCAGTGAGTCGGCATAGTGTGTACGATCCTAGGGTACCAGAATTCTCGGAAACAACATGCCAACTTCCCATCTGGTCATGTTGTTTGCTCATAATAAAACATACGACTCCCATAGAGAAAACCCTAAACCTAACCATTATTTTAATTGGAAAATCACTTTAGTGTATCACGAAAGAAAGAAAACATCGGGTTTGAAATTAGATGAGGGAAGTGCAATATAAACTATGTATTGCATAAATAAATATGGAATGAGAAACCAAATTTGTTCACAGACATTTGTTAGATTGGAGGCTAGCTAAAATGTGATGCCTGTATTGTATACATTTGAAATTCTGTTTGTTAAATTGGTTGGTCTCTATTTTGCCATCTCATACGAATTAGTTGTCATGAGACTATTTTGAAATTGGCTGACGTTTCTGATGATGAAAACATTTGATAATAATAATTTGTAATGCTTTTTTTTTTATGAAACTTAAATGTATCTGTATCTATATCAGTATCTTTGTATTTTAACTGTTCATTATGTCAGTCATAGAGCCACACATGGCAATATTTCCTGAGAAGGAGCCTTGTGCATTTTTATCTTTTGTGGCTCATTGGGAGTTGAGCTGTGAATCATGTTCACAGTCCCCCTGCGTGCGTAAGTGACGAAACTGTGCTGTCAGCATCTGACAGTTGTTTGGCTCAGCCATAAAATGTCAGTTGTGTACATTTGCAGCGACTTTCCTCACATTTAACTTGACTAAAAGTGACATGTTTGAATGCGAACAGGATTTGCAGATTGACAATACAGCACTTCAAAATGGACATTTGCAGCACATACTGAATGTGTTGCGAAGGATGTGAAACGTGGGCCAACATTGACTGCTCCAATCCCAATAGAGATTAATTTGTGAAATACGCATGTACTAAAAATTTAGCATCAATATGTACACTATAACCAAAAGTAGAATAAGATTAAAAGAATTATATAATACTTTACATATTTGTAAACCATTTGAAAATTGTACACCCTTTGCTGAAGTGGTTATTTAGAGTGTTCATTGAATGTTATGCTACCACCTTATGTACATTTACATTTATATATATATCGCACCTTTCAATTTATACAGTGTAAATTCAAACATGGGCAGAGGTGGATTATGGGACAGGTCTTCACTCATAATGAAGTTCAAGGTGAAGATGGCTATGTAGGAGCAATAACAATCAACTGACAAGGCATCTTCCTAGCTATGCTTCATACAAACTTTAATACTAGAAAAAAATAAATGGGCTGAAAATTTGGCCCATCCATTTTATTGAGGCCCACCCAAATGTAATATCCTGGCTACGCCCTTGGCTGCAACTTAAAAGTTATTTTGAATAGAATCATACCGCCGTATCACTAGGTGGCGACAGTGAGGAGAAATTTGGTGGACATGAAGAGGAGAAGAAACGAATGGTATGCTGAGCTAATAGGCTAACCGGCGACCTTGTGAGCTAACTGGAGAAAATAGAACAGAGACATGTTAAAATTCACGATTTATATATTTGGTTTACGTCACATCACATGTAGTCTAAAAGTTAACAACATTAATTATATAGTGCTTGCATAGGATTTGACTAGTTCTTTAGCCAATAGAATCGCTTTATGATCCATGGGGGCATTACTTGGAGTGGGTGTGTCATGTTGTCTGTTTTCCTTGTCGTCTTGCGGGACACAGACAGATACATTTGTACTTGGGAGCATTCCAAAGACGGCTGCTGAGGGGATTGACTTGCCTTGAAAGGGACGTTGATGTTAATCAAAATCAAATCAAATGCTTATCACAGTCAACTGGAAAGAGGAAAGCCTTATTATGTAGTGATTACAACTGAAAACAGTAGTGTAAGGGCCGTTTAGGCTAGCGCTTAATCACGTTGAGTAACGTTGTTTGGGCGGGTCTTTCAATACAAACACTGGCATTTTTATAGAGCCACAGAGGCACATTGTTTAGTTTTCGAGAAAATGAACCTATGAATGTCTTACTTATAGTTGTCTCTGTATATTAAGCTGGGACAGAAGAAAGTTTAACAATGAAAAAGTGACATACTTTAAAACAAATTTGAGAACCTGCCTCAATAAAAATGTGACAACTATTTGACAACTGACGTCTAATTTTAAAATAGCTGTTTGAAACCAACATAAAAAAAACATGGTTAGAGAAAACACACACTTGTGTAATTAGAAATTTGATTCAAAACCTTATAGTCACTGAGATGCTGCCCTGATGACAACTTATCTATGTGACAACAGTCTCTCCCTACATGTTTATTTGGAATGAGGTGGTACCCCTGAGTTAATCTGCAGCATGATGCTAAAGGCATCTGCCAAGTGCATAAAAAGAGTATGAAAAAAATGACAACAAGAGGATGTGAGAGAGAGAGAGAGAGACAGAGAGAGAGAGAGAGAGAGAGAGAGAGAGAGATCCATGATTTGAAATGTGTAAATGAGAAATTATAAGGGGAGATGAATGTCTCCAATGATGCCTGGCATTTTGCTGTCAACATTTTGCAGTTATTATTTTCCTTTTTCTCAGTATCTGCATGTCAAAGAGAATGACTCATCTGCTGATCTGAACACAGAGTGCCTTGCAAAATTCAAATATGTTCTCTACTAAGAATGAAACCTTCCGTGGGATGTTCTTATCTGAAGGCTTGTATTCCAAAAGCTAGTGAGCTGACTTGCTGTCTACTGGCTAAATAGGGAACTCGACTTGCAAATTATTTCAAAAGTTTGATGTTGTCATGTTGCTAATGGCATGCTACTCCAAAATGCTTACTTTTTAATCAAAAACAGTGACTTATAGTAAAATGAATTAAAAGCTTGAAAATGTAGTTGGTAATTTAATGTACACGTTGAAATCTATCACTTTACAATGTATGCACTATACTGTAGCAAAAGTATTTAGATAAGATAGCATTGGCTTTGGATCATGGCGTTTATGAACTGATACTCTGCCGTTTTACTCTTGATTTGTGTAAAAGTGAATAAAAGATGTTGTTGTTTTACATTTATGCATTTGGCAGATGCTTTTATCCAATGCGACTTACAGTGCATTTATTACAGGGACAATCCCCTCGGAGCAACTTGGAGTTAAGTGCCTTGCTCAAGGACACAATGGTGGTGGATGTGGGGATCAAACCAGCAGTAAACCTTCTGATTACCAGTTATGTGCCTTAGCCTACTACACCACCACCACTCCTCCGCTGTCGCTCCTCCAGTGTTTAATTCACCAGGAGTCTTCTATTATATGAGACAGGTTGTGATATCATATGCTTGTGTACCAGATTTGGTTAATGCAACCTCTGGTAGGCAGCTCACTTGGTTTTGCCTATGTCTGACTAGGTCCATTATAATAGTACCATTACTCTTGACATGGCCCCTCTCTGTAAATGTACAGTAAAAAGAGTATAATGTCCTACTTGCCAGGCACATGCCAATCTGTCTCTGCTTCTAGCAGCTAAACTCAACTACACCCCCCCACCCCTCTCCTCCTCTATATCTGTCTCTTCGAACTCATCTGGCTGTCCAGGGACTTGGGGTCAGCATTGCCAGTAAGACATATCAGAACAAGCTGAGAGTGTGTTTGGTGAATCTATCTGTAGGGAAAGTAGACCAAGGCAGACAAGCATCTGGCAACCTGCCCGAGCCATCAAAAGGTCAACCTAACCGTTCAGCTCATGGTATAAATATCAAGGGACACCAAACCAAAGAGAAAACACTGCATATAAATAGATAAGTAGAACGCAAGATGTGATAGGGCGTTATTGACACTGTAATCTTAAAGAGTGATGTAGGTCATTGCAGGAATATTCCAGGTTTAATAAAAGTTAAGCTCATTCGACAGCATTTGTGGAATAGTGTTGATATCCACAAAAATAATGTTAACTATCTCCTAACTTATCTTTCGAAGAAAAGAAAAACAAATCTGGGTTACAACGAGGAACTTGCTTTGGAAGCGAATGCGGCCAATCCGTAAACATTTCAAAAGTACAGTACAGCCACAAATGTAAACATTAAAGTTGTTAACTGGATTTTAGCTTGAAAAAATGTCTTACCTTATCTGTGTAACTTTACAGTTTATTCATTATTAGATATTCACTGATGAGCAAAAACATTATGACCACCTGCCTAAAATGCAGTTGGTCCTCTGCGTTGTGCCAAAACTGTGCCGACCAGCCGCGACATGGACTCTACAAGACCCCTGAAGGTGTCCTGTGGTATCTGGCACAAAGACATTAGCAGTAGATCCTTCAAGTCCTGTAAGTAGTGAGGTGGAGCTTCTGTGGATTGGACTTGTTGGTCCAGCACATCCCACAGTTGCTCAATCAGATTGAGATTCGGGAATTTGGAGGCCAGGGTAACACCTTGAACTCTTCATCATGTTCCTAAAACCATTCCTGAACAATGTGTGCAGCACTTTATCCTGCCACAATAGGCCACTGCCATCAGGGTATACCATTGTCATGAAGGGGTGTACCTGGTCTGAAACAATGTTTAGGAAGGTGGCATGTGTCAAATTGACGTCCACATGAATAGCCGGACTCAGGGTTTCTCGGCTCAACATTACCCAGAGCATAACACTACCCCAACTGGCTTGAAGTCATCCCACAGTGCATCCTGGTGCTATCACTTCCCCAGGTAAACTGCACACATGTACATGGCATGTACAAAAAAAAAAAAAAAAACAGGACTCATCAGTCCAGGTGAACTTCTTTCACTGCTCCAATTTCTGTTGCTCCCATGCCCATTGTAGGTGATTTTGACGGTAGACAGAGCACTCTGACGCAGCAAGGTGTGATTCACTGTGACACATTTATTCTGTAACCATCATTAAACGTTTGTGACTTGTGCCACAGTAGACCTTCTCTCAGTTTGGACTAGATGGAATTGCCATCGTTGCCCTTGCGCATCGATAAATCTTGGGCGCACAACACGCTGTCGTCGGTTTGTGTTTTTTCCTCCTAGTACCATTTTCAGTAGGTACTCACCACTAATGACTGGGAGCACCCCACAAGCCTTGCAGTTTCAGAGATGCTCTGAATATGGCAATAACAGTATGGCCTTTGTCAAAGTCGCTCAGGTCTTTACTCCTGCCCATTTCAACTGCATTCAACACATTGACTACCCAGACCTTGACATGTTGCCATGTTAGGAGATGTTATAATGTTTTGGCTCATCAGTGTATATTAGAAATTTGTAGTCATGGCGATGCAACACCAGTAAACCCGGTAAACACATTACCACCAGTAAATCCATGATTTCAATTTCACTAAAATCATGTTAACACTTAAGGGCTTTTCACTGTTGAATCATTAACCTCGGGTCATGCTAAACCCGGGTAAATGGAATCCTGGGTTATCCTGTTTCACGTTTCACACTGCTTTTTATTACTGTTTCATAATTGTTTATTATTATTATTATTATTATTATTATTATTATTATTATTATTAATAAACATAATAATAATAATTAAGTATTACTAATTATATAGGTAATACTATATACATATTATTATGTATGTATGCATACTGGAGTGTATAAAGTATAATTATTAGTGATATTTTATTAATACATGTCACAATCATTTAACTTTTTAACATTTACTTATAATATTTTGTTAAATGTTAAATATTATATTTTGTACACTTATTGTAAAAACATAATAATAATAACAATAATGTTAATAATACTACTACTAATAATAATACAAAACAATATAATAATATATGCACTGACGGCCAAAAGTTTGGAATAATGTACAGATTTTGCTCTTTTGGAAAGAAATAGTTACTTTTATTCACCAAAGTGGCATTCAACTGATCACAATGTATTGTCTGGACATTAATAACATGAAAATTTACTATTACAATTTTTTTTTCAATTTGTTCAGATCTTCTTAAACTACTTCAAAGAGTTTTCATTAAAATATCCTCCACATGCAGCAATGACAGCTTAGCGGATTCTTGACATTCTAGCTGTCAGTTTGTCCAGATACTCAGGTGACATTTCACCTCACACTTCCTGTAGCACTTGCCATAGATGTGACAGTCTTGTCGGGCACTTCTCACGCAACCTACAGTCAAGCTGATCCCACAAAAGCTCAATAGGGTTAAGATCCACAACACTCTTTTCCAATTATCTGTTGTCCAATGTCTGTTTCTTTGCCCACTCTAACATTTTCTTTATGTTTTTCTGTTTCAAAAGTGGCTTTTTCTTTCCAATTCTTCCCATAAGGCCTGCACCCCTGAGTCTTCTCTTTACTGTTGTACATTAAACTGGTGTTTAGCAGGTAGAATTCAATGAAGCTGTCAGCTGAGGACATGTGAGGAGTCTATTTCTCAAACTAGAGACTCTGATGTACTTATCCTCTTGTTTAGTTGTACATCTGACCTTCCACATCTCTTTCTGTCCCTGTTTCCTAGCCAGTTGTCCTTTGTCTTTGAAGAGTGTAGTGTACATCTTTATATGATTTTTTTTTTTTTTTGGCAATTTCAAGCATTGTATAACCTTCATTCCTCAAAATAATGATTGACTGATGAGTTTCTATAGAAAGCTGTTTCTTGGAATCTTTGACTTAATTTTCACCTTAAGACATGCCAGTCTGTTGCATACTGTGGCAACTCAAAAACAAACACACAGACAATGTTAAGTTTCATTTAATGAACCAAATAGCTTTCAACTGTGTTTGATATTATGGCAAGTGATTTTCTGGTACCAAATGATTAGGGTTAGGGTTAGTATGTTTCTATGCTAGGGTTAGGTTAGGTAGGGTTAGGGTTAGTATGTTATAGGGTTATATTGCACACTAGTATGCAATTTATTATGATTACTCAAGGATAAGGTGTTGGAGTGATGGCTGCTGTCTAGGTTAGGGTTAGGGTTAGGGTTAACCCTAATTTTAACTGCAGCATGACTCCCGAACAGACATTTAAAAATCATAATTTTTCATATGAATCTACCAAGGAGGTCTATAAAACCTGGAAAAATCTATCAAATAATATATGTGATTTAAATTTTGTTTGCAATAAATTTTGTTTCGTCAGGGTACACGGTTATGCTGCGTTCCATTCAAATTGGATGTGGGATATTCCTACTTGATATTCGGAAGATGACGTTTAAGGAAACAAAACTGCAACTACAATGTGCTTAGCAGGGCTTTGACTCTCATTAGAGATGTCTCCAACTGATAAACAATGCTGCAGTGCTAGCATTTGTGCTTCAGGTGTACGATTATCAAAAGAGATTATAATGTTTTATACATCTATTTCTGCAGGCGTGTTTTAAACAAGCTTAAATATCATGTAATGTGGAAACTAACTCATTTATCGATTAATAAAGTGAATGTTTATCACTTACTTTGTATATCTCCCTGCATCTCGGTGAAATCAGAGTTGAGAATTTCTGCTCGAGCCTACAAGTTGTAATCCTGACTTCAAGATGCATTCCATTGCACTTTTCCTAGTAGGAAGTTTCCGAGTTGAATGGAACGCAGCATTACTTTTCAAAACTTGATCTGACACTGAATGCTCAAGCAGCCGAATTCACAATTAGAAAACTCCTAATGTTGCTATAACAATGCAAAAAGCACTTACCAATTTACTTGAAGTGAAAATCAGTCCTCCTTTCCTGTTTAATTGATTAATCGCACGATTATGCAGAACGTTTTAGGTTTTTAAATCCATAAGGATCTCTTTCTCAATGGCGATACCAGCAGTGATGACATCCGACTCGTCAGACAGCTTGATCTTACGCTTTTTGCTCTTGAATTACGTACATCACTTAAAGCGTGATTGCGCCACTCAAGGTCAGCTAGAAGGCCTCGACTGGGATATATCCTAAAGATCACACCCACCAAGAATAAATAAATCTGATTGGCTGATGAATCTGACAATCTGACTTTAGCTGCTCATTCATTTGCACTGCTGAGGGATTCTGTGGAAATTCTGAAGGCCTGAGGGGGTGGAGCTCAGAGGCAAGTGCTGCTTTGGATTCGGGCATGCGATTTGTGAAACAATTGTAACACTTTGCTTGTAAGCATCACAGAATAAATTCTGATGTTGTTGTTCTCTATTTGTTTGTAGATTAATTAAGAGTGGAAAGCGATTAAAAATATATAGGAGAAAAGGTGATTGGGAATGAAAGGATGAAAAATATGTATTTATTTGGCATGTTAGGCCAGCAGAGAAGGTGTTGATGGCCCTGAGTATTCACCACTGTACTTTGTGATCAGTTGAAGGCCACTTTGGTGAATTAAAGTACCAATTTCCTTCCAAAACAGCAAAATCTGTCATTATT
Source organism: Xyrauchen texanus (assembly GCF_025860055.1). Classification (NCBI taxonomy): domain Eukaryota; kingdom Metazoa; phylum Chordata; class Actinopteri; order Cypriniformes; family Catostomidae; genus Xyrauchen; species Xyrauchen texanus. Next base: position 48,964,210 of record NC_068280.1, read on the forward strand.
CCAAACTTTTGGCCGCCCGTGTTTATTACAATAATTTATGTATAATATTGAGTTAACATTTAATTAAATGATTGGGGGCAATAAATTGTAATATAACATTACTAATAATCATACTATATATACCATACAGTATATTTTATTACTAGTATTACATTAATAATAAATATATTTTCCCAACACTGCAGCCAGATTACAACTGTTCCATTTTCATGAGATTATTGAGCAGAAAAATACATTTTAGGTGACCTATAGAGGAGTAAACGCTATTTGCAAGGTTTTCCTCAAGACCTTTTCTTAAAAAAAAAAACAGTATTTTTTTAGAAATACAGTAGACGCAGCCTGTAGGGTACATAAAGATTAATGTTAGATTAAATAAATGTGAACTGCGAGTTTTTGATATTATCAGTTGATTGCATAATTTCAAAGCATGCCACGTACTGTAGCTAAATTCAAATTACACACAATCTTAGTTATTTACATTTGTAATATGATTACATGAGCACAGTTAAGCATGGTATTATATAAAATCTGTAGGCTAGTATGCACGATTGTGTGTGTGTGTGTGTGTGTGTGTGTGTGTGTGTGTGTGTGTGTGTGTGTGTGTGTGTGTGTGTGTGTGAGCGTGTATTTATCACTTTGTGGGGACCAAATGTCCCCATAAGGAAAGTAAAACCCGAAATTTTTGACCTTGTGGGGACATTTTGTCGGTCCCCATGAGGAAAACAGCTTATAAATCATACTAAATTATGTTTTTTGAAAATGTAAAAATGCAGAAAGTTTTCTGTGAGGGTTAGGTTTAGGGGTAGGGTTAGGTTTAGGGGATAGAATATAAAGTTTGTACAGTATAAAAACCATTATGTCTATGGAAAGTCCCCATAAAACATGGAAACACAACTGTGTGTGTGTGTGTGTGTGTGTGTGTGTGTGTGTGTGAATTCACCAAAGCCCCATATTTATCCAGTACTTCTACGTCTCAGCAAATACCTTCCAATAACTAATGCAAATATGTTGGTTATGTTTGATCACTACCTCCATTAATGGATATTTAAGCAGCAAGATGGGGCTAGCATTTAGTGAAGGTACAATTCATTATGTGGAAACATAAAATTTCAGGTCCAACGGACAATATTTGAAAAAAGTTTGTACGGGGGAGGTGCTGTGGAGAGTATGTGTGTATGTTGTTGTGGTAGGGGCCATTGGGTCATTTAGTCTTAATGACCATTATGAATTATTTTGTATTTAAAATGGCCCTACATCAGCACTGCTGTAACTATCTATGGCCGAATCACAGCAGTGCTGATGTAGGGCCATATAGCACTCTTGCTCGTGTGATATTGCTTAAATATATTTAGTATATGGCCTTACCACTAAATGACTCAAACAAAACTCTTGTATATCATTTAAAGTGTTTATGACATTATAAACCCTTCCAATTTTGGTAAATCGTCTAGTTCTTCCTTGAAGCGCTCCTTGTCACAGCCTGAAAACTAAACTCTATAGATTCTGGCTTCAGAAATTGTGAAAAGCCAGCCAATCAGATTAGAGCTTGCCATTTTGAGAAAGATCTTGCAATTTTGTTAATTGTATCAAATGGTCAGTATGTGGCTATGCTATCTGTGCCTACATACAATTTGTATTAATTTTTCATTCATAAACTAATGAATCAATTTCTAACATTCAGTCAAGAATATCCATGAATTCCTGCTCAGTAGAAGCTTTAATTTACAGAGGCATATGGACTGTACACATGTGCAGACACAGACACGTTCTGTTGTATCGTTAGAACATGCAAGATTGCATTTCTAACCCATGTGACAATAAAAGGCACATTTATGTCAGGAAGATGCATCTCTCTTATTACATGTAATGTGTTACTTCACCCAATGCAATAAAGGTGATTGTTTCCAATACATATAAAACTTGAGGGCTTCAACCTTGGTAATTGATGATGATGTTTTCATATGGATTGCTTATGCATATAATGTTATCACAATTATTGGTAAGCACAGCAGTACTGTATTAAAATAAACTACTGTGCACTTTGCAGTACCAGCCAATGTTGGACACAATTTTGAATTTAAGAACTGTCTCACTTTCCAATCACGAGTTTAGGTTTGAATTTCATTATCCTGATCCTACATGATAGTACATTTGAATAGGAATGACAGGAGGCGAAATTGACTGAATTGCAATTCAAAGAAATTCAACATTGCAAAGAGGACTTTTATTTGTCAAAAGTACAGATAACTTTTTGATCTGAGTACCGTTTCCTTTTTGTAAGCTGCCTCAAGTAGTTTGGCTCCATTCTTAAAGCTTTTGGGTCACTTAAGCCATGTCTGCTCTAACATAATGCGAAACGCTAAACTCGGTTTTCTGTTTTCTTATGTAATTGTTTTCCATAGTATGCTGAAAGAGCATTTTTTAAATGATCTGTTTATCATAAATCCTGATATATTAACTGTACTTCAACCATTGATCATTAAATGAATAATTTAATTTAAAATTAATTTGTAAATAATATAATGTATACATTTATATAAAATGTATTTATAAATGTGTAACATAAAATATATATTTATATATTGTAATACATACTAAATCATTTCATGTATTACGTTAATTGGATTAACAAATGCCAAAAATATTGGCACCCTTGGTAAAAATGTAAATATATTATTGTTTATCATTTTGATTTTCATTCAAAAATATATCCTCTGATGGATATCAAACAATTGCAAACACAACAAAAAAAGTTTTATAAAAAAAATTAAAAAATAATATTATATATATAATATTATATATATATATATATATATATATATATATATATATATATATATTTTTTTTTTTAATTATTATTACTTGTTTTAAATATATGTGAAAAAAGGAAGTCATGGCTGAACAATTTCATGTTTCTAGTCACACATGTTTACTAATTTTTTTGAACTATGAATAGGAATACACTTCTGATATATTTTACTCATAAGAATTTCTAGGGTTGTGGCAAATGAGTTTTGGAGAAAAAATATTTCTATCGGGAAGACACACAGGCTTGAGCGAAGTTTAAGATGCCATTTATTTGATAGATGTAAAACAGAAAGTAATGTCTGTCTCTTTGGCGTAGGCCCCGTCCGGCGGTCCGAGGGCGTTATACCCTGAACCGTCATGTCCTGCCGGAGATAGGAGGCAGGGGCGAGGAGCCTACCCCTGTGCGGGACAGGGCTCAACTGGTGGTGGTGGGGTGGTGGAGGTTGCTGTGTTAGCACACCACAATGTGATAGATTGTGAGCGGACTTATAAAGCAATGGCTTACATGGAGTTACCCAGCTAATGATGTGATGATGTACAGCTGCTAGTCTTCCCGCTAGAACTAAGCTGTGCTTCCATGTATTTAATTAGGAGATTTTTTCTCCTTCAATAAGTTAACTTCAATTAAAGGTTCGATTTTTTTGTGAATATTTTGAACAATATAGACATACTTTTCATAGACTTCTTTGCTCATATTTACCAAGGGTATATAAATATTTAATAATTTGTCACCTCAGTTCCGCAGTTGAGTTTGAATTAAAAGCTACTTTCAATTCAATTCTTATGTTTGGGACAACCTTGGTAGTAGCTTAGTAGTAGCAATTTTTTGAGTTTGGAGTCGTTAAAGGCAAAGCCAAAATCTTTGCCGAAATATTGACAGACACACAGGATATGCCCCTTTGCCCTAATCTTTGTACTGCATGCAGTTCTTCAGGCAGTTTGTCTGTGCTGTCTCCATCTTCCATCAATAAAGCTCTAATTAAATTTCATGCCATCAGATAGCCTCCAAAATATCTCAGCAGCTAACGCCAGCTCATCAATCTAGCTGCCATCATGGTTGGGTATGCCTGAAACAGACTCTAGAACTTTCTATTTAACAGTAATCTAAGTGTACTGGAACTGTTTCTCAGTTGAAGGTCATAGTTTGAGTGAAAATATCAGTGTGGGGGGTTGCAATTAGATGAGCAATAAATGATGGAGACAGATATTGCAAGACAGTTGTCAATGTTGTCCTGGCTTTGAGTTGAATCAATGTGCCTTTGCATGCATCAGTGTTTTAACGACACTCCAGCTACATAAATTTCCTTACCCCTAATGAATCTTTATAGTTTTCAAGCTGTAAAGCTCTTTGCCATTGAAGCTGTCTGTTCTTACACACTAGGGTGAATTCACTAATCAGTTGTTCCACTTTTGCAGTATGTCCATGAACCGCTGCAGTACCTTCACTGAGGGGTAGACAATTGAGTAGGTACACTGAGGGGTAGACAATCGCAAACCACACACTTCTGCACTGTTCTACATCATTTTGTAGCATTACTAGTGTGAGTAGTGTGTTTACAATGAAAATGCAACAAAAAACAAGTGTGATATGAGTACTCGGATGATGCACTTCCTTAACCGTCAAAATGGAGTGTAGAATGTTGAACACTTCATACATTCAGCACTAGCGGCTTGACGCATGCAGCGGAAGGGGCGGAGTTACCTGCCTGCATTTCTGGTATGAAAAAACAACTGTAAATAATGGAGAATGTAGCAACTAACAAAACTTCAGTGAAGAAAGCATTTTATAAATGTGAGTTGAATGTGTTACCGTTACCCCATGCTGTGTGAATATGTACGTTGTTTGAGATAGACGTGTTTAACTGAGGTTGGATAACACGCTAAAGCTAGCAACACATCACATGCCATTGAAATGCCAGCAGTCAGCTGTTAAACAACAAATACTTCTGTGTAGTCAAGCAACTTTAAGCATTCCATTTGGGTCGATTCTACACTTTGAAATTCATATTCTACATGGCTGAGTGCATAGTGTATATTGTAAGTGCATAGCGTATAGTGCGATATTTGGGACACAGCTTTTGGTTTTACGATCACTAAAACAACACAGACAGCACATGCAAATAAATGACGCTATCATCAGACATGATTTATGCTTCATTACTCCCATTACAAACCTATATTGACCACTGACGTCCACGTCTAATTGTATAGAGCATCATACAGAAAAGGCACAGAAAAATAGCTTTTATGCCATTTTGTGATTTGTACGAGAGAAGAAAAACTGGGATCTTTTTCAACCCACACACTGTTTAGCTAGATGTAAAACCGGCAGTTTATAGTGTGTCGATATTAAACCATAGCTGCTTACATAGGTGAGAGAGAGAGAGAGAGAGTGAAAAAGACTGATGTTTTCTAATTCGTCTGCTCCCACCAGAAAACAGCAACACAATACCTTCACAAGCCAAAGCTGCAGCGTAGGTGTCAACTCTTTGCCTTCTACCCTTCTCCATTTCCTTTCCATTTTGATATGTTTAATCATAGTATTACATTTATACTTTCCTCTCTTTATTATCATGGACATCAGGTGGTGACCAAACCAGACTGATCTTTCAGGAAACAGGCAACAGGATGTAATTAATATTTAGTTATTTTTGTATGCTATAATAATCAAACATTAAAGGTTGCGGCAGTTCCGAGATGAAATCTCCACTCTGTGGCGTTGCAGTAAACTTTCACTTGAACAGATGAGGTTAAATGAGTGTGGCAGGGTGGAGGGCGGGGCCGGGTCGTGATCCTACACACCCGGTCCCGTATTAGGCTAATCAAGCCTCCCGAGAGGGATAAAGGTCGACTGCAGAGGATCGTGTGGGAGAGAAAGATAGTTTACGGACATGTCCGTCATGTGTGTGTTTATGTTTGTGTGCTTCAGTTTATTATTAAAATATTATTTACATCGTCAAGCCGGTTCTCTCCTCCTCCTTTCCATTGATCCCTTTACAATGAGGTTTAAGGTTAAAGCTCTATCAAGTTTTAAATCAACATTACCTACCTACCTCCCTACCCTAACCCTTAAACATAACCGATAGTCTCATAAAAAGCAAATGTGACATGAAAAGCGGATTTGCTGAAGCAATCAAGTGTTTTGTGTTGCGTCTATGACAATTTTGGCTAAACTCGCATGCTCTTCAAGACTTTAATCCATATTACAAGTGCAATGCCCTATCAGATGAGCTACTGGGCTCAGATTAGGTTACCAATTATGTTTGAATGAGGTTTTAAATATAGTTTGTCATGTAATGCAAACGTTAAAAAGGTCAACATGATCACACGCAAAGTCGGCATGTTGTTTCCAAAAGTTCCAGTACCCCAGAATCGGCCACATTATGCCGACTCACTAACAAGCGGCATCACCTATCAGACAGATTTTGCATGGGCTCAAGCATGTTTACTTTCCCTTGTGGTATGACCGGAAGCATGTTGCATCAGCATCATGGGAGACCTGAGTTTGTGTCCTGCATTGAAATTAGTGTAGATGTGGCCTAATTCTACGATATATATTTTTTTCTATTTCAGGTCAACTACTATCATAGCAGAGCAAGAGTTTGAAGACCATCCATCCAGGTCGCATTATTCTAGAGCTGCATGCGCCAACCGAACAACTGCCTTTGAGATGAATAGGGATACTAATGGAGAGCTAGCATGGATAGCAAGATATTACTCCCTTCATAACCATCTTTACCCCACACCCCTGCCTGCCCCAACCCCCTCCCTCTCTTTCTTTCTCTCTCTCCTGGCGATTGTGATAGAATCTGCCGCAGTGCATGATCAAAATGTTTGGTTTATAAATGGCAACACGGCACAGAGCCCAGCTCTGACACAGAATGCAGTGATAATATATTTTAGCTGGAGAAGGCGAGGTGGGGGCTTGTGATCCTGTACATCTGTGAGAGGGCCTATAGCAAGACACGCAGTGTCAGCCATCACTTAGCCACTTAATCAGGCCCACCCTCCCCTCATACAGAAAGGTATGTATTGGTTGAGCACAAGAGTAATGCCCATGAACCAGGAGCTGAGTCTCGAGTTTTACTCGCCTTGCCTTAAGGAAGCTTGCTAGTGACAGATTGGTGACATTTAAAGATGTGCTCACTATAGCAAGAGAGCACATTCTTTTCTGTGATAGGTCATTTTGGGATGCCTTTTAATTGTACAACCTGGTCTCATAGAATCACGTTACTAAACCAGCATTTTTGCTAAATGATTTTACATGGCGTGATGTACTTACCGTGGCAGTGTCCTGTTGAAATGAACACAAGAGGTGCTACAACAACAATGACTTTTATTCCCTTTCACACAAATCTACAATAAAACTACATATAATCAGTTTATTGTGATTGCTTCACAATTTAACCATGATCCTGCATGACCTTTTCTCCTGCAACATTCAAACTGTTCTATTCTGATTGTTATGCCTCATTTGCCACTTTGTAGTGTGAAATCTGACTGACCTTTAATATTTCATACTTTGAGCACTGCTGCCATTTACTTTAGATCATCTTTAGTCCTACAGATCTGAAGCTTTACTGTTGTTGTCTGTCATTGTAACATGTTGGGTTTCCATGTTTTATGGGGACTTTCCATAGACATAATGGTTTTTATACTGCACAAACTATTTATTCTATCTCCTAAACCTACCCCTCAACCTAACCCTCACAGAAAACATTCTGCATTTTTACATTATCAAAAAATGAAATTTACTATGACTTTTTGATGTTTTCCTCATGGGACTGACAAAAATGTCCCAACAATGTCAAAAATTTCAGGTTTTACTATCCTTATGGGATCCCCATTTGGTCCCCACAAAGTGATAAATACACGCTCACACCCACACACACACACACACACACACACACACACACACAAATATATAAATAAAAAAACGAAATGCCAAAATTGCAAAAATACAATGTTCTCAAAGCCACAACTCTAAAGAAGTTACGTTTCAAATCTGAAGATGATCTATCAAAAAATGAGGTTCCTGCAAGATTTTTTCTCTGAAAATCGCTGGAAGTGTACAGAGTAAAATTAAGACTCTGCCTTTCAAGACGACACAAAATCTGACTGCACTGCTTGGCTATTATGAATAAAACTATGCAGCATTTTTTAAAAATAGACTTTGGAGACAGGCTCATTTTGTTTATGAGACTCTATTATATAAGATCATATACAGTTTTACAACATGAATGCTGCTCAGATTGCATAGTTTGTTGAAGAACGATGAAAAGTCATTCTTTCAGGCGAGAGCTCATGTAAACAATGGAGAATATATCAATATTTCTCTGATTTCTCCCTTTTATGGACAAAAAGTGCTATTGAATGTTTTTCAATGAACGCTTGTCATGGACAATGAACCCAAGTGTGGCGAACTGGATTCATCTGGTGATTCGCTTTTTTATAACAAAGGTATGAAGTCCCGTTTTGATATTGCATGTTTTCATTTGTACTCCTGGCACAAATAACTAAATTGCTGTTTCTGGAGTATTGCTATCGTGAAACAGAGATCGGATATCAATGTTGAACCCTTAGACCTTTTGAAAAGATGTATAATTTGTTAACATTAATTACATTTATAGACAGTAAATTATATTGTAAATGTAAGCAGATTGACGTCACTCCCGAATGCAGTGAAATTGCATATCAACAGGTTAAGTTCCAAAAGTGTATAGAGTCACGTACATGAGGGACCCAAAAGCAGAGGGAAGTTCAATTGGAATTTTTTAGCAACTCAAACAGTTCCTTTTAAAAAACTCAAGACCTGGGCAGATATTGAGGAATCCTCCTCCACAGTACTGGACATCCAATCACAGGCGAAGGCGATCCAGAGGGCTTCCACATCTCTAAAGTCAGGTATGCTCCAACTACATAAAATCACACAGAAAAATTAAGACCTTCACGTTAGACAGTAACACTACAATGACAGTAGACAATGATCCGAAATAAGACATGACACACGCGGGGGTTTAAATAAGAGAAACAAACACGGGAAGGTGACGCTTGCAGCTGAAGGTTGTAATAATCAGCGTTCCCATGGAAACAATCAAAGTTCCCATGGAAACGCTGATTCAGCATGCCAGCAAGCCCTGAAACACATAAGGGCAAACACATATGGTTACGCTTTGACAGAAACAGACACTGTTTTTTGCACTTCCATAAATTACATACACTGGTGGCCAAAAGTTTGGAATAATGCACAGATTTTTCTCTTATGGAAATAAATTGGTACTTTTATTCACCAAAGTGGCATTCAACTGATCACAATGTATAGTCAGAACATTAAAAACATAGAAAATTACTATTACATAAATCTGAACTTCTTAAACTACTTCAAAGAGTTCTCATAAAAAAATCCTACACATGCAGCAATGAAAGCTTGGCAGATCCTTGACATTCTAGCTGTCAGTTTGTCCAGATCCTCAGGTGACATTTCACCCCACACTTACTGTAGTCTTGTCGAGCACTTCTCACACACCTTACAGTCTAACTGATCCCACAAAAGCTCAATGGGGTTAAGATCCATAACACTCTTTTCCAATTATCTGTTGCCCAATGTATGTGTTTCTTTGCCCACACTAACCTTTTCTTTTTCATTTTCAAAAGTTGCATTTTCTTAGCATTCTTCCCATAAGTCCTGCACCCCTGAGTCTTCTCTTTACTGTTGTAGATGAAACTGGTGTTTAGCAGGTAGAATTCAATGAAGCTGTCAGCTGACATCTGGCCTTCCATATCGCTTTCTGTCCTTATTAGAGCCAGTTGTGCTTTGCTTGATATGACAAAAAAACAAAACTTTTCATACAAAGGTGTACACTACAGTCTTCAAAGACATTGTATAGTTTTTTTTTTTTGTGTGTGCCATTTTTGACTTAATATTGACCTTAAGACATGCCAGTCTATTGCATACTGTGGCAACTCAAAAACAAACACAAAGAGTGATTTTCTGTAACCAAATTTGCAATTTAGCGTAATTACTCAAGGATAAGGTGTTGGAGGGATGGCTGCTGGAAATGGGGCAGTCTAGATTTGATCAAAAATTACTTTTTTCAAAGAGATATGGTGCTGTTTTTTTACACCAGTATAATATAATATGTATATATAATGATTATTTCTATATAAATTTACTATAACATGATATCTATTTCTTATATTACAAGATAAATGAGTACTAGACTAATACTACTGTGTATCACGTTGATTTTCTGTGATTTTCAAATAAACCATCAAAATATATTTTATTTTATTATTTTCTAGTTAGCATGAAAATATTTGTAGATACATTTATGATATATATACGTGCCGGGTCTCTAAAGACCTGAACATGTAGGAGTGTTTGGTGAAATGATCATGCATTTAAGGTTAAGAACATTTAAAATTGACATATCATGGAAATCATTCATCAAGCAACCGACCGTCCATCCAATTTGAAAAGGATAGGGTTGCATCAGAAATATTGGAAGCAATAGATCCTATATGATTCCCCTTTAAATACTGTGTTTGTTCCCAACACCAGCATCTTCACATTGTCATGCACATCATCAGGACAAATTACATCATGCATATGGCCGGAATATGACGAAAAATCATAGCAGACAAAGGCCTCTTGGGGCCCATGACAGATGTCAGCATTTGATTGTAAATGCCAGCTCTTGGAAAAAAATAAAAATAATAATAATAATAATGAATAAAACATTAGGCAGAGTCAGGCCTAGCATGATGTACTTGGCCACACAGGAAATACAAATGTTAATAAATGTATGAAATTGTCCATCTGTCCTTAAAATAGATTTCAGAGGAACCAGACTAAACGTGATTGTTTTCTGCAGGGTATGCACATATGTCAGACAGATGTCTTTGGCTGCAGCATTGCATCTCGCAGTTGTTCCAGTGTCTCGCATTATTATAGGCTGTTATAACATAGTCTGTAACAAAAAATGTATAAAAATGGCATAATCAAAAAATAATGCGAAGATGATATGAAGACTCACCAACTGAATAAAAGAAGGCTCAAAAAGAGCGTCTCTTTGGCCTTCCTTCCGATTACCGTAATTATCTTAAAGGTGCTCTCTGTAACTTTTTCTTAGTGTCGTCATGGACTTACACTGAGGCCTAGTGGCTTGGATGCAGCATCATTTAAAATCAATAGTTTTCAGTTTGAGATGCCATTGTAGAAATTTAGTATTCACAATCAGCCATGATAACTTTAATCAATGAGTGAAAGTGTCACATAACAGGACGGTTACTGAGATTAAGCGAGTAGTATTCAGCTGGTCATGTGACTCTAAAATGGCAGCCTCCATGCGCGGACCCTCTCCATGTTGAATAAAACAGCTTTCATAAGGTTACTGATATGACTGGAGTCTTCATTTTAATGTGAGTGCATGATTTCCTGTATATATTGCAAAATTACAATTCATATCTTTAGGAGTTAAACTTTTTTAATGAGGAAAAAGTTACTGAGTGCAACTTTATGTGTTATTATATCAAATCAAGATTATTTTGAAATTCAGATTATATATTGAAATGAATTGTAAGATTTACCTATTTTTTATTGTACCTATTATTATAACACTGGGCCACTGTTGGAAGTTCTGTATAAAAAAGTGAGTTCTGGTCATATCAGTTCAGGTTAGTGTTGGAGTGTTGCATTGAAAATGGTTTTCCATTAACACATGCAATGAGGGTTATGCATGAAAAAACACAGATTCTTAACATGCACAATGATTGCTCATATGACACACAGTGACACGTGATACAAACAAATGCTCTTTATTAGTAATGTTTGCTTTCACAGGAATCACTATATCACATCCTATGCAATGTTCAAAGATGTTGGTCTAGTGTATGTTCACAAAGAAAAACTGTTAATAACAGCATTAAGTGTGAACGCCCCCTATGCCAGCTGAAGGTGGTGTCTTACCATAACATCTCCTTTTGTGTTTCATGGAAGGAAGTCATATGGGTCTGGAACATCATGAGAGTGAGTAAATGACTGATGAATTATATTCTTTGGGGTGAACTATCCCTTTAACCTACCCACACCCTGGACGCATGTAATATGAAAAACTGTAGATTCACAGTAGATGATCATGTAGAGAAAGAGAGAACAATCAATCAAAAGACATGAAGACACTTGCCTTGGCACACGAGTCACAGCAGGACTGACATATTCACTTATGTCATAAAAAGGCATGACTGATTTTAGCACATCTGTTTCCATGGCAGTTCAATCATGGCTAATTCCACTTCAGTGCAATGCTTTCCACCAGTCACTTATCCTCTATAACTGTCTTGCAAGGTCATGCTATTCTATTTGTCATCATCTGCCCGTGCTAAACAACTCACGTCTGTTAAATCCAACTGCATATTGTCATGATGATCATTGGAACCACTTGCCAAAACGACGAGTTAGTCAGAGAACAGATTAATTTGTAAGTATATAAGTTTGATTATGTCTGAGAAATGAAAACATGTTGACGGCTTGCACAGCACAGCTTGTATTGTCTATACACAACAAATTCTTTGGCTGAAACAAATGGAATAGTTCCCCCCAAAATTTTAATTCTATCATCATTTATTTACCCACATGTCATCCCAAACTCGTATGACATTCTTTTGAGAAACACAATGCGATCAAAAATGCTTCAGAAGAAGTGGATTAAACCACTTGAGTCATATGGATTAACTTTACGCTGTAGTTATGTCCTATTTGAAGATTGAACGTTTTAAAATAAAATAAACACTTTACTCTCCAGATTAATTTATATGCAAAGTATACTGTGAACTGGAAATCCCTTATATACAGGTTTAGCAATTCTACATAAACGATAATTAAATATATTGATATAATCCCACAGCAAATGGTTTAAAAAAGCATCTATTTTACAAATTAAAATGTAGACTAGCATAGTTACTATCTTGATTTTATAAATACCATAAAATTCCCATTATTGAGCCAGTACAAGGCGTTCTTGCCCTACGAAGTCACTTATCTTTTTTGAGTGTAATTTCACTGGACTTATTCCAAACAGGTAAACCCCTGCACCTGTTAATTCCAAAAACGTTTGAAACACACAATGAAATGGTGTCTGTCTAGACTTGGCAATTATTGTCCAAATCCAGCTGGAGGCCTTTTTGCACACCTGCACAATACTAAGGATTGAAGTGCTCTTACAAACATGTACTAGCATCACTTGTAATCAGTTTCAGCCATCTACTTTTTAAAAATTTCTCCTGAGAAAGTGACCCCAATATTTTCACATGCGACTCATCTAGAGTTTCAGATGAGATCTCAACTGTGTTCCAATTTGTCACAATGTTGAAGTCTGCAATAATGTCAGAGATTTCACTACAAACTGAAATATTTGTTATCAAATTCTTCCAAGCTCAATTTATCTGAGAGATGCCAACATGCCACTTTGAGAGATGCCACTTTTCCATCCTAGGGCTGAAAGGTTCTCGCTGCAAAACCTTGCCGTTCCGTGCCGAAGCGAGTAATTAGGCACAGTTACGGTTTCTTTTCCCACTCATAGGTGAGTCAAATGATGTTGATCATCTCCTAACAAGGCCACAGGTCAAGGTCTGGGTAGATTAAATGGTAAGCGAACAATCAGTTCTCATAGTCAACTTGATGAATGCAGGAGAAATGGGCAGGAGTAAAGATCTGATCGACTTTGACAAGAACCAAATTGTTATGGCCAGACAACAGGGTCAGAGCATCTCTGAAACGGCAAGGCTTGTGGGGTGCTCATGGTCTGCAGTGGCGAGTACCCAATGACAGTGGTCCGAGGAGGGACAAACCACAAACAGGCGACAGGGTGTTGGGCGCCCAAGGCTCATCGATGCACAAGGCAACGAAGGCTATCCCATCTGGTCCAAACCGACAGGTCTACTGTGGCACAAGTCACAGAAAATGTTATTATCATGCCATTCATGTGAACATCAATTTGACACATCATTGCAGCCCAGGTACACCTCTTCATGGCAATGCTATTCCCTGATGGTAGTGGCCTCTTTAAGCAGGAAATGCTCCCTGCCACAATGCACACATTATTCGGGAATGGTTTGTGGAACACGATGAAGTGTTCAAGGTGTTGCCCTGGCCTCCAAATTTCCCAGATCTCAATCCGATTAAGTATCTGTGGGATGTGCTGGACCAACAAGTCCCATCCACAATGGCTCTACTGTACTGAGTTTAAGTATACTGTACAGGGTAGGTTTAGGAACAGGTTTAGAGTTAGGGGTAGGGTTTAGATAAGGGTTAGGGTTTAGTGTAAGGTATAGGGTAATGGGTAAGGTTAACAGCATAACTACAGATGTATTTAAATGAAGGTACTCAAAATGTAAGGGTTAGGGTTAGGTTAGTATACATATGTACATATTAAGTAAATTATATAAAATACTTTTGTACATAGTAGCCAAAGACACCTAATATGAAGTTGGTCCAAATACTATATGAGTAATATATTTTAAATATTACTAGCTGGCGTAATCCCACTCCCTGATGAAAAAGGCATATAGACAAATAATGAAGTATACTAGTTTAACAATCATCATAAAATGATTAAGATACACTTAACGTAGAGTACATATTGACTTTTATTATAAAACATTTGTGAATATGACTAGCTACCTAGAAACAACTGAGTTACTTTGGACTTGGCAAATTGCCGATTGTGTGTCGCCACCTCCTAAAGCCATTCCAACCTTAGCTAACTGAGTAGTTTGAACGGTTTGTAATCGTATGATGCTGAACCTTGCCTAAGTAGAAATTTTACTTGAATTGTTCCCCACCATGCTTAGAACCATTCGGCTTCATGGTGGAATAGCGGATATTGTCTCATGACAACTCGCAATCATTTCTTACATGAAATCGCAAGCCATCGTACAACTTTGTTCGTAAGAAAAGGTACGACTTTTAGACCAACCAATCAACAAACAGAAATACAATACCAGCAACAAATATTTGCAAAGCTCCTATCCAACACTTAATTTTAAAAAAGGAAACATCTGTGAACAAATTTGTTGACATCATTTATTGACTTCCATATTTATTTATGCAATACAAACAACTGATATTAGCCTAATTTTATCGTTGTTACATTGGCTACATGTTAAATTTCGTATTAATTTTAAAATTCTGTTAACTACATACAAAGCTTTGAATGGACTAGCTCCACAGTACTTAAGTGACCTTCTAACACACTATATTCCATCACGTCCATTACGGTCACAAAATTCTGGCTTGTTAATAGTTCTTAGAATATCAAAATCCACAAAAGTAGGTAGATCCTTTTCCTATGTGGCTCCTAAACTATGGAATAGTCTCCCTAACACTGTTTGGGATGCAGACACACTCACTCAGTTTAAGTCTAGACTAAAGACTCATCTATTTAAGCATGCCTACATCTAATTTACTTATAAACTCACAATTAGACTGCTTTAGTTAGGTCTGCCAGAACCAGAAACATCTATCTTTGTCTATAACTCTGGATACAATTGAATGGCATCTATGCTAATATTATTCTATTTGTTTCCATGTCTCAACAGCTGGATCTGGTCTGCTCTGGTAACCTCAGGATATGAATCCCGAGGTTACCAGAGCCGGCCAGATCCAGCTCCGTTCCTGCTTGGTGTTGGATTCCACTGCTGTCTCTGATCGATGATGGCTAAATGCAGACAGTGCTAGCCAGGCATCACTTCAGTCTTTTACGATGGTCTTCAGAGGATGTACTGATGCAAACTCTGTAAGACATCGGATACTTCATATGCCACTGCCTGAACCTTGGATTCAGGATGGACCCCACTGAACCTCTTTGAAATTACCAGTCGGTTGAACTGCGATGCACCTCATTGATCTCTACTTTCATCACCTTGAAATTCCACTCTTGAAATGGAATACATCACTATCATATAATTGCCAACAAAACCCTTCATCAGGCAACTAACAAAGGACAGTACACCTATGTGAACCTCTGCAGTTAATCCAGGATGGACTTCAAAGACATTAGTCATTAATCTTACAGTTCAAACAAAATCTTTTTTTTAAACACTGGACATTAACACTTAGTTTACTAATCTTAAACCTTGACCTGCACTGCACATAAATAACTAATATTGGCATTATATTCATGCTGGTTAGCAAGAGGGGAACTGGCCCTCACAGTGAGCCTGGTTTCTCCAATGGTAATTTTTCACCATTTACCAACATGTTATGGAGTTTTATGTTCCTTGCCACAGTCGCCTTCAGCTTGCTCACTGAGGTTATAAATACAATTGTTATTTAATTATTTATTTTTAAACACAATTTACAATCGTATTTAATCAAACTACATAATGATGAGTCTAAGACATTATAGATATTACAGTTTCATTTTTTTTGTTAATGCATGATTTTCTGTAAAGCTGCTATGAAACAATGTATGTTGTGAAAATCGCTATACAAATAAATATGACTTGACTTGATGTATGCCAATATCCTGTAATAAGCTTCCCACATCTCGTTCCAAACCCGACAGAAGTTATTTTTCTATTGAAATCGTGGCTAGCTTTAGGGTTTTGGTAAGAGTTAGGAAAAATGGTAATAAGACTGTTTGTTGATTAGTTTGTTTCGAAATCTCATACTATTATTAGAACTTGTCATGAGACTGGGTTTGCAAAGCTATTCAAATGAAAAAGATAGTTCAACCAAAAATGAAAATTCTGTCATCATTTCAAGCTTCAAGAGAAATGTTTCCTTTACATGAAACTCTGAATGGCGAGTGTGACCAAGAACTTAAATGCCCCTGTTTCTTTTCTTCTTTGCCACCCCCCCCACCCCCCTAAATGAATGAATGCATGGGGAGCTGTGACAGAGCAGACGTGATGCAGTAAGACATGGTGAATTTGCTGTGCAGCATCGCTTTGTCCTGTGTGTGCAGGCTTTTGAAGCCCAACAGGCCTGGGAGGAGGCAACACTGTAGGAGCAGTCTGAATGAATAAGACTTGATGGCAAAGGGAAGCTGTATCAAAATTTGGCCCTGGAAAAAGAAAAAAAACTTGATTACGCTTCCTCGTTTTAGGACGACATCATCTGTCTAAAATGTCGGTAGCACTTATCGTCTGGAGTATATGAGTTGGCACTGTATTATTTAGGATGTTCAGCGTGTTTCGCAAGGCGAGATGTGGTGATATGAATTAGCTAAGGAATAGAAAGTCTTACAGGTGCTGTGGAAGACAGCGCCTTAGCTGCATTACTGTCCACAGTACTGACTTGTGTTGTCTGGGGCAATACATTTTCAGGATCATTTATTTTCTACTTGCATTTTATGAAGGATTAAACAAGCTCAATGCACATGATGTTGTATTTACACACATGAATGGACTAAATATTTCTCCTGTGTTACACCGTATCTTTGAGTAAGTTATGAGGATTTTCTCTAATACAACCACCTATATGAGAAATTTTATTGCTAAGATATTACTCTTTTGCCACTAGTGTCACCGAAAGGAATAGAGCTCATCCACTTTTTGCTGTCATTTTCTCCATAGGTGTTTCATAAAAGTCTCAATAAAAGCATTCTACACCATGAACCAAAGCAACTAGCTCAGAGGTGAATCGCAACATTACAAACTTTGATTTAAACCCAAAAAAGTATTAGAAAATTTGATAAAAAGACAAATGTGCCAAACTTTGTACTGAACATCTTTAATGAGGGGATGAACTACAATCACATGAAGCATTACAAATGATGTAATCAAATTCAAAACTAATATATACAGTAAAACCATTGATATTAAGTTGTTGATTGTAAGTGTCCAAACAATATATTTTCATTTTATTGCAAACTATCCAGATAGTTGGTCTGAACGGGCTGCTAAAACAGATAGGTGAATGACCTGAAAGACTACAAAGCCACAGTGTTATTTTTTTTTTAGGTGAAATCAACCTACAAATGGCTTATTTATAGTTGACACTGTATTTTAAGCTGGGATACAAGAACTGTTTTTTTTTTTTGGAACATACCACTGGCTATGACACTTGAAATTTCTATCCAGTGATAATCTTTCCTAATGAACACAAGTATTAGCAATGCATTTTTTTTTACATGCAAATGCATATAAATATATCCCTCTTTGATTTCTTATTGAGCCATGGTCAGCGTTTGGTTGGCATCTGTATGGCATAGTTTTGGGCACATTTTGTACCATGGGCAGGTGTGAAACATGTTTTCTGTGGGCTGTGGCATGCCATGGAGGTGTTGCTGTATTCATTCTGACTGACAGCCTAGTCAGGACATGCAAAGATTGACTAATAACAGCCTAATAAGAGCCTTTCCCTTAGAAATAAACTAATGACAAAATATATAATCAGTTTGCTTAATGTAATCTAATATAATATAATGTCGAATAATATAATATCACATGAGAAAGAGTGCTGATAGATGGACAATACAGCATGATTGAGAGTGTGATATTGCTTTTAAACAACAATCTCCATTACTAATTTGAAAACGAATCGGTTACCTTACGTAACCTCGGTTCTCTCTAGAAGAGGGAACGAGTATTGCGTAAGCTAGCTTACGCTACGGGAAAGATTCATCTTTTCTGAGATATTGAAGCCAAAAAATTATCCTTAATTTTGTATCCATTGTCAACGCAGTGCAGCAGCTGCATACCTTGAGCGGGCTAGCTAGCGAGCTCATCGGTTGCTCTGCGGCAACTGCTGCAGCCTATAGACGAACTTGAGTGAACTTGCGTCCAATGACAGGCGCCCGCGCCGTCACTGTATCAAAGCCCGCTAGAATGGCCGTGGCTAGAGTGCATATAAGCGTAAGTTCATAGGCTGGAACCCTGGTTTTCATTGAATGAAGCGAAAATCACTCGTGGCGTGAGCACGGCCGGCTACGCAATACTCGTTCCCTCTTCTAGAGAGAACCGAGTTTACGTAAGGTAACCGATTCGTTCTCTTACGAGAGGTTCTCTCGTATTGCATAAGCTAGCTTACGCTACGGGAACCCATTGTCACGGATTGAAGCGGTTCGAAAGGGGGGGGCTTTCATAGCTTCGAGAACTACGGAAAGATCCCAGATAGGAACCGATGGGGGGCGCGGGGGGTTCATCCTTCTAGCTTCCCTGAGGAAGCGGATGACCAGCTCGTTTTTTTTCCCAGTGACTGGCCGTGCAGGGGTTCAGCGAACGCCGCGACGGCCGCCACGTACACTTTGAGCGTGGATGGGGATCTGCCCTTATCCAGCAGCTCTTGTAAAAACACGAGCAGCGACGACACCCCACATGTCCGTGGGTCCAGGTCTCTGTCGGTGCACCATTTTGAAAACACAGACCATTTTCATTGAATGAAGCGAAAATCACTCGTGGCGTGAGCACGGCCGGCTACGCAATACTCGTTCCCTCTTCTAGAGAGAACCGAGTTTACGTAAGGTAACCGATTCGTTCTCTTACAAGAGGTTCTCTCGTATTGCGTAAGCTAGCTTACGCTACGGGAACCCATTGTCACGGATTGAAGCGGTTCGAAAGGGGGGGCTTTCATAGCTTCGAGAACTACGGAAAGATCCCAGATAGGAACCGATGGGGGGCGCGGGGGGTTCATCCTTCTAGCTTCCCTGAGGAAGCGGATGACCAGCTCGTTTTTTTTCCCAGTGACTGGCCGTGCAGGGGTTCAGCGAACGCCGCGACGGCCGCCACGTACACTTTGAGCGTGGATGGGGATCTGCCCTTATCCAGCAGCTCTTGTAAAAACACGAGCAGCGACGACACCCCACATGTCCGTGGGTCCAGGTCTCTGTCGGTGCACCATTTTGAAAACACAGACCATTTGGACGCATAGAGTCTTCTCGTGGAAGGGGCTCTAGCATGTATGATAGTGTTTATTACTCCTTCTGGCAAAGCGACGGGTAGTCGTTGATCACCCATGCGTGCAGCGCCCAGCGCTCTGGGTGGGGATGCCAGATCGTGCCGCGAGCTTGAGAGAGAAGATCTGCTCTCACTGGAATGGGCCACAGGGCTGTCAATGACAGCTGCGTAAGCTCCGGGAACCATGTCTGATTCTCCCAGCACGGGGCTATGAGGAGCACCTAGTGACGCGTTTCCCTGATCCTCTGCATTACCTGTGGCAATAGCGAGACGGGAGGGAAGGCGTAAAGCGGGGGCGGTTGGGCCAGTCCTGGGCCAGTGCGTCCTCGCTTTTTGAGAAACTCAACTGCTATCATTTCCAGACAATTTATGTGAAGGAGTTTTCCTGAACTGACCATAGGCCAAAAACCGGAGAGCCCTCGCAGACCGCGCTCCAACCCGTGTTGGACGCATCTGTCGAGATGACTTTTCGGCGAGATACAGCTCCCATCGTCACTCCCCGCTGGTACCATTCGGCCACTGCCCAGGGCTGCAGAGCTGATCGGCTGGCAGCCCGTGGCCCAAGCCCGGCGAGACGCGCGGGTGTTTAGCGGGCGCATGCACAGTAAACCCAGCTGAAGTACTGCTGCGGCTGAGGCCATGTAACCTAGCATTCTCTGAAATTTTTTCAGAGGCGTGAGGCTGTTCATCTGAAAGGACGCGGCTAGTCGCTGAACACGGCGCGCGCTGTGTAGATAAGCGAGCCGTCATCGCCATGGAGTCTAGTTCTATTCCAAGGAAGGAAATTGCCTGACTGGGCTGTAGTGAGCTCTTGGTCCAATTGACTGCAAGACCCAAACTGTTCAGATGACTGAGGAGAACTGTCCTGTGAGACAGAAGCTCCATATGTGGCTGTGCCAAAATCAGCCAATCGTCCAAATAGTTCAGAATTCGTAAGCCCTGACTCCGCAGGGGTGCGAGCGCTGCATCGATGCACTTCGTGAAAGTACGGGGTGCTAAAGACAGGCCGAACGGAAGGACGGCGTATTGATAAACCTGGCCGTCGAAGGCGAATCTCAAGAATGGCCTGTGACGGGGATTTATCTGAATCTGAAAGTAGGCATCTTTCAGATCGAGAGAAATAAACCAGTCCCCCTGGCACACATGCGTGAGGAGTTTCCTGATTGTGAGCATTTTGAACGGTCTTTTTGCGAGCACCTTGTTCAAAACCCTGAGATCTAATATTGGTCTGAGGCCGCCGTCTTTCTTGGGAACAAGAAAATAACGGCTGTAAAACCCCGACTCGCTCAGAGAAGGTGGCACTCTCTCTATGGCCCTTTTGCACAGAAGGTTTGCTATTTCTGAACGAAGCATGCAGGCTGCTTCCGTGTTCACAGTAGTTTCGAGCCAGCTCTGAAGCGGGAGGGCGGCGATCGAACTGTAGCAAATAGCCCTGTTTTATTGTGCTTAACACCCATTTGGATATCCCTGGGATAGCTTTCCACGCTTTGAAGCGTAACGCTAGAGGGTGAATGGCCAAGTCGCCTTGATTGCCGCACACAGCGAGCTGAACAGAATGTGTGAGCGCGCTTACTGTGCTTATGCATGACTGCTCGCAGACAGCAGGGACAGGCTGTTCTTTGAGTGACTTCCCGATTGAGGTGAATGGGGAAAGAGTCACATCTGTGAAGTGATGCACGAGCATAGTCACGGGCATGGGACTTATATACAGAGAGGTGTTTGCTGGCCGTGTGACAGAGCGGGCAGAGAAGGGGCGCGCGCACGGATTCGTGGGCGCGTTTATTGACTCTAACACTCGAGCTGGCTGTGCCTGCTTTATGTGAGTGGGCTCTGATAGGGACACGGGAAGTGTAATGCTTGTGTGTAGGGGTGAACACTGGATTGTGGGCACATTTTCTACACATAAGACATGTTTGCTTTGCGTGAAAACGGCATTTGAGTGCAGGCAAGCGGGCAGTATCACCGGCTTGTTGGCTGCTGAATCCACCACTGCAGTAGCTTGAGAGAAGGGGACTGACAGGGGGCGAAGCTTTGACGGTGGTCCGCCGCGGCGGACTGAGCCGTCGTTTCCTTAACAAAGCTAGGAGGACTTCGGTTTCTCAGGTTTCAGCGCAATCTTAGGCCGAGGCCCGCGGGGGGGGCGGTGGTCTGCGGCGGCTGTCTGAGCGCGTTCTAGGGCGGCCGCCCTGTCGACGCTGAGAAGTCTGGCTTTGCTGAGCTGGGCGCTGTGAAGAGGCTCGTGCAGGAGGCTAGTCACATGGGCGGCCTGCAGAGGAGCTAGCGCGACGAGGCAGGAAGAGATTCATGGCTTGGGTGGCTTTCTGGACTTCCGAGAAACGGTCAACAATGCCACTCACCGCGGAACCGAAGAGATCGGACGGAGTGAGCGGCGCGTTGAGGAACGTGAGCGTTCAGCTTCTCCCATGTCGGCTAGCGTTAGCCATAGGTGTCTCTCGGTCACAGTCAGCGCGGCCATGCACTTCCCTAGGGCTTGAGCTGCAGCTTTGGTGGCGCGAAGGGCGAGATCCGTCGCGCTCCTTAGATCTGAAACAGCCTCTAGGTGCCTGCCTTTCTCATCCCACTCTCGAAGAAGGTCTGCTTGGAGGATCTGTAAAACGGCCATGGAATGCAGAGCAGATGCGGCTTGGCCGGCGGCGGCATAGATTTAGAGAGCTCGGCGTGGAGTTCCGGCAGGAAGGGAGCGTCCCGGGCCACGGGCACCGCGCGGCGACGGCTGAGTCTGTTGGGAGCCTGCTCAGAGGGCGGTGACCACTCGAGCCCGAGGCGGTCAACGGCCTGTGTGAGGAGGCGCGTTAGTTCTTTCTCGACTCCGGCGCGGGTCCTGCTGGATTCCTGAGCCGAGGAGGTCCACTGACCACTCCTTGCTGTCCGAAGCCATGATGGAACAGCAGCTCTTATACTCCGCCTAGTCATCCGAGATGGCAACAGTGCGGCCGCTCGGAGGTAACTGTGCGTCCCGGGGGAGCAGGGAGGGTGAAAGCTCGGGGGAGAGGCTCCGGCGAGGTAGTCGCTTCTAACACCGGTTCCGGCAGCCTTTGGGAGCGGCGCTTCTTTCTGCGCGGCGAAACGAAAGACGGCGCGGCGGCTTCGGTTTTGAGTGCTTCGAGTCGAGCCCGCAGGGTCGACATCGGGAGCTCCTCGCAGAGGTGGCATCCGCCGTCAGCGAGGGCGAGCTCTGCATGTTCCAGTCCCAGGCAGAGAGCGCAGATGAGGTGGCGGTCTCCGGCGCTGAGAGGGGCGCGGCATGAGGCGCAGGTTGTGCGAGGCATCTTTAAAAAGACGCTCGTTGCTCTTTTTGTGAAGTTCGCTGAGGAACTAGCTTGCTCTAGCTCGCAGGTTGGCTGAAGGTGGCGAAGACGGCCGGCTTCTTCGAGCGCTGTCCAAGCTTGCTAGATGCCCCTTGAACGGCGACGCGGCTTCTGCAGTTCAGAGATGCGAAGAGCTTCGCTGAATAGATGAAAATCAGGGTTCCAGCCTACGAACTTACGCTTATATGCACTCTAGCCACGCCCATTCTGGCGGGCTTTGATACAGTGACGGCGCGGGCTCGTCATTGGACGCAAGTTCACTCAAGTTCGTCTATAGGCTGCAGCAGTTGCCGCAGAGCAACCAATGAGCTCGCTAGCTAGCCCGCTCAAGGTATGCAGCTGCTGCACTGCATTGACAATGGATACAAAATTAAGGATAATTTTTTGGCTTCAAAATCTCAGAAAAGATGAATCTTTCCCGTAGCGTAAGCTAGATTACGCAATACGAGAGAACCTCTCGTAAGAGAACTACACTTTAGAACAATTAACGACAGCTTGGGCTGTTTCTAACAAGTCAGTGGAAAGCAAGGATATGTGTGTGAGTGACAGACATTCAACAAACTGTCTGATAAGGAGAAACTCCGATATGTACAGTACTTGGGAAGATGACAACACAACCGCACAAGCCGTTAAATAAGTGTCTGTCATTCACAACAATTCCAATCAGATGCACAGAATATGAGCTCCCATTAATTAACTTAAATTACTGCTGTTTTTGTAGGTACAACTATAAAACCTTGAGTTTTAGATATTGTAACGAAATAGGCTGCTATCCCTTCAGCCGACCGCCAGAGGGAGCCCTCTCTCGAATACTGACATTAACCGTTTCTTCTGTGGTGACTTCCTGTTTGTACCATATATAAAGCCATGCTTATCCAATGTCACATTGTGAAGTATTGCCAGTTTCACTGCCTTTCCAAGTGTTTATGCCATTGGATTACCGATTTCTGGATTACCATTTTGCTCTGTTTGCCATGTTGCTCTGCTTACTTGTTTATTGACTACTTTGCCTTGTTAATCAACTATATCTCTGCCTAACATCTTTGATTTGTTTGTTGTGTTTAAAAAAACTTCCTGCATATGGATTCTACCTCAGCCTCCATGTCGAGTTCCTCACAGATATCAATAAATACATAAAGACAAGTAAAGAAACCACATGAAAACATGTCCAGCCTTTTCATTTCTAAACTATGTTTACACTTTCAATCGTCAACGGCTATCAGGGTGTGTAGCGGTCCTGTGCTAAATTGAAATGACAAACAGTAGCCCGATTGCCAATCAACATGCAGCACTGACTCAAGATAGTAAGGAAACATGAAAAAAAAAAGAAAACAGCAAAGACAAGTTATAATTACCATCCTAGCAAACAGCGCTAACATTAGAAAATAGCTCAGCGGTCAAAGATGCGTTCAGTGGTTGCCATGGAGATCACTTACACTGCCAATGTCTCTATGCAGACCTGACATCTCAAAACAAAATTACAAATCTCATATTTTATACAAAGAGGAGCAAAATATGGAAAAACACCATCAGTGAACATTTCCCTTTCACTAAGAAAAAGGTGATCTGTAAAGGCTGCCAGTTTTGCATTTTTAAAACTGCTGGTTATACCTCCCATTAGCAAACTATGAATTTGTACAACAGTGGAATGATTTTGATTCAAGGGAATGAAGCTAGCCTTGAAGAATTTGAAGCATCATTTCCACATTTAAAACAAAAAGTTGAGAATGAAACACAATGCACAGATGAAAAGGAGGAATCTGAAGAGGAGAATGATCTGATGTCCTACTCTCCAGTCAGTGAATCTTCTGTTCCATTTGATGAGCGGCTGATATCAGAACAGGCCACAGAAACATCAACTTAGCTCCAGTGTCTTCCAGAGAAAATGGCCCTTCTAGAAATAGAAGTAGCAGAACTCAGAAAGCTGATTCTTACCTGCCCTGAATAATTCGCCATCAAAAATCTCAAGGCAGAGATCAAAGAACTGCACAAAGACAACATGAAATTACAAGCTGAAATGACAAAAATAAAAGAGGACTCAATAGAGAGAGAAAGAAGCCTGGAGAGAATAATTCAACAGTTAAACAAAAAGTTGGAACAAAGAACAAATCACAGCATGTTTACCACATCAAGATAAGGAAAGTGAATCTCCTAAAAACTCTGCACAAGCTAATTTACAACTACCCTCACCTTCAGACACACTGAATGGCCATACACAGGCATCCTCCAGCACACTAGCACAAGAGGCTAAGGCACCAGTAGTTCTACTTATGGACTCAATTGGCAAAAACATAGACCCCAAGAAGCTCTTCCCAAAACAAAGACTAATAGCACACCATTGTAAAAACACAGGACATTCTCTTGAACTGTTGAATGCAGATGATCATGGCAGCCCTACTTGTATTTTCATTCATACAGGCATGAATGATCTTCACAGCCTAACAAAAGATACAGCCAAAGCCATGTATGAAATCACAGACATTCCCCTCAACACGTGTGCTGATTTTCACCCTGCTCCCTCGGCTGGACATTCATACACATATGACAGATGATACATCATACCTGCATCTGCCTACCCAATGTACACATAGTCCATCATACTTCTATAGGGCCATGGCACCTGAATGCCTACACCCTAATCAGGATGGCATCAAGATATTTGCCAAAGCTATTAAATATACTTCTGTTGGAAAGTCAACTGGCTATAAAGGAACCAAAAGACATCATGCACTTCTTCTCGCTCAAGACCATCACAAGAGCTCTACAGACCAGCCATGACTCCTTGATGGCTCAAAGACAACCAGAAAGACTGTCTTACACTGAAATTCACCCCCGGCGGCCCCCGCTTGAACCACCATGACAGACATTAAGTTATTCCCAGGTAGTATCACAATCCCACACACCACCATCAGCAGGTCCTCAAGTTCAATAGAAAGAGAGATGCACATGGATGCGTTGTGTGCGTCTGTTTGTCTTATGTTTTATAAAGTTTTAAGTTGAGTTTTATATAAAACATTTGTTGACCGTTCAGCCGGTTCCTGCCTCCTCCTTGCCCATCCTTTACCTTTTACAGTCATCGCCACTGCAGTCCGCCAAAGGAGTAGCCGTGGCTGTCTGCTTGGGGACAGAGGGGTCGCTGCAGGCCACCGAGAGCCAGTGAACAACTTCCGTCAGCCGAGAAGGAGAGGAGTGGTTCCATCCACCAGGTATTGGAGGGCTCGTTGCGGTCCGCTGGGGGAGGTGTGAGCTGCCGTCCACCAGAAGGCAGAGGAGCGGTTGTGGACCGGGCGACAGCGTATCTGGGGACCGGCGAGCAAGTTTTTCTCTCTCTCTCTGTGTGTCTCTTATGCTCACCCTTTCCCTCTCCCCACCTCTCCCCTCGTCACTCCACCGGCTAACAGATCGGCTGGAAGGGCATTATCTCCCCTTCAGAAATGAAGTGGGGAGGGGGGGGGTCCATGTGTGTGTGTGTGTTTATGTTTGTTTTAAGTTTGACTTTTACATTAAACTTTATGTTGACTGTTCATCTGGATCCCGCCTCCTCCTTGCCTGTCCTTTAACTGTTACACACACCAACACAAATATTTAGCTTATTTTATCATTGATAAACTGATTTAAATGTATAACTTAATCTGCATCACATATCCTTAATCTGTAGTCAGAAGGTAGTTGAAATGTTTGTTTTTTTTTGTGGTTATTTTACACATTTTAATTATATGTATGCAGAATATTAGTTTTATTTTAATACATGTATGTCGTTTGACATAATCCTTAACTAATTTATATTCTTCTGACAACAATTTTTGTAGTTGTTACTAATTTTTTACAGAAGCTTTTTTTGGTTAAACCTTAGGATAACCAACAGTGTTTTATTCTTAGATCCTATGAAATTGTTACACATTAGATTTTGGAACATTCAGGGTTTTTACTCTTAAGACTTTTGGACTAAAAAGTACAAACACATAATATTTTAACAGCATTACTAATGTTGACATACTGATTCTAACTGAAACATGGTGTAAAATGGATGTCTCCACCCAAAGCCCACAGGTTACTGTGAATGCATTTTACCCACCAGGAAACAGCTCAATACGTCATGGCAGAAACTCTGGGGATTTAATTAAATACAAAAAATTATAATAATATCTGACCACTTTTATAACACCACTGAGAAGAAAATTAGAGAGAAGCTTGGAATGCTGGAAAAAAGATGTGGAATTTACATACCACCATACAATTGTCTATATTAAAATGATAAAAATGTTTGATTCTTTTGAAAGAGAAATGAGTCAGTATCAAACTCAGGAACCATATTTGCTATGTGGATATTTCAATGCTCGAACTGGCTCAGAGCCAGACTACATTAATAACTAAGGAGATAAACATCTGTTCACTCAAATACCTCAAGATCTCTTCAATGCACATGCTACAAGAAGTAATCAAGATCCAGTACACAACAGAAATGAAAAGGATATACTGCAACTCTGTCCAACCCTCAGTCTTTATATTCTAAATGGTAAAATCAAAGGTGATTCTTGTAGATTCTTTACTTACTGTTCAGATCTAGAGTCTTGATTTGTGTGAAAGTGAATAAAACGCAGTTGTTGTAGCACCTCTAGTGTTCACTTGTCCTGGAAACTGCAGGGAATTGTACACGGAGACACGTTCTATGTATATAGAGTCATGTTGTCACTATGAGACCAGGTTGCGATTACGCCATAACAAATATAAGCCCCCTCCTGCTTTAATGCATCAATCAATGCATCAAGCTCAATCCCCCTTTTCTGACCACAAACAGATCATTAAAATTGAAAACAAATCAGAAGCCCAAAATAAAAAGCCAACTGATCTGCATAAACTTAAATCGTACAAATTGATCGTACAAATTGACTCATAGTACTGCTGATAAATGTATTAAAGCATTAAATTAAAATGAGAGTCAATTCTATCAGAACATTTCATAATTGATTATTCCTAGTTGATTTGTCTATCAAACACATTTATAAAATTTTGGAAAAAAAAATAAAAAATCTTTTGAACTAATAATGCTTAATATGACACTGTCAGATATAAATAAAAAAGCTCTATCATCTTTATACAGTATACCTGGGCCTTACTCTGATTTCCTTGGTGAATTTGCACATTTTATCAGATCTAGTAGTTAATGTAGATAGAGTTTTATTTGTTGGTGACTTCAACATTCACATAGATAATGAAAAGAAAACACTGCACATAAATAACTATATTGGCATTATATTCATGCTGGTTAGCCAGAGGGGAACTGGCCCCCACAGTGAGTCTGGTTTCTCCCAAGGTGATTTTTCTCCATTAACAAGCATCTTATGGACTTTTATGTTCCTTAAAAAAACGCAAAACACATATAGAACACATGGGTTCTATATATAATTATTATTTAATTATTTAACTTCGATACACAATTTACAGTCATATTTAATCAAACTACACAATGTTCACACTAAGACTTTATATACAGTTTTGTTTTTTTGTTAATGCATGATTTCCTGTAAAGCTGCTTTGAAATGATGTGTGTTGTGAAAAGCGCTATACAAATAAATATGACTTGACTTGACACGACCTAGCCATACAACATGGCAAAATTTGGAAATATTATTTTGAAAACATCAATACACATCAAATTGGTCATATAAATGACCCTAATCAAACACAAATCCTAGAAAAGTTGAATACTCTTGAGTCATGCCTCAAAACAACCAGAATCCACTAGATTAGCCAATAACCCAACTAGAACCAACTGCAAAACTGAAATCCCTTAAATATAATAAATACTGTGGTCCTGACAGCATCAGAGATTAGATGCTAAAAAATAGCTCTCCTGTATTGGACAATACATTGCTGAAATTCTTTAACATGATTTTGATGTCGGGTGTTTTCCCATGATGTGTGAAATAAAGGATTATCTCTCCAATCCAAAGTGGAGACAAAACAGATCCCAAGAACTACCATGTAACCAGTAACTTAGGAATAGTATTCTGACCCATTATCAACTCACGACTTTCATCTTTCATTAAAGAACATGATGTCATCAACAAACCTCAAATTGGTTTTCCTGAACATTGAACTACTGACCATATATTTACACTAAACACATTATTTAACAAACATGTACACCAAAAGAAAGAGGGCATAATATTTGCATGCTTCATAGATTTCAAGAAGGCTTTTGACTCCATTTGGCATAAAGGTTTATTATATAACATTATTGCCATTAAGTGGCATAGTGGGTAAGGTATATGACATAATTAAAAATATGGACACCCAAAATAAATGTGGAGTAAAAATTGGTCAGAAAAGAACAGAATATTTTACCAACATCGAGGGGTAAGACAAGGCTGTTGCCTCCGTCCAATTTTATATAACATTTATATTAATGAATTAGCTGATCTGCTGGACAGATCCGCAAGTTCAGGACTAGAACTACAGGACACAGAAGATAAATATGTACTGTATGCAGATTATCTATTCATTTTACCTAAAACACCAGAAGGTCTCCAAAACAGACATCCTATATATTTAGACTGGGCCATAAAAATCAATGTACAAAAAACTACAATTATGATATAAAAAAATGAAAGATAAAAAATAAATCTGGAACAGAAATACAAATGTACATTAAATGATGCACTGTACAACAATGTAACATCTGAGGTTTCTACCCATCCTACCAACAACCAGAGGGAGCCATCTTCCGAATACTGATCTTCATCCATTTCTTCACTGCTCATTTCCTGTTAACCACATGCATATATAGCCATGCAGTTCCATTGTTCAATGCAAAGTATTGCCAGTTTACCCTGCTTTACTGAGTGTTTTTCCATTGCCATTGTTTCTTGATTCATGTTATGACCATTGCCTGTTTTTCTGGATTTACTGCTTTTTGGATTGCCCTTTGATTTGTTTGCCTGGTTGGACTGCCTATTTGGTTATGACTAGGTCTCTCTGCCTGCTGTTTTGTATTGTTTGCTTGTGTCTCTTTTAATAAACTTCCAGCACATGGATCCTACCACCATCTCCATGGCCAGTTTGTTACATAATACTTCAAAATGTATCCTTTTATGATGTCTCTGCTTACTGGTAAAGCACTCGATTGGGCTGCTGCTGTTTGGGACAAAGATCCTCAAATCCAGACCTTGTTTGACTACTTCGTACAACAGATCCACGAAGTCTTCGAGTATCCAGGGGGTGATCAAGATATCTCTGTTCAGCTGCATCATTTACGCCGGGTCCATCGATTTGCAGCTTTTTTTTACAGCTTTAGTGGATTCTGGTCCTGCTGTGAATCTCATAAATCACGCAATCGTACAAGAACTCAATATACCCACCAACAAATGCATTCCAACAACTAATATCATCACAGTCGACAATGCTCCCGTTGGTATTGGTATAACCCAACAGACTGTTCCGATAACGTTAAAGATTGGACTAATGTGGAGAACATTTCACTATGTCAAACTCACCCAATCACACTCTTATCCTGGGTCATCCTTGGCTGGCCAGCCACAACAGAGATTGGCCGCTAAGGGTGGAGTGGGTCCAAGTAAGATTTTCAGGTTGTAATTTTTACAGAGGAAATGAATCTCAGGGATGAGTTGTTTTAATTTCATATATAATGAATTTATGAGGTGTGAGTATTTTTCACAGTGAAGGAGGAAGTGTACTGTACCTCTGTCTCTACTTCACCTGATGTGCAATGGACACATGTTCTTCTTCTTTAGGTTGCCATGTATTTTTATGCCTTCCTATTTCAATGACCAGTTGGTGGTCTCTTAGTCTGTATTTGGTTAATATTTATCTATGTTTGGTATTTCTGACCAAGAACAGATATTCAGCAAGGCTTGAGTTGAAAGTAATGTTGTAGGTGTTTTTGTTTGTTCCCACATTAAAATGAGTACAAAATTACCGAATTTCCATTCCTGGGTGAACTATTTATAGTAAAGTTCTCTAGTAGGCTATTAAGAGGTGTTAAGTTTTAACATTTCTATTAAAATACACATTGTTTCACATACTGTCCCAATGGCATAACTTGGATCTTACGGGCCCCAGTGCTGAGAACCTGTCTGGCCCAATCCTTGGGGAGCCTGGGTCATTTATCATCTCCCGTCAGGCCCGCAGTCATTTTGATGGTTTCTTTTGGTTGACTGTTGTGGGCCCCCTCTCACCCCAGGACATAGAGCATCTGTCCACCCTGCCCTCCCTGTAGTTACACCTCTGTACTGTTCTCAAACAACACACATTTAAATGAATTTTGTCTTCGACCATTAGAACACTGCAAGCTGATGAAAGCTTCTGCTGACAAAACCAGTCAGCGAGCTGTTAGGCAGTCAGATCTGTTTGCTGTGTGCAAATAAGATGTGCAAAGCTAATCACGTAATCAAGATCTCTCGGCATGCCTGCAGCTGCATGAACTGTACACATTGCACAAACACAGCCACCAACACATGACAAACCAGATGGAGATCTGGTATATTCCAATTGAATATCACTTACAACCTCAGTTGGTCAAACATAATATTATATGTGCTGCTTTATGTTTTATTTATTTTAGGAGAAGTTTAGCAATTTGGGACTTTTTGAATTTGGCATTTGTAGTTTTTTGGGATCACTCAGTAGGGACTAGCTACTGTAGTTAGCTGAATGTTGATATAGTTATTGTTAAAAAAATAAAATAATCCATTATTTTATGTATTTATTATTATCATCTTATTTACATTTTTTGTAAATGTAAAGAAATATTGTTTGGCATGATTTTGATTACCACCAAAAATCAAGAATCGAGGTTATAGTGATGCACTTACAATGGAAGTGAATGGGGACAATTTTTGTAGGGTTTAAAGGCAGAAATATGAAGCTTTTAATTTTAGAAAAGGACTTTAGTCTTGACTTTCGGACATTAATTCATCTGTTAAAACTTGTAAATTATTTGAGTTGTATATATAAAAAAAATTACTCTGAGGTACTTTGAGGACGAATATGTCAATATAAAAAAACTGCCATATTAATATTATTTTCCACTTTCAATGAGTTTCAAATGTGTTTAAGTACCAAATATTAGTTAATTTTAAGGATTTTAACCATTTAAATGCCAGTTTGTTTATATAATGCCGCTGTTGTTTTTTATGAAATAAATAAATACAAATTAAATATTTTCCATATACTAAATACTAAGGGAATATATATATATATATATATATATATATATATATATATATATATATATATATATATATATATATATATATAAACAAACTGGCATTTAAAGAGTATATATATATATATGTATATATATATATATATATATATATATATATATATATATATATACACAGTATAACTACAACTTTTTCTTAATAGAAATGCCTTGATCAAATGAGAATGACTTTCATTGAGATGGCAGAAACAAACAAATATATATATATATATATAAACAAACAAACAAATCTGTTCTTTCCTCCTGGTACGCTGGACCATCACAATCCTCCTCTACATCATCATCATTGTCTGTTTCCAGGTCTTCATGGTCCGGAAACAACCAAAAAGAATGCTACTATAAAACAAGGCTTGTTTTAGCAGCAAAAATACACATTCAGCATATATCCATGTAAACTAGCCTTACACCAGCTGCTTTCTCATATACTACACCAACATACATTATATGTATAGTGCATTATCTCATGGAGTACAACAATCTTTCAGGTCAATTTTATATTACACCTCCTAACAGATGTTACAAATGTATGTGGCTTACTTATCATGTTTCTTTCATGAAATATGAACAGAATATGAGAAACTGTTATATACGATTACTTTCATCCTTTAACCCTCTGGGTGCTATCACCAAGAAAGCCCAGCAGCGTCTCTACTTTCTTCGAAGGCTGAGGAAAGCACATCTGCCACCCCCCATCCTCACTACATTCTATAGAGGGACTATTGAGAGCGTCCCTTCTCATGTGGTCCTGTGTTTGTCCTATGTTGTTTTTATGTAGCACCATGGTCCTGGAGGAACGTTGTCTCGTTTCGGTGTGTACTGTACTAACTGTATATGGTTGAAACGACAATAAAAACCACTTGACTTGACTTTACTTGGGGTCTGAGGGTGTTTTGGGCCCTGGAGAAGTTGTAACATGCCTTGACATTTGTGTTTTTTTCAGTTGCTTAAAAACATACTAATGGCTAGTGTATGATAACACTGTAGTCAGCACAAACTGGGCTACAATAATATGTGAGCAACATGTGTGTACATGTTTGTATTTTTGAGAAAATAATGTTTATGCGTGGTTTTTGAAAAAACTACAATTTTAAGTCATTGCAATAAGGCCATATAACACATAATAAACATTTGTCCACAAGCCTTTTGAGAACTGGATCTTGTAGCCTAGGGTTTTTGCTACAAAATTATGTGAAAACCATCCTGATCACTCATTCATACAAAACAATATAGTAATTTAACTTTTGTAAGACACTTTTAGTGTTAGAAAGGTCATATGCGAGGAGGCGTGAATGATTATGAATATTGATTGTAATTCACACCTGAGTAGACAATGACGCCCCCACTGGGCCTATCAATGAGGAATGTGACAGAAAGAGAATGAGAGGAGACTTAATGATAAAAATCAAGTTTTAAGTTAAAAGAAGTCTGACTTAAACATTTTCTTTACATAAAGATTTACTTAATTTTTTTATATCTACACTACCATTTAAAAGTTTTAGAAGAAGTCTCTTCTACTCACCAAGGCTGCATTTATTTGATCCAAAATACAGTAAAAACAATGATATTGTGAACTATTTTTACAATTTAAAAGAACAGTTTTCTATTTGAATATATGTAAAATGCAATTTGTGATCAAAGCTGAATTTTCAGCATCACTACTGCAGTCTTCAGTGTCATGTGATCCTTCAGAAATCATTTTAAGATGGTGATTTTCTAATATGGGCATATTTAAAGTGCATTTTACTCATTTACACCTGAACACATATTTTCAAGCACAAGCATTGATGATAACGAGGCAGCATAAACACTAGTTAAAATATTCTAAACATTCATATTATTTTTATACCATATTAAATATCATACAGCATACAATTTAAATGCCTGCTTTAGCCGAAACAGCATTTATGTGAAACAAAAACTTGCTTATTAGGAGTCATATTTCAAATTTCAATACTCTGAATCCTGGCTGGCAAGTGGAACAGTCCCACTAGTAAATTATGTACACGTTTATATAAAATAGCATGTCAACTAATGTAAGTAAAACTAAATGACTTACTCATCTGAAATTGTATCCTCGGCTGGATCAAGTCACTCTTCAAAATGCAAACGTTCATCGGAGTCCCGCTCTTCTTCTGAGGAAAATGTTAACTCTTCGTAACTATCCAGGAGTTTCCTCGACTGTGTATCATGCAATTTTCCAAATGCGCAGAAAAGTTTATGAACTTGATGTTTTTAAGGCACTGTCGGGGGCGTTTACCATTTGCATTGATCGCCTCAGCACATTACCGTATGAATAGCGCCCTCTGCCCATGGGTGTGATCACAATAGGGATAATTAGCTGAGCCAGTAAAAACTGTACATCGCTTTGTTTCATACAGTTTACATTGCAGGAGAATATTTGTTTTAAATTTGAATTATTATATTTAAAAGTAGACATTTTAAGCTTTCTTTTTTACATGTTTCATGTTTGTGTGATAAGTATTCGCAGAGTTTCAGTTCATTTTTGTGACGTGTTTCTGAAATATTCTCACGTACACTGAGACAGCTGAAAGTGCACCCGTTTTATTTTCTTTATTTTACGAAAGCACAATGTTTTGTTGTTATTGTTAGTGTACACAAATAAAAGTAGACACTTTATAGTCTCTAATGATGTCTTACACTTATCTGTATGCCCCAAAATGACGGAGTATTTTATGTTGTTCCGCTGTAATGATGAAAAAATCCAGCAGGAAGCGCCGGCGCGTCCGTCGACCCCAGAGGGTTAAAACCAGCCCAAAAATACTGTGATACAATGTGTAGATTCTGATTTACTGTAATCTTCATGAAGCGCATTTGACGAGTGGCTGAAGTGAAGTCGGGCGGCTGCTCCTAGGTCCTAATGCCTGTCACATGAAACCTCTTGCAGTGATGCGACTTTTCTGTGTTTTTCTTTTTCTCACAAAATCGTGACTTTGTGAATCGTGATCAGGTGTAACTTTATTTCAGAAAAATATGGAACCAAGGTTTTTCCCTTCTCCAAGAATGAACAAGGCTAGAGTAAATAATATTTGCCCATTGATAATGATTTGGGTCGAATTTATTGGGAAATATGTGAGTTGCGCTCTGTGGTGCGGCAAAAATTTGAGCAGCATCATGAGTCGTAGGCGGGAGCCACTGACAGATGCCGAGCGGCAGTGTGCGTATATTAATAGAAAATGATTGTTTAAAATTTTAGAACGTGCCATGTCATTGGTCAGATGCATCCAGTGTGCGGCCCCCTTCACTGTAACCCAGATTTTTTCTTTTTTATAAAGAAAAGGAGGTACAAGTCAAAATTATTATTTGTGGAAATCAACATTAAGCCACAAATGCTGTCGACTGAGCTTAACTTGTATTTTTCATGCTAGATTAATTTATTTAGTTAATAGTTTATTAGTCACCAAAGTGTACCATACATTTGTGGAAAGTGCCAACTATTTTGTGAGTCTGTCTGCAATCTCCGAATTGTGGAAATAATGGATCTCTGTATCAGTGTTTCTCATAAATAGATAAGTAGCCTATGGAGATGAGACGGCATTCTTGCTATCTCCCTCCTTGTGTCCTTCGGAGACTTTGGGCAACCAGAGGGCAAAGGCACTGAATCATACAAAATGCTCTATTGGAGAAACAACACAATTCATTACAGACTGATAGCTGACTTGATAGGTAGCTGTCTAGGTCACAGTGCAGGGTGAACAGTATGCATTGGACCCATTGAAAGTGCAAGCTAAGGCCACTTCGAAGAGACTACTAAAGTACTACTGAAAACAAGATGCAAGTCCAAACGCTACTGCAACTCTTTGGAATATATGGAATATTTTGTGCTATCTGTTCCTATCACATTTTATAGCACTATTTGGAAGGGATTTGTTTTCTAACTGGGTTACAATTAATAAGAAAAGGCCTATTTGGACAAGACTAGTTTTCCTTGACGTGGTTTGGCAAATTGATGTTTCACAGACATACTGTACCAACTTGGTCTCATGACAAGTAGAATTATTATCCTAGTACCAGATGGCAAAATCAAGTTGGCTCGTACAAAGATGTAAAACTGTTACTCTCACAAAGAAACATAAATAAACCAAATGAACAATCTTTATAGTCACACATTACTTTTGGATGTATGCAAATGTTTGCCTCTGCTACGAGAGAAGCTTGTTCGCATGGGCAGAATTTGCGTTGTTTTAAGTGTTAAACAACCAGCCTGATCATCATTAAATTTACGTGACCGTGGCAATATTTTTGCAAAACATAATTACGTGCATCAGTAAATTTTTCGCTGTAGTTTCACAGTGAAATTTCCAGTGGGGGGCACCAAAAGTGAGTGCAATGGTGTCGTAATCAGACGAGGTATAGTTTCCATTGAACTGCTTTACACTGGTGCTGAAACCCAGGAAGGAGGAGGCGAGAACCGGCTTGGCAATGAAAATAATATTTTAATGATTCATTTAAACAAAAGACAAACACACACACTTAACGGACATGTCCGTAAACGATCTCTCTCACCCACACCATCCTCCGCAGTCGGCCTTTATCCCTCTCGGAGGCTTGATTAGCCTGATAAGGGACCGGGTGTGTACGA
Organism: Xyrauchen texanus; assembly: GCF_025860055.1. Lineage (NCBI taxonomy): Eukaryota > Metazoa > Chordata > Actinopteri > Cypriniformes > Catostomidae > Xyrauchen > Xyrauchen texanus. The sequence goes on from NC_068280.1 coordinate 49,001,093, forward strand.
TCACGACCCGGCCCCGCCCTCCGCCCTGACACAGTGTCCTAAACGCAAATGATCGGTAAACAAAAAAAAGACATCCTTACCCTTAACAAACACCTTAACCTAACCAATAGTGTTCTAAAAGCAAACACGACATAAAAAGCACATTTTCTGAAGCAAACACGTAAATTTGTGTTTCCATGACACTTTGCTCTCAGTCTACCAAGTTCAAAGTCCAACACTGATGAGTTACCATGCAAGCTAATCACATTGGAACAAGTGTGTAAAAGTAGGTGTGTCTGTTAAACAAGTGTTAAAATGTATTGGTTGTATAGCAGCGTGTGAGTAATAGAGTGAAAAATAAGTGTCTATAAAGTATTAATCAGCAGTTGTAATTGTGGTTTGTGTGAAAGTAAAAAGAAAAACGCACATTTGTTGTAGCAAATTGTTTTAATTTTCACCAGGAAACTGTGGTGAAATGTAGAAAGTTTTTTGTTTTTGTCCTTATTTTACAGTGCAAGCTTGGTGAGATATTGTTGCTAACCTGTTTTGCATCTTTCATCACTTAATGCAAAAAAAAAACTAAACATTTGCAGCTAGCTATAAAAGCAAACAGGCTTGCTGATCTCTGTGACATATTCTTTATACGGAGCAATAGAATCCACCGGCACCACTTCATCCTAACGTTTCCATCGCAGCCAATCCCAAAGGTGAAGTGGACACAGGAGGTCAATACATGACTGACGTGGCTAAGGATATGTTCTGACAACTACCACACACACAACTAATGAATTCAAGTGCATTGGCTAGACCCAGGTCTCAAGTGGTTACCTGCTCTTGCAAGCAAAAAAGAAAGAAGTAAAATAAAGAGAAGGGGGCAAAAGGAGAGGGGGGGTACAAAGAGAGAGGAAAGGGTGAACAACCCTTTTTCTTCAATGAGTCCCTGAGAGCACACTCTACCTCTGTTGATAACACAGGAAATACACTTGTGCAACGCTTCAAGGTTACTGTGAGGAATAAATAATTTCTCTTTTCTTTCTCCATTTGGAAATGATGAATACTGAATGTTTCATTACTTGTCTGAAAGTGCACACATGCCTCTATAGAAACCAATTGAAAAGTATCACGCGCAACATTCCGGTACACAATACGAACACTTTTCTTTTCAGGATGACTTCAGCAAACCACATCCTCTTACTTGATGGTGAATCCTTGACAAACCCGACTCTGCGTTCTTGTTTTTCATGGTAAAAATGGGTGAATAGTGCAGTTAATGAAAAATAGGATGTTTTACTTTATATGAAATCGCCATTGTAGCATTATGCATTATAAACATTGTTATAATGTTTGGTACAAAAGAACATGGACATGTTCCATCTTTAATTGAAATTAATTCCTATTTAATAATAATAATAATAATAATAAATGTTTCTGTTCCACAAGTTTACCCATTTTGTATAAATATTGTATATAAACAACTTGATTTTTACATTTTCTAAAACCCGCTGACACACTGCTAGGGTGTTGTGGGTGGTTGCCAGGTTGTTGCTATGTGGTTGCTAAGGTGTTCTGGGTTGCTAGAAATATACCTCAGTAATATCACATATGTCTCCTTTAGAGAGTATGCTGGTTTCACTGCAGCAAGCTGGGACATTTTTCTCTGAAACCCTCCTCCTCACCAGCTCCACAGGTCAATATTTCAGATTGTTATGACTGAACTGTATATTTACTTGAGATCTGTATGAAAATAATTTTTTAAGCTTTGAAAGAGCAATCTCAGAGCAATCTCTGAGCAATAACATTTCCTCTGGGTAAAGCAGAAACAACCAGTGGGCCTACTACAAATAAAATAATCTGTATTTTCTTATTAAAATAATGTTCCCAAGTTCAGATTAATCGTCAGTATTGGTTGCATAATGTTGATCATTGCACCATTGTTTGTGTGTTTATGTATTTATTTATTTTATCTCCAGCATCTAATACAAGAGTGCCATGTTTTTTTTTTTTTTAGATGCAGCGACGGCAGCCTCCACTTTTGAGACAGTCAGCACGCACATCTTATCATGTGGCTTGCTGAAAGCATTACCGCGGAGACTTAGAACATGTGGAGGCTCACGCTATTCCCTGCGATCTACGTGCACAACTTACCACACACCCCATCAAAAGCGAGAATGACTATATTGCGACCACAAGGAGGGGTAACCCATGTGACTCTACCCTTTTTCTTTATTTGTTTGTGTGTGTGGTAATCAAAAGAATGATTTCCACAAAATTAATGCTAATCTTTCCAGGATTCATGTTTAATGGTAAATGTTATAATTCTTAGGTTATGCAATTAATGTGAAAAGTATTTGGCATGGTGTAAGTTTGATGGATAAGTTTATCTAAAAGTACCCTGTCGAATCTCAACTGTAACTGTGAATTAGTTAATTAGTGTTTTAAAAAAACTTACGTTGCCCTATTTGGAATGCCTCCCAAAGCAAAGTAAAATCTTGCTAATGTTTTTGATGACAGCATGTAGCACTTAAGTGGGATAATTTTACCAAATTGATTAAATAAAATTGCAATGAAACCTTTCATACCTTGTACTCAGACAATCTAGCCTTCTTTAAAGTCAGCGCAGATTCACATTAGCATGTTTGCAAAACAAGTTATATGAGGTGTCATTTTATCTGTCTATTACTCCATGACTTCCCTTCATCTCTGATGATAGGACTTAATTGCATAGTCAAGATGATATGCTGATAAATTGCCACTGTTTGGATGATGAATTTGATAATTTGCAATAAAGAGCTCTGTTTAAAGACCTAGTGAGCTGCCTCACAGTTTTTCTGCCTGCATAGGCAGCTTATACCTTCAAGGTATAATACAGATTAATACAGAAAACATCATTAAAGACAGGAATATTATCAGTTAATATCAACTTGTATAGCACTGTTCCCCATACAAATCTATAGCATGGCTTCAGAAAACTGTTCAGCCTCAGTGTGGCTGCACCTGCTAAGACTCATGACTATACTGACAGCAGAGAGAGTGATTACAAAGACACATTGTTTGGGTCTCAGTGTGCATGCCTTCTAATAGAGATAATCAATTCAGTAATTACACATAAGTGTTGACGGGGACAACAAATGATATCTTCCCTCCAAGGGAGGGAAAATGAGTGCTGCCAACTTGAAGATAAAACTGCATGTGTTTACACATTTTGAAAATACCAATTTTGCACTTCCATGCAAAACAAGATTTACAAATTTTCTTAAGAAAATGTGAGTGGTGCAACAATGCAAAAAGGTTTTTTAGCATGTTGCTATGAGGTTGCTTACTGACCCAGGTCAAAAGTGCACACGCCTAAGTTCAATTAACAATTATTTTTGTAATTTTGAGGAAGAAATATTTGGAAAGAAGAAATGCAGCTCCTAATGGATTCACTGCCCTCAGCAGTCTGTTACCAAATTATAAGATCATTTCATATTTAACATAACCTATTCTTGCAAAAGGTGTGAATTTGTTTTTATAGCTTATAGTATACATTTTCACAAAATGTTGCCATTCCAGCGAACATCCAGTAAAATATTACAAAACTTTCTTGGTTTATTTATAGTTGGACATGACAAAATAAATAGCTTTTTATTCTAAAAAGAACTGGCTGAATCATTCATTCGATAGGTGGCATTGTTTTTGTTGCAGTGTTCTTTAAATTCAAAAGAACTGGCTCATAAGAGTTGTTCATTCGGGAATTGGACTACACAGAATGCGCTGGATGTTTTGCGCAGCAGATTCAAACAAACTGGAGCAATTTGTTTGGGAATTCTTGAACAATTTGCTGTTATGAGCCAATTCTTTTGAATCTACAGTGTGAAACATACAACAAGACCAGTGTAGTCCGATTCCCAAACAAACGAGTTTCATGACTACACTGGTCAGGTTGCATGTTTCACACAGTAGATTCAAAGGAACCGGCTCATAACAGCAATTTGTTCAAGAATCAAACTATACTGGTTGGGATTTAGATTCAAAAGAACCGGCTCATAAGAGTCGTTTGTTTGGGAATCGGATTACACAGGTAGCTCTTTATGTTTTGCTCTGTAGATTCAAAGGAACCTGTGAATAAGAGTTGTTCATTAAGGAATCAGACTACACAGGTCACGCATGTTTTGTGGTGTAGATTCAAAAGAAATTGCTTATAAGAGTCGTTTTTCGGGAATCAAACTACACTTGTAGTCTTTCATGCTGAAGATTTATAAGAACCAGCTTAAAAAAGTAGTTCCTTTGAAATCGGACTACACAAGTCCCGTTGTATTTTTCAAGCTGTAGATTCATAAGAACCAGTTTATAAGAGTCATTCATTCAGGAATCAGACTACAGAGGTGGCGTTGTATGTTTAGTGCTGTAGATTCAAAAGGACTGACTCATATCAGTCATTCATTCAGATAACTGACTACACTGGTTGCGCTGTATGTTTTGCAGTGTAGATTCAAAAGAACTGGATCATAAGAGTCTTTCATTTGTGAATCAGACTACACAGTTCAAGCTGTATGTTTTGCGCTATATATTCAAACAAACTGGCTCATAAAAACTGGAGTCGTTTGTTTTGGAATCGGACTACACTGGTCGTGGTGCATGTTTTAAGCTGAAGATTTAAAAGAACCGACTCATAAGACTCAGTCGTTCCAGAACCACACTACACTGGTCGCGGTGTAGATTCAAAAGAACTGGCTCATAAGAGTCTCTTTTTTTTCAGAAATAGGACTACAGGGTCATACTATATGTTTTGCGCAGAAGATTCAAACAGAAAGGCTCATTCAAACTTGAGTCGTTTGTTCGGGAATGGGACTACACTGGTCGTGTTGTATTTTTCACGCTGTAGATTTTATAATTTGTTCGAGAATAACACTACAATGTTTATGCTGTAGATTTAAAAGAACTGACCAATATGAATTGTTTAATCAGGAATTGGACTACACATGTAGCACTTTATGTTTTGCGCAGTTGATTCAAAAGAACCGGATTATAAGAGTCATTCATTTGGTAATCAGGCAACAGACAGATTTCACAGTGAAATCAGAACCAGTAGGTTGACTTTTCATTTGATAAAATCTATCTGTGCTTACCGAAATTTGAAACACTGCCCCCGGTGGCCAAAGCAGTAAGTGTTGTTGGGTGAATGGGCACGTGTGAGCTCCATTTTCCAGGTGAAATGTCCACAGAGGGGCACCAAAGACGATTTGTGATGCAAGCTGTATTCAGCTCTACAGGATGTGTTATACAGTGAAGAATGCATATTTTAAAAACTGTACCACCCAAATCGCCCTCGTCACTGATTATGCAAACATGATATCTTCCTGCTTTCAATGCAGGATGCTGACGCAACATGCTTCCATTCACACCACAAGGGAAGGTAAAAATGCTTGAGATGGTGCAAAAATGTCTGATAGGAGATGCTGCTTGTCAGAGAGTTAGCATAATGTGGCCTATCCTTGGATCACACTTCCCTTGTGATCATGTTGCGGCCCACACTGGTTGTGCCGTATGATTCATGCTGCTGATATGATATTGGAGTGTGGAACGAGATGCAATTATTCCACAAATGCCGTCGATAGAGCTTAGCTGTATTGAATCCGGAGCATTCCTTTAATTTTACTCAAGAAAATGAGATCCCAGCAAACAAAGAACGAATAAATAAGATCTTGGTCTCAAGCACACATTATTATTTCCACCAGCTGCTGTCTAGGGACAGTGGTGAGAGAGTAATTGCACCCGTTACTTCCAGGTGGGTTAATCTCAGACGCAATCAATGCCATCAGTCACCGAGGAGAAAGATTTGCATCGCTCAGGAAAAATGGGTTAGAGGACACACATGTTCACTTACACACAAACACACACACACACAAGTCACTTATTGATCTTCCCATAGCCTTCAACATCTGCAGTGGATTTGACTGTTGATGTGTTGATCGGTTAACATTTAGAGCATTCACAGTACCATTCTGGAATCCTCTGGGAATTTGCAGATTGTCCAATTACGTGAAAGACCATCATTAGAAGATATTGAAAGGAGTTAATGTATGATAACGTTGGGTTTTCTCTGAAAATTCAACGTAAATCATCTCCTAGGTGATTTTATAAGGATTACATTTTTTTCAGGGATATACAGCTGTACACAAATTGCAACATTTAAAACATTTTATTCCACATTGTCACATGCCCACATTAAGTGCAATTCAGTGAGTTGCATCCATGTATCTCAAAAATAAAAACAGTTCACTTGTAATCTAATTTTTCTGTGAAAACATTTTACTGTATTTGTGGAACTGACCCAACATGAAAGCCCCGCTTTCCTTATGTAAGATATTTGGTACTGATGAATTTAGAAGGGAACAATTAAAGTGCCCTCATTCTCACACCATTATATGTAAGGGTATTTAGGGTCTTGAAATATGTGAGCTATGAACTAAATTAAATGGTCTTTATTGTACATTATAAGGTAATGAAATGTATAATGGAATTAGTCACGTTCGACAACCATTTTAAATTAGATAAATTACAAATAACTCGATTATTTTTCGGAATAAAATTCTCCACCATTAAAATCGTAATACAACGCCTCGTTGTATCCGCTCACAATTTCTACTGTAAGGAATTAGCTTTAATAAGGGAATTATGATTAATTCACTTATTGGAGTGATATTATTCTCATGACTTATTGAAAATAATATCACATTGTGGAGCGGAGGGGGTGGGGCCTGGCTAGAATGTCTCACGCCTGGTCCCCAATCGGCCTGATGGGGCGCGCGAGGGATAAAGGTGGCCAGTGACGACGGTTCGAGATGCCAGGGGTGGAGGATTGCCCTGCGGTCCCCAGAAATGTGGAGGGGTCAAGGTTAGACCGCCATCCGCGAGGGGAGGAGGGAAGTAACTCCCCGATCGCCTGGAGCGGTGGGTCCGCTGCCAGGTGCGGAGGAATGTCCCCAGGTGCCGCCAGAAAAGCGGAGGGGCGTCCTGTCCGCTGGGGGTCGGAGATTTGACTCCGGTTCGCCCGGAGAGGAGCGGCTGTCGTCCGCCGGAGTGTGTGGCGTAGTGTTCGAGGACCACGCGACGGTACATCAGAGCTAGAATGTCGCACGCCCGGTCCCCAATCGGCCTGATGGGGCATGCGAGGGATAAAGGTGGCCGGTGACGACTGTTCGAGAGAGAGAGAATTACGGGCATGTCTGTCATGTGTGTGTTTATGTTTGTGCTTTTGGTTTAAGTTTTCATAAAATTATCATTTATATTGACAAGCTGGTTCTCGCCTCCTCCTTGCCCATCGTAACCCCCTTACACACATGTATTTAGGTACAGCTTTGAAGCTAAATCTTTTAGAAACAGGGATGAGATTATATATCAAAATGTACCACAGTCAAATCATTTTTGAATACATACTTTATTGCTATTCTGAACATAAATATAATCTAACACATATATACATGAGACAGGTTGGTGAGAAGAGTGGCAGAATGTGAAATAAATGTTCAATACAGTGAAAATGAACTTTATGGAGTCTGTTGACAATGCCATAAGAACAATTTATCCTTCTTTGAGGCTTCATCGATTTGCTATCGGATTACACAAAATATCTAACTAATACACCAGCACTTTGAGCAAAGTGTAGATATGTACATTATATATATATATATATATATATATATATATATATATATATATATATATATTTTATATATAGCATTATAGTAATAAGGTTTGTAACCAAAAATTCTTATAGAGTCACAGATGCATTTAAGACCAATTAAATTAGTGGCCTTATTGAAGTGCTGAGCTTAGTGTACATATTTCCCTCTGAAACGCATCTGATCAGGGGCACGTGAACATAACAGAACCTTATTATACATTATTATCCTTAACAATGACTCGTTGACAAGTCGTTCAAAAAACTACTGACAAGTCAGGTATGAAAATTGGCAGTTTTGGCTTCTATGTGTGGATGCACAAAAATGAACATTACATAATATGCATTATAGATATTATTAATATTTTACATTTAGATATTATGTGGTACATGTAGATATGTTACATGCATAATAGATATCCGATAATAATAAAGACGAACAATGTCTAATGCAACATTATGACTTGATGTCCACAAACAATCAGATGGTAAACCGTTAAATAAGCATAACAGATTTGCATATCATGTTACATTAAGATATTGCACCAATAATTAAAGATGAAATGTCATATGCAGGAAGATAAGTTCCATGTTTAAATCAAGCAGGGTCATCGATTTAACTGTCTAACTGTCTATTAGATAAAGGTGGTTACACAGAATGTGGTAATCATGAGTTCCCTATTAATTTTGGGACAGGGAGAGAGGCACAAGTTGACTTAATGGAGGAGCCTCCACTTGTCAAGCACGTTTACGTGAATTCAATCACATTTTAATGCAGGACTGTTTGCGGCACACACTGCAAAATATAAAATGCTTTATATTTTTGCGGCTGCCCTGTGTCATTGACCAATCACAGATTACTGTAATCAAATGGTTCTGATCAGAACAGTCTTACATTGCTCCCTATTCCCTTATATATTCTTAAAATTGCTTATAGGAAATACAACCCCCTACGCCCCTAGTTGGATAAAGCAACATCCCCATATGATGAACCTTTAGGTCGGTATCTTTGCATTACAATTTGTCCCACCTTATCCTCATTCTATGTATAATAATGTGGGACTCATGTATGTATGAAAAATGCATGATAAGAAAAAAATGCTGCACATTCCCCTCTGTCACGGCCAAGCTTTGTTGTTCTGCATAACCCTCTGTAGGATCTGTCAATATATTATGTACATCACTTTGAGAACACAGACACACACACACACACACACACACTCAAATGCAAGCTGCACAAAGTAAGCTCCATTACTGTCGAAATGGCATCGGCCAAAACGAGCATGCAATCTGTTGTTTACCTACCACCAGTCCATTTGTCATGCAGACAACTCTCGCAAAAACAGTTTGTAAACAAATGCTCGTAAACAAATCTCCTGCTTCGCAGGTGGTGTACCACCTTTGGCGGGAGAAACAGATTTTTCATCAAGCTATCTCATTGGGCCGGGCTTTCATTGGGGAGCAATAGTCTCAGATTTTGCTGCTGAAATCGTTCTGTGCTTACTGAAATTTGAATCACTGCCCCCAGTGGCCGAAGCTGGAAGTGTTGTTAAAAGTATGGGCACATTTGAGCTCTGGTTTTCGAGTGAAATGTCCTCAGGGCAGTGTCCAAAATCGAGTTGTATTTTTAGTTGTAAATGATGTATTGCAGTAAGTGCATATTTTATTAACTATACCCCCTAACCCAAATCCCAACCCCTAAACCTAACTCTCAATGGATTCAACATCTATTTACAGAGACAAATTGACAAAACGAGCGACAAAAATGTCTTTACACTGCCAAGAATATGGGTGGGGCTCTGTCCCAGTTCTTGTGAATTCTAGCAACAGGCATCAGCTGTACAATTTGTATGGGATACTTGCAAGAGTGACTGTCTTGCATTAAATGTGATGTGACATACATAGCTTAACGTTGGTTAGAAACAAAAACATTATTCCGTAAGGAATAATTCATGAAGGACTGTAGAATTATTGAAAATTAATGCACTCCACTTATGCAACGTGGCTACATTAACACATTTGATGTGCATTTATTATCAATAGTTCATCTCTCTGTAGTCAGTTATTTCACTTTATATGTCAAATGTAATATTACCACACGTACATTATTATCTCGCAATATTTTTCAGGTTTTTGTCATTTAAATGCTCTTGTATGTAGAACTACTTCCCTATGACCCAATACAAATTTTGAATTTTTGTGTTGTAGTCCAGCTCTATTTGCTTTTTATCCAATCAATATGCTAATTAGCAAAAAAAAATAAATTAAGATATACACAGTCTTTCTTGATTGGGAAAACACACACAAAGAAAAAGATGACTCATCTTTCACTCATGGGCATATCCACATTTTTAGCTAACTTAGATAATGTCATAAAATGGGGCAAGCCCTTTGATATGTCCTGCCCCAACTTTCTGTTTTAACAGGAAATATATCAAAACAGAAAAGAAAACTACACTCGTCAAACCAATTAAGGAGTCTTTAAGTATCTTTAGGCCAAATAATACTCTGCACAAGTACGTGAATGCAGATGCTTCTAGCAACGCAAGCTTGATTTTGTGTTTTGCATTTTAAAATGTATCAAAAAGCACAACACAAGTACATGTTGGATTCTTAACATTGCCACAAGGGGCACTATAATGGACATTAGTGTGAACTGGATGCTTCTATGGTGAATATTCTCTTTCAAGCCAAGTACTGTCATGGCGGTGCAACAGTTTGAAGAAACAATTAGTGAGCAAGTTAAAACTTATTTAACTGAAAATGTAACACATTTGTGTGTGTGTGTGTGTGGGGTGGGGGGGGTTATGAAAAAAAAGGAAACATATTTTTGGTAATAAGTCCACAGTATGTGTAAATGTTGAACTTTTAAATTTAAGTGTGAAAAATGCAGGCGGCAGCCCAAAAATGAACCAGAGTTGAAGAGGTTAAAGTCAATATATTTATAGCAACGTATATGAATTGCAACCGTGCGCTAACAATGTGTTGCCCAAGTGCTTGAATCTGCCAACACTTACTTGCGTAAAGTGTGTTTCTGAACTTAGAACCAGCCTGAGCCGCAGTAATTATTTTGAAAATGTTTAACAATTCAGAAAGACCATGCCACATCGATATACAACTTCTGATTCAACTACTAGAACTTCTAACTTCTGAATGAGAATCAAAATCGTTATTGAATATTTTTAGGGGCAAGGCCCTGAAGGTTGGATACGATTACAAGTCAGAAAAGTTGTTTTCAAATTAGCATAAACAAAGATAGATTTGTTTGGAAAGCTACCAGACTTCTGAGTTTAAACTCAGCAGAAAATGAAGCTGCCTCGTCAGCAGGACATGTCTTCATTCTTCAATTCAATGGTTGCATCTGGACTGACGAAATATAGTATCAACATTACAAAGCATTAACTTAATTAGAAAAATATGGCGATACATACATCAATCCCATGGAATCAGCATTAGTTTCATTTAAATATAGTTACGAGCCAGACGACGATTTAGTAGTACAGATTACTTGGTTTAAGACATGTTAAGTCATGCACATAAAAATACATTTATTTCCTTGTGTGGTTGGATGAATTGAATATCACATTGATAACTGAAACTCAGTATGAAATCTCAAAGCTCATCTATGATTTTCCTGCTCAAAAGCCATGAATCAGACTGCAATCAGTCATTTTACATCAGTGCGACTGCTTAATTTTCCAAAACACATCCCACATATTACAGAATAAATTATCAAGAAAGAGTGAACAAGCACAGAAGTACTCCTACAAAGTTTAATGTCTTATAGACAAAAGACAGTGTGTACAGTGCACGCCATTTGCATAGCTTTGGCAGGTTCTTAGACATTAACTGAGTAACATTATTCTGTTATTTAGTTTATTAAAATATGTAATACTGTTTCATAAAAGCAAATATTTAAAGGAGATAATGTTAACTGCTGTAATACATGTAGTTTTGTTTTTCAAGGATAAAACTACATTTATAAAAATGATATATATATTTTCATAATTATATAAAATCAGAATATATAGTGTTATAAATGGGAACATAAGTCTTCTTATATATCTATATTTGAGTTGTCACAAAGGCTATATTTCACTGAACATAAGGTTTTGAGTTAAAAGTCTAATTACACAAATGTGTGTTTATGTTGGTTTCAAAGACGTTGTTCAAATTGTTTTTTAAATTGTATTCTTTAAACTAAAATTGCAATATCACCATATTTGTGCTATATCTGTGAACAAGTGAAGAAACTAAAACCACACTAGCATACATTAAGGCAAGAGACAACTGTATGCACTGAGGAGCCAAAATATTATGACCACCTGCCTAATATGCTGTTGGTCATCCGCGAGTCACCAAAACAGCACTGACCCGCTTAGGTATGGATTCTACAAGACCCCTTAAGATGGCCTGTAGTATCTGATACCAAGACATTAGCAGCAGATCATTCAAGTCAATCAAGTTGGGAGGTGGAGCTGCCATGGATCTGAATTGTTGGTCCAGCACATCCCACTGATGCTCAATCTGATTGAGATCTGGGGAACTGAGGCCAGGGCAACACCTTGAACTCTTCATCAGTTACCTCAAACCATTCCAAAACAATGGGTGCAGTATGGCAGGGCGCATTATCCAGCTGAAAGAGGCCACTGCCATCAGAGAATACCATTGTCGTGAAGGGGTGTACCTGGTCTGCAATGATGTTTAGGTAGGTGGCATGTGTCCAATTGACATCCACATGAATGGCCTGACCCAGGGTTTCCCAGCAGAACATTGCCCAGAGCATCACACTCCTTCCACTGGCTTATTGTCTTCCCACAGTGCATCCTGGTGCTATCACTTCCCCAGATAAACGGCGCACACGTACACGGCCGACCACGTGATGTAAAAGAAAACAGGACTCATCGGACCAAGTGACATTCTTCCACTTCTCCAAGGTCCAGTTCCAACACTTTCATGCCCACTGTAGGCCTTTTTGATAGTGGACAGGGGTCATCATGGGCACTCTGACAGGTTGCCGGCTATGCAGCCCCATACACAGCAGTGTGTGATGCACTGTGTTTTGTGACACATTCCTTCTGTAACCATCATTCTAATTTTCTGTGACTTGGGCCACAGTAGACCTTCTGTGAGAGTAGCAATGGTCAAAAGCCTGGTCCCCCCGTGTGTTTCATCTGATGTGTTGGTAATATTTCGGTGCTATTGACCGTAAGTTGGCTTTGTTTAAGTCCCCGGTCACAATGAACGTGGCCTGAGGTATTTATCTAAAGGTATCTAAAGTCAGGTTTTCGGTGTGATATTGAAGAACTGATATTTCAAAGTGTTTGTCTAACTTAGACAATAAGGCAGTCAACATCCAAGATAAAATCACAAGAATTGTAGACAAAACAAACAAAAAACTGCAATATTGCGTCGGAGCTCGCATCGCAGCAGCCATACTCAGCGCCATCTTGAGGTCTAGATTTACATTGACATTTATGTATTTGGCAGACGCTTTTATCCAAAGCGACTTACAGAGCCCTTATTACAGGGACAATCCCCCCCCGGAGCAACCTGGAGTTAAGTGTCTTGCTCAAGGACACAATGGTGGTGACTGTGGGGATCGAACCAGCGACCTTCTGATTACCAGTTATGTGCTTTAGACCACTACACCACCACCACACCATATCAGGTCAGGGCAAGTCACATGTTATAAATGTAATTCATTTTTAAACAGCCTGGCCAGATGTTGAACAATGATTTGATATGTTTTAAACCCAGGTTTCCCCTGTATGTAAATGTCTTTATTTGTCAATCCAAATGTGTAGTTCTAAATTTGAAGTTGTCAATATGAAAATGTAACTGAATATATAAATATAACTTGATAAACAGACATTCATTTTCCATTTTTAATGTCATGCTTTGTGTAATTGATAATTTTGTTAGACACTATGATGATCACAATAGGCAAGCAAACAATTTCTTTGCACAAGTGGCATTGATGAAAAGGGCTCTATTGCTGTCAACATATCTTGAATTTTGAAACGACTTCACTGAGTTGGTAAGATACATATCAATGATCACACATTTACTGTTTCATGCTTACACCTGTTTTAAAATGATTGTTGGTTCCACCAAAAAAAAAAACAAGAGGTTTTTAAGAGGTTAGCACAGTCTTGTAGCTTTCACACATCCTTAAAACATGATGTTCAGTCTTCTAAACACAAATCTCAACATGAACTTCATGAAATTACGTTCATTCAAATGCATAAGCATTTTATGTTACTCCCTGAAAACAAATAACATCAAGTGCCAGGCAGTTGTCAGTCCCATTTTTCTTTCAGATATAGGAACGTAAAGCAGTGTGATGAATCACAATCATTAATGTGATGCCCCACGGTCACGAGAGCTAGGTCTTATCAGAAACAGCCAATTACCATAATCACAATCTTGACTAATTGAACAGCCTCACTAGGAAGTCTAGAGAGAGTTGCAGTACTTAACTGAATCAACAAGCCACCTGCTGTGCTCTATCTAAACACCCAGGCTTCTCACATTGTTTTCTGTGCTTCAGCTGAATGGGTCAAACTGACCTACTATTGGTAACTATGGTAGTTAGGGCAGTACTGACCATTCTTGACGAAAACAAATGGAAAAGCATTACAGTTGTTTCTTTGCTCTCTCCTTTTTGTTCTGTTAGACACTGTGGAAAGTAGAATGACAGAAATAGAGTTTGCTAACAAACTAGTGATTCTGTTCATTGAAATGCATCATTTTTCAATAAATGAATTAGATTTTTCAAAATCAAAATATGAAGTGCATTCCGATACAAACACTGTTTATACTACCCATGATTTGTGTGTCAGTAGATTAAAATGATTAATAATACATATTGATACGTATTTATAATTTATTGGAGCCAGGGCTGGACTGGGAAGTGAAATAGTCCTGGGATTTTACATAGCAACTGGCCCAAAATTTGAGCAGGGGAAAATACCTGGTATGCCAGATTACCAGTCCAGCCCTGATTGGATTGCCTGACGCAGTTCATGCACAGAAGAATGTAAATCCATTTTTCTGTTCTTCTAATTCATTGCATACAGTCCATTTACAACCCCAACTTCTAATGAATGTGCTGTCTTTGTTTATTTCGCTGATGCTTTACAAGAAGTGTACCATATAATAGGATGCAGACAGTGTCGGAGAAGAACCTCAGAATAAAATAGCACTCGACCCAGCCTATTAGCGCTTTGCGCACATAGTTTTGCCAAACCCACTTGCGTCTAGACTTAGCACATGCTTGCATGAAAATACCAAAACTTTCTGACCATGCCAATTGAATTTGTGAGTATGGTTTATGGCATTGCACTTAGCATTCTCGCTCTTAAAATAGGGTCCAAAGTGTTTTTGTTGAGATTACTTAGTAATTTTAATTTAATAAAACATTTGTATTAACATTAATCACACTGGTTTTGCTGTAGTTAATGTATATTTTGAAATGTCAAAGAATTTCAAAATTGTATTATTTAAAAAAAAAAAAATGGCTTATTAATTCACCATTTTTATATTTGTCAGATAACATGCCAAAAATATAAATCTTTATACACGAATGAACAGTTAAGCATATTTAATGACTTACAATATAGTTCTAGATGAAAACCATCTGGTTATGAATGGTTTAAAAACTTGAAGGTGTATGCAGATTCTGAACGCAACAGGAGGGTTAAACTCTTTTATTAGCACAAGCACTGACGTGCGGTCTGGGTAGGCAAACTAGGCACTGCCTACCCTGCCAAAATTCAAAAATAAAATGTTTAATATATAATAAACTTGTATTTTTACTTTTTATTCTTGTGATTTATATATGCAATATGTGTGTTATTCCAGT
This sequence comes from Xyrauchen texanus, assembly GCF_025860055.1. Taxonomy (NCBI): domain Eukaryota; kingdom Metazoa; phylum Chordata; class Actinopteri; order Cypriniformes; family Catostomidae; genus Xyrauchen; species Xyrauchen texanus. The sequence continues at coordinate 49,016,602 of NC_068280.1, forward strand.
TGTTTAGACGTTATGATGACAAATGTAGCAGTTACGCATAATCAACTAAAAACAAATGGTAGAATAAGCAGTGCTTTTACGGTCCATTCATTGCAGACGACAAGCGGAAAACCCATGTTGCGCATGCGCACTTCGATCCTGTATTCTTTAACATGTACGGCAAAAAGCACAAATCTGCTGTGCCTTTTGACGTAAATATGTTATGCCCGTAATCACCTCCGTTACGTATCAGACATGGACCAATTAAAATTGAGATATTCCTGGACATTTGCGTAGCTAACGTCATTACACCACAGCTAGCGTACATGCCTAATCCCCGCCAAATTCAAAATCAAAATGACAGCACCGGCCGTAATCACGGAATTAAGAAATTTTTCCAAGCTTGATTTTAATTCCAAATATGAGTTAATTGCAAGAGGGAGGTCTACGCCAGCCTTATATGGACTAGTACAGCAAAAGGGCCCAAAAAGTATCCGATCATTTCAAACTGATTGGTATGTAAGAAAAGATTGGCTATGTGGCTGTACTGCTATCCCTGCCTGCTTTTTTTCAACCAGTCAGACTGTTTGGACTTCAGCGGGATATTGCCGATGATATGCCGTGCTTGTGCATAACGTTCACTGTTTACGCGTGTGTGTATGTGTGTGTGTGTGTGTGTGAGAGAGAGAGAGAGAGAGAGAGAGTACACACGATAAACATCCTGATTTGTACATTTCTTGATATGCCGCGCTTGTGCGTAACGTTCACTGTTATTACGTATTATTAGCTTAAACAATAAATCAGGTAATCTGGCTTTCATAACTCAGTGCCTAGCCTCTTTAAGACATCACCGCACGTCACTGAGCACAAGGTGGCACATATACTGTAGCATTAAATACAATTGAAAATAAAAAGGTTAAAATATTCTTAAAAATGCATGCCACAGTCAGATGCATGCCCCCCACGCCCATATTTATACCATGATCAGTGGAAACATGTAGATGCTTCACGCTGCTATTAATGTCTGTATTGTATTATCAATTTAAGAGGTGAAACTCATGATACTGCTGATTCGAGTTCAATGTAAGACTTTTAGTCTTGTCAATGAAATCAATGATTAAAAACGTTTGTTGATGAAGTTTTTTTGATTATAAACAACGATAAAATAGACGAGACGAAAAAGGCGCATCATGAATATTATTAGGCTAAATTACTTTATTAAAGCATACTGTTGATGAAAATATGAGGATAAAAATTATACTGCAATATATTAACAGTACAAAATATTAACAGAAGAAGAAACATCTTGATAATCTGAAGATATTAAGAAGATATTAGATATGGATGCATTTAATCCAGTGTGTTGGGCGTGATTTAACTTGCTAACATCGGCAAAATGAACCGCTTTAAAACGGGGTAAATACCTCATTCAAACACATCCTATATATACATGAGATTCATCACTATATGCACAACGAAATGAATACACATGTAAACTTGACTTCGTAACTTGCGTTATAAATGCACAGTTTCCATAAAACACATGCTACATGAAATGAAATATCCTTTCATGGAAAATTAATAATTTAATATTAATTTAATAAAATGAATACATAATGCATTAATGTTAACCTGTTGATACGCAATCGCCCGCACACGGTTGTGTTGTCACTCTGCTTACATTTACAATATAATTAACGTCTATAAATGTAATTAATGTTAACAAATGATACATCTTTTCAAAGGTCTAAGGGTTAAAAATTGATATCCGATCTCTGTTTCACGATAGCAATACTCCAGAAACAGCAATTTAGTTATTTGTGCCAGGAGTACAAATGAAAACATGCAATATCAAAACGGGACTTCATACATTTGTTTTGAAATCACGATCGCCAGATGAATCCAGTTCAACACACTTGGGTCAATTGTCCATGACAAGCGTTCATTGAAAAACATTCAATAGCACTTTTATCCATAAAAGTGATAAATCTGAGAAATATTGATATATTCTCCATTGTTTAGATGCGATCTCGCCTGAAAGAATTACCCTTTGTCATCGTTCTTCAACAAACTGCGATCTGAGCAGCATTCATGTTGTAAAACTGTACATGATCTTATATAATAGAGTCTCATAAACAAAATGAGCCTGTGTCCAAAGTCTATTTTTAATAATGGGGCTTAGTCTTATTTATAATAGCCGAGCAGTGCAGTCAGATTTTGTGTCATCTTGAAAGGCGAAGCCTTAATTTTACTCTGTACACCGGCAGCGATTTTACCGAGAAAAAAGCTTGCAAGAACCTCATTTTTTGTTAGATCATCTTCAAATTTGAAACATAGCTTCTTATGGTGTCCATTAAATACAACCATTTATGTTCAGGTATGTCATTTTCATGGTTTGTGCCCAAAAAAGGGGGTGCATATCAACAGGTTAATGTGTGTGTGTGTGTGTGTGTGTGTGTGTGTGTGTGTGTGTGTGTGTGTGTGTGTGTGTGTGTATACACACACACACACACACACACACGGTAACACTACAATAAGGTTACATTCATTAACCTGTCCATATAAAATTTTAGGCCTAGTTAAAACACACTCTTTATTAATAAAGAGTGTGTTTTAACTAGGCCTACAATTTTATATGAACATCTAGTCAGTAATTATATTAATTTATATGTCTCACAAACCTCATTTCATTAGATTGTAATTCAGCAACCACTCTGAAAGATTGAGTGAATGGTTCATTAAAATGATATGGCCGTTTTAAGTAATTACATTCAATTCAGAATGCAGGTTTGGGTAAAATATGATTTATTTTGCTGTGGCACTGTAGATGAAGCAGTGAAACAACATGAGGGTGAATACACAATAACATAATTTACATTTTTTTTGGTGATCTCTTCCTTTAATCTTATTGTCATATTGTCCTCATTAAGTTCCTAAAAATGCATCTGTATTGTAAATTCTGCTTGAAGTACATACTCAATAAACGCAATTTGCATATCTATTTCACAGATGAAGCCCTGCTGAAAAGAATGCAGACTAGCACTTAAAAATCTGCACATGTGGGATTCAACAAGCGCAGTCTCAACCATCCATAAGTCCTTATTAAGTCAGCTTTGGTCGCATCATGTCAGTGTAGGACGCTAACGAATGCCTCTGAACTAATGCACAAAAGCCACGTAAACAAGCCTGTAAAAGGATTTGGTGGAGAGTATTTCACCATAGCTTGTTAAAACTACTTTTTTACGTAATTTGTGAGTGGAAGTTTGAGATTTAATAAATGACAAGTTTTAGCTTCATGTTTAACTGAATTACCATCTTTGTTATTTATTTATTTATTATTAATTTGGTTAACAAGAATATTAATGAAGTTAGGATGGGGGATGATTTTACGTTAGGACTAAAAACAGGCATTCTCTTATATCTATTAGATGCACATTATGGCCAATAGTAGTCCTATAAGATCAGACCATGAATTGCGAAGGTTAAAATACAGTTGATATCATTCTATACACTTAATTCACAATAACATACTGACATACAGTATGAAAGAAATAGCTGTAACACTTCACAATAATGTTCTATTTATTTTATTAAGCCTCCTTGTATTGATCATGGAAAGGTTTACAAACATTCATGATGTACTTATAAACCTTTTATAGGTGACATTTTAACTGCAGCCCTGATTGAGTAGAGCTTTAACCCCATGTGGCAGTGGGGGCGTGGTCAAGCGCCCGTCCGGGAGAGAAAAGCGGTAAGGGCGCTTACACCTGAGCTAAATTATGTCTAACACCTGTGTCTAATTGCAGTAAGCATGAGGAGAGCGGCATAAAAGAGCAGCAACCACAGAGCCTCGGGACAGAGAGTGCCTACACCCAGAGTGGCAACGAAAATAACGTATTGTACGATTGTGTATCAAACAGAAAGTGTAATTAAAAGAATCTTACCTTGAAGCCGACGCTGGTTCCTGTGTCTTCCTTAGTGAAAAGCTTCACACCCCAGTGCACTCATAGCATTCAGAATCAATGTGTTATCAGATGGTACAACAGATTGAGAGACAGGGGCCAGGGGACACACTCTCAACTCGGTCAAACTTTATAGACTGTTCTAAGAAGAAAAAATAAAATAAAATGATATGAAAGGCATGGTTTACCCTAAATGAAAACTTTGTTGCCACTAACGCACCCTCATATCTTTCAAAACCCATTTGACTTTCTGTTTTCAGAGGAACACAAAAGATCAGAAGATCCAAGCTGCTTACATGAATTTCCATATATTGGAAGTGAATGTGAACACTGCTGTCAAGCACCATATTCATAGCAAGATTTTCAATTATATTTTAGTTTGTTACACACAAAGCTATCATATGGCTACAGCAGACTTCTAGTTATAGAATATAATGCATGAATCACAAGTACCGTATTATCAAGAAATACATTCGCACCAGAATCGCATTGCTCAGAGAACAAAAACACAGATAAGTTGCATCTTTGTATAATGTTGCCTTCTCGTACTATCAGAATTATCGTAAATAGGAGTTTCCCACTTGGAAGTTGCACATTTAATTACGAATGGGAAACTCTGAGATCATTTCGATACCCGAGTTTCCGAAATGGGAGGTGTCCTAAACTTTCAACATGGCTGAGGAGAGTACGGTTTCTGTAGTGAATGACAGGTTTTGTTCATTTTTCTGCATACAGCTAATTGTTAGTGCTTTCCGTTTTGGTCCTATTCATTTGACCAAAATTCCATTATCGTCCTAACTGAGTGATATGTATTATGGTGTCAAAATAAAAGTTCCTCAAGGAATATGTATAAATGAACCTGGCGTCGTCCACGTTTCCTTTCTGACAACAAAGCATATGAACATGACATACTCATAATTACCATTTTAGAAGTGGGAAGTAGGTTAATTCCAATAGCACATGAAGGCAGCATAAGTCGCACTGACAGAGGTTAAATGAGGCTGGCACTAGGACCTGGCAGGGTGGCCATCTGTCCGGTTTTATGTTGGAAAGTACCATGGTTGAAATACCATGTCTTGTCCACCGGTGCTACCTTGAGCCGCACGCTCATTTGTCCTCCTTTTAAGATTATCCCTATTTTATACTTTACCTAATGGTATACAATAAATAAATACGAAATAGACTATGTGTAAGTATACATTCCCTTCAGGTTTTTGGTCTAGCAAAATGGCTGAAAGCAGTGTCAAATAAATATCTGGAATTTCATTGGTTAATAAACTAACCAAATTAGCCATGTGGCTTCTTGACGTCAAGCCACGAGCAGGCACAGCCACTGACCCAATCTACCTAGCGGTAGGTTAAACTGCAGAAATGCCAAACAAAAGATTAGATTTAATTCCGAATGGTCGAACGAGTATGGATTCATCACAAAAAGCAGAAAGGATGACTTCCATGCTTTTTGCACGTCGTGTCGTTGCGTTGTGGATGTAAACAGCAAAGAGAAAGGCACCATAGACAGACATGCTAGCACAGACAAGAAGCAACAATCAAAGCCCAGGTGCCTCTTCACTTTTATCATTTTTCCATGAAGCCACATCGCCTCAAAATGACAAAATCTCAGCAGCAGGACTTTATAAAATGTATCATGCCGTCAAGCATCACCAGTCATACAGGAGTTTAGACTGTGGAATAAAAGTTGATCGAGAGATCTACAATGATTCATCAATAGCAAAAGGGGTGACCTGTGGAAACTGCATTTTTCAGTGCAACTGATGTATCAAACAAAGATACGATCAAGTGTTTTCCCATTGTAATGAGATATTTTCACTTTGAGGAGAGCGTGCAACATGCACTGTTGGAGTTTTACAGTGATAGCAACAAAACATCGGAAGCTATAACATATCAGCTGCTGGCTAAACTAGAGATGTCTGGTCTAGGTGTGAAAAAAGAATTTCAGCATATGCAGCAAACAACACAAGCGTTAACTATGTAAAACACAACAGAGTTTATCAGAGGCTGAAACTGGCTCAAAAGGACGTGCTTGCTGCAAACTGTTTAGCCCATATTTTGCACAATGCAACAAGATATGCAGCAGGCATGTTGACATTGAAAATATTTTGCTTAAGGTTTATAGCCATTTTAGCATCTCAACTAGCAGAACGCCACAGTTGAAAGAATTATGCGAGTTTGTGGAAGAGGAGGAATGCAATCTGCTGCGGCACGTTGTCAAGAGGTGCTTGTCTCTGCTGACGTCTATTGACAGAATCCTGAAGTATTGGAAACCCCTGACCAGCTACTTTCAGAGTCTAGGTGAGGATGAATGTTCCAAGATTTTGTGGAAATGCTTTGGAGAGGATGGCACTGAAATATCTGAGATGTATTTTCTCTTCCTCAGTCACATTCTAAAGCTGTTCTCAGACTGCATTGAATCACTTGAGGCCAAATCATTTAGCATAACCTTCGTGTTTAAGGTGATGACTGAACTGAAAGTGAAACTTGAGAGAAGGCTAAAGGACAGATAACCCCTGATCTGTGAGAAATGTGAGGCTGATTTTATTGTATTATATTATTGTATTAGTTTCTCTGAGAACGGCTTTCATAGCAAAGTGTGAAAGCTTGGCCTCGCATCTGCTGTGTCTTATGAAAGACATTGATATGGATGAACTTTATGAGGAATATGGCATACTGGAAGCTATTCTCAGAGGAAGGTCAGCACCTACATTTTCTCCATCCCATATAGCAATGCACACACAGAACCTGGCTTTTCACTGATGACCTCAGCATGGAGAAATGATAGAAATGGATGTGTCTGGAATCTGGACAGTGTCAAGGCTGAGCTGCAAATTTGTGTAAATTTCACATTTGAGTGCACAGACATGTACCGGAAATTCCTTGCAAACAAACAACACTTGGAAGCAGCCAGGAAAGGGGTACATTATTTGCAAATAGATATTTAACTATGTTGAGAGTACATTAGAGTTTTATTATGTGTTATAGGTTTGGGATTATTTTTCAGTTTTTATCCTGGCTTCACTGCAAAGTGTCCTCATTTTTGGAGTTATAGAAATGGCCACCCTAGACCTGGGAGCAGCCGCCCTAGTCCCGACTTCCCTTCAGCTGCTCAACATGTCAGACATACTGGGGCGGATTGTCCACTAATCACAGGGTTGATGGTTCGATTCCCGGCCCACACGACTCCACAAGACACTGAACCTCAAGTTGCTCCCAATGGCCTTGCATGACAGCTCTGCCGTCATTGGTATATCTGTGTGTGTGAATGGGTAAAGTGTAAAGTGATTTGAATACCGCTAAGGTTGAAAAGGCACTAAATAAGTGCGGACCATTTACCATACTCCTTATGAAGATTACCTCAGCAAATACTCACCTCTATACATTGTAACTCTATGCTGTATACAAATAAAAGCTTTTAGTCTGTGAGTAAAACAGTATGCCTGTTGAATTCTATTCATTCACTAATGTTACAGGCTATCTGTGGATATTTCTGATATTAGCAAACTTTGTAAACTAATATGCTGATTTTTTTCATCTGTTTCTGTGTAAACGTATGTGTTTAGTGGACTGAAATGGCTGAAATGAATTACGTATAAATTATGTACATAAATTGTAGGACCTTTCAGATGATAATTTTTTTAAAAATTTATAATCCGGAAAATGCGATACTAAAGCTTTGCTTTTTTTTCCCCCTATATTTTTTTCATCACTGAAAATGTATTTTTACGTTGCACATTTCCTGGTGAAATGAACACTAGGGGTGCTAAAAAACAATTACTTAATTTCCTTTCACACAAATGATGAGTAAAGTGGCGGAATATTAGTTCAAAAACACATACTTTTCTCTGGAGTTTTCGGATTCTGTTGGGAGGCCCTCCACGATCCCCACAGGCGATACCTAAACTGATTGAGCATTGCACTTGTGATTCAAAGGTACAGGTACAAGTCCTTTAGAGCACAAAAGTCAACACTTGTGCCAAAAATGTTATAAAAGCACCACAGAATGACATTGTTGCGTCTTCCATCTCATGTTTGCTTTTTATGACACTATCTGTATGGTTTAGGTTTGAGGTTTAGGTTTTGTAAATGTTCAAAACCTAAAAAAGAGAAAATGTAACTTGCTTTTTGCACAACACAGTGGACATTTTACATTGAAACTGCCAAATTGAAGCAAAAATGTAGCCACTTCTGTATGTAGCATTGCAATTTTGTATCTTTATGGCACGGTCACATTCACCTTTGCACTACGAGCTTCCGCATGCAAAGAAGGCCTGGGCGGATGCTGGGTGCGTGGGAAACCAGTGAAAAAACGAATACTGCACTTTGCAATGTTAAAAAGAAAATCGGCACTAAATTATATCCTCGTACATTGTTATTATTCAGTGTAGCTGTGTACATATGACCTCCCACATAGAGGTCGCTGCCAAGCTAAGCAACTCCCTATTGGTGAACGCAACGAATTCACCTGGCAAATTTCACCAAACTTGAACTCCACGTGAAGAAAATTCTTCACCACCGGAAGTCCATTTTGACTATATCCCACTGTATTTCGCTCACATAATTTAACCATAACCATGCAAAGGTAAATGTGACTGCGCTTTTATGTTGACTTTTTCTTTTTTGTAACTTTTAGTTGTGTTAACGAGCAATGTGACATTCCTAAAAACTCCTTTTTTTCACAGAAGAATGAAAGTCATACAGGTTTGAAATGACATGAGGGTGCGTAAATGATGACAGAAATATCATTGATAGACAGCACAATACTGATTTTACAAAGTCAAAAAATATATAATTTACAAAAAAAAAAAAAAACGTTTAGAAGACATTTACGCCGGGAGACATGGATTTCTGCCAAGTTAGTTCAAGGGGGCTTAAGCATTTCCAATCCTAACTGTGTGAAATCACTAAGCCTTCTATGTTCCTGCAAGCATATGTAGGGTAGATAACTGCATCAGGAGCAACCTCAGAGCTGTCTTCCCTCACCGTGGAAGCCACATTAATTAAGGAGCTCATCCCCTTTTTCTTGTCACCCGATGCGGCGTCTTAGCACCGTTTCTGCTGTGTCTCTGTAAGAATCTTCACATGAATGTTGAAAAACCCTGGTCCTGGAGCTTGTTGCTGCAATTAGAATGTCACGCTTGTCTACTGAGGGGAAACCTTGCCGACTAAATCAGCCATGCCAATAAAAGGAAATAATAAAGCGCGCGTCAGGTGTGTTACCTGAAGATACAGTGTGGAGCTGCGGAAAGTGTAATTACATTGAAATGAGGTTGGAAGGCAGATTGTTTGGGTGACCTTGGCACACTTGAGTTCAGTAGATTTACAAGTTGTCGAATTGTTAGCGCAGAATGTATAGATAATGCAACAGTCATTTGTCTGAATAACTTGTTTGAGTTTTATGTGGCAGTGATAAGCTGCATGTTAAATTAACAAACAGTATTGGCAAAAAATGTTCTGTGAGATCAAGGTGACTGGGGGTATGTTTAGAGTAGAATACTGCCTACTATTTTCTTTTTTTTATGGTAAGTAAAATAATAGGCATTATGCATTCTGATCAAATAATGAGTCAAAATAGAGGTTGCAAAATAGAAATTGGCAAATATAGAAGGCTATCCGGCTATTCAGAATACATAAAATATTGCAGAAATAGTAAGAGTAGTATGTTAGTATGCTATTCCAAACATAGCCTTTTGTTGTATACTACAAAGCATCTTCTGCATCCCCTATAATGAATATGTGGATATTTTACAGTATATATATATATATATTACTCTTTCCCAGGTCAACAATTGTGACCTCGAGAATGATAATTAAAAAAATCAGCCCTGCATATTTACTTTGTTTATGAGCTGAAAAAGCTCCAGTACCATGCTGAAAACAAATGCATCTATTTGATAGCTCTTCAGTGGAGATTAAACATCTTAAAGTGAAATGATTGGAATCGGGCATGCAGTTTAATGAGATATTAATTCATGTTGTCCTTTTCGTCCTTACAATTTTCCATGCCACTGAATATGTTTGCAGTCTGTAGCATCTAAAGGTGCAAATGCAACATTGCCCAAATTAGAATGGCATCATTTGCTCCAAGTAACAAATGCACAGTAAACAGTGTGTAGCTTAGTGCGCAGCTTAGCGTGTAGCTCAAAACAACATGCAAAAAGGATGTGAGAATGAACAGTCTTTCTAGCACTGACGGCCATCTTTGGAATGCTCTCGGGAGGCTATTTCCTGTCATGCAGGTGCAGCTCCTATCTAATTGTGTTTCTTTACCTAATATGATTAATCAGAATACTATGTAATTATCTTGATTAAAAAATGTATTCGATTGAACACCCTAGTATTTACTAGTTAACTATTTTTTTTTGCTTAAAATATTAATTAACTAATAGTTTAAGAGGCTGTTCACACCAAATGTTTTTGATTCAGTCTGACATGGTTTTCAATAGTTTTTCTAAGTAAACATGCTTCAAGGACGTCTTTGATCCTTGCTTTATATCTCACTGTTTTTTCACCATCTTGTGCATGTGAGCCACATTTTTATAAACACTGTGTCAAGTTAAAAGAACTTGTAATTTGTATAAAAAAACATGTCTAGGCACTCTGCATTCTGTCCCATTCCTTGCATGGCATCTTGCATTTTTTAGTGCAAGAACAAGACTAGACATTAAAACAACCCACAGACTAGTCGGTTTCAAAAATATGTAGTTTTCGTATCCCTTACGAAAATCGATAGATCTTGGCAAATTTACTACAAACTTGCCATAAATTGTCAATCTTTGCCAAAGTTTTGCCAGAGGTTCACCACTACCGGCAAAGAGCTACAAACATTTGCGTTGAATCAAAAGCTAATTTCCATGTGAAAATAATGAGCAGCAAATTTGCATCAAGTTTGCTGCTAGTTTAGATAAAAACGTGTTTTGTAAAGGATCCTGTATCTATTTCAATGCAAAAAATTGTCATTTAAATTTTTTATTTTCGCTAATACTATCTAGATATTCTTAAAACAAGAGACATTTACTAGAAAGGCAAAATTACATTAGATTACATCAGACTGATTTCACAGTGAATTCGGCAACAATAGGTCAACAGGTCTTGAGCCGAACTCGGTCCGTGCTAACTGAAATTCAAACCAGTGCCCCTAGTGGCCAAAGCAGAAAGTGCTGTTGAATTATCACAGCCTTTGGGGTATGGGAACACAGTTGCAATGGAACTGCTTTACTTGTACAATTAGAAACAAGATCTCTTTAAATCTTAATTGTTTCTCCTAGACAGCAATAATATTAAATGCATAGTGAATGGATACTTTTGATTTTTGAAGATCCAGGTAATTTCACGTCTCCTTTAGAGTTTCAGAAGTGATCTCAGCAATGCCTTAAACTGTGCTCTTATTTCAAAATGAACCCAAACATTAATCATTAATTTCTTCCAAAACACCATATTATCTGAGTTAAAGCTATACACGTTAATTGCATAGCTCAGTATGAGATCTCTATTAAGTCGCCTGAGCTGTTCAAGAGCAACCTCTGAGTAATAAAATATTCCTCTTGATCCATATGCTCACCACATTAACTTTTCTGACGTTCACATGTGATGATATTAAACATGCAAGCCACACGTTTTATTAGCAGGGAGTCCTATTTTGACATGATGAATGCATGTAGTTTTGTAAAATGCCATTGCTTTGAGTTGCTTGGCCATTATCTGGACTAACATGAGGCGAGCTCATGAAAATGGTAATGAGCAGATAGCAGACAGGCCAGCTGGTATTTTGGACAGCTTTTGTCATTTAATGGCCATTAGAGTAATGCAGGACCTTTTGCTGATTTTTGCACCAGCCATATCTGAAAACAGAGCACCCCAGATGCATAATGTTTTTTACATTCTTGTCACATATGTTATCTGGCAAATTCTAAATGTTAGAGATTTTAGTTCATAAACTACAGTCAAAAACATATATATTTATTTATTTAAATATATTGTATATATTAGGGCTGTCAATCTATTACAATTTTTAACTGAATTAATTACATGGAGTCCCGATTAATTAATCGTGATTAATCGCATATACAAATATTTGCTGAGAAAGCCCCTTATATAACAATAATTCAATATATAAAGATTATACATATTTATATCAATATTTAATTATACATTGTTAACTTTAAATATAAAAATTATATATATATATAAAATATTTAGATAATTCAAATGCATCGTCAATTTACACCTGTGTCAGACTTTTTTTTTTATTATTGTATTAATACTATTTTTAATATTTTATTAAAATGTTTTATACTTTATTAACTTTTACATCTAGAGCCAAGAGGTATATTAAAACAATCAAAAACAAAAAAGAAAATAAATAAATAAACAGTTTAATAAAAATATCAAACTGTTTACATATTTCAATACACTTTATTGTTTCTAAAATTGGAAATTGTTCTTAGGTATTGCTGAACTAATGGTTTATAACCACCATACGTCCATTTATGAATACTAAACTTTGCCAACAAAAGCAGAAAAGTAATCAAATAATATTCCTTATGAAGAGACATGTCATAGCTAAAAAAAAAACGAATAAAACTTTTCAAAACAAAGTTGAAAGCTGGGAATAATATGATTTCTAACAATCTTGCAGAAATCAGACCAAAAACAAGTCGAGTTGTGACAACTCCAAAATAAATGGAAAATGTTTCCTCCTGCAGACCATAAAATGTACAGAATATATCAACATCACAATTAAATCTCTCAACAAGAAAATAATTATTGGGGTAGTACTTGAAGTTTGAAGGAAATTTCTTTGATTTTATAATTAATAATAATTAATTTGGGTAATTTCCATCTCAAGTCAGCGTCAGACATGCTTGTTTAGCATCTCGGGTGCGTTGCATCATAAACATAAATGTTTAGGTAACTGTGTCAAGTTAAATGTAGTTTAATACTCAATCTTTAAACACATCTTGAGATACCTTAGTTCGCATTTGAGCTCCTTCGAGTGTTTTGAACGCAGGAACATGTTGTTCTGTCTACTGAAGTGTTTTGTTCACTGTATAAACTGCGCATTGCTCATACAGCTGAAATTTCACTTACTGTTCTCTGGAGTAAACGGGTGGTACTACAAGCTTGCATTTCTCAGGACTACTTTATTGTAAAATAAATCGCACTGAATTAACACGTTAAATCGATAGCCCTATTATGTATATACATTTTCAGCAAAGAAACGTAAATCTGAGGGAATCCCATCGCTTTCCTTCATGTTTGACACAGGACCAATTATTAAATCCTCATTTGTGTTTTTAGTTTACAGTTTTATTGCATGCCTATTTTAAACTTAGAGTAGTTTTCTTGCATTTTCTGAGGCAGAACATTTTAATACAAAAATAATTTATGGTCTTGAAACACCTACAGGTTTCAACTAAATTTATGTTATTTCTGTGTGTAATTCTTTTTTTTTTTTTTTGCTTACTAACTGCATATTATGTTATTATGCACTAAACAATGTAACTTTACAATGTAACTAACACAATTGCAGAGGTATATAATGATGATTTGTGAGTTTTCACAGCTAAAATAATTGCATCGCAAAATTCTAGAAAAGCTGCAGCAAATTGTCATTTCAGGTCACAAAAATCTGGAAAAAGTGCTGCGAAATCCTTGTGGGAATGATAAATGTTGGGATCTCTGAGGTTTGAACACATTTTTAAAATCCATTTAAGTAAACCAACATATGATGCTCATAATTTAAGCACCATTCAACCACAAACTCGCTTTGCCTGGCATCTCTCTCACCCCAGTTTTAAACGAATCCTTAGAGACAAACTTTCAAGGATGGAACATCATTAGTATGTTGTGCATCTCCTTACACCACAGCAGCAATGAGTAAAGCTGCTGATCGTCTTCTGGAAAATTGCCGAATGTGAGACACTTTTTAAGCACACATTAGCAAGTGTTCTGTAGGCTTAGAGTGTAAAGTGCCTGCTAATTATCTGGCGAAGAGTGAAATGGGGAATGAGGCAAGCGAGAAAAAGGAGGAGTCTTACATCTTCCTTATCTCTTTCTTTCTTTTCTCCACCTACGTTAGCTCATTAATTGCATCGCTGATTTTGGAGTAACTTCTGGCATCCCATGAGACATTTGATTGTCAGGCAATAAGGGAAAGAGTTAGAGCAAAGGGAATGGAGAACTATGATGGATGTGTCTGCCCTAGCTTTATAAAAAAAAACGAGACATTTATTATGGAGTATCAAGCTGGGGGCACAGTATTTTTTTTCTTCACAATTTTGCAGATATATTTCTGGGATTGCAAAATATTTGTATTGATGCAAGGCCAAATCAGCATTCTTTTTGATTGACTCATTAGTTGATTTTGCAAGAAATCTTAACCTAGGTGCAAACGGTGTAATTTTTCACCACAGTTTTATTGTCTGCAACATACACCGCCTGGTCAAAAAAAGTTGCATACGCTAATATTTTGTTAAACCGCCTTTAGCTTTGATTATGGCGGGCATTTGTCATGGCACTGTTTCGATAGCCTTATGCAACATCACATTTATTTCCATACAGAGTTGTATTTTTGGTCAAGATCTTGTTTTTTTCTTGGAGGTCCCAAGCAGAACCCAAGATGTCAATAATGTATTTTTTCTCCCCAATTTGGAATGCCCAATTCCCAATTCACTCTAGGTCCTTGTGGTGGCCAATTGGTTGCTTAGGAAGCCTGACTGGAATCACTCAGCACGCCCTGGATTCGAACTTGCGACTCAAGGTTTGGTAGTCAGCGTCTTTACTTGCTGCGCTACCCAGGCCCCCCTGGCCAAGATCTTGTAATGATGATGGGAGAGTTGAACCACTCTACAAAGTCTTTTTCAGCGCATCCCAAAGACTTTCAATGGGGTTAAGGTCAGGACTCTGTGGTGGCCAATTCATGTGTGAAAATTATTCTTCATGCTTCCTGAACTACTCTTTCACAATTTGAGCCTGATGAATCTCGACATTGTCATCCTGGAATATGCCCGTGCCGTCAGGGAAGACAAAATCCATTGCTGAAATAACCTGGTCATTCAGTACATTCAGGTAGTCAGCTGACTTCATTTTATTGCTGCATAACATTGCTGAGCCTAGATTGAAGCAATTTAAGCAACCCTAGATCATAACACTGCCTCCAGAGGTGTGTACAGTGGGCACTATGCATGACGGGTGCATCGCTTCATGTGCTTCCCTTCTTACATTGACGCTCCCATCGTTTTGGAATAGGGTATGAGAGTGTGCATGGATGACAGATTTTAAGAATGAGTTGTGCACGGTAAAAGCACAGTTTATTTTTTACATGCGCTCTCTGTGGTTGTTTAGCGCCGATTCACTAAAGAAATTATGCAGATTAGGCAATGGTGCAAACATGCCCACAAATTCGCTGTTGAACACAATTTGCACGCTCAGTTCTGATGTTGCTGGCATATTCTGAGCGTTATATAGTGGAGGATGCTGCAGACCACCATATTTGACACACCCTGCCAGGACTGTACAGCATTACTGTGATCCAGACATCTGAATCATCTCTTAAATATGCAAAAAGTGTGCTTGATTATATATGCCAGTTTATAATTTCTCCATCATTTGATCATTTTATTATGAATCACTACTGATAATATTGGCTGAAAATCTACACAAACATATCTTTTAAATAAAATTCCTTTTTTATCTAAATTGCAGCAGACTAAACTGAGGCTAATTTACACGTTTGTAAAGGCATGTTTGCAGAGGCATGTTTGCACGGAAAGGAATGATACTGACTTAAGACTCGGGGCAATTTCAGAGCTGATTTTACCTGTTAAAATAGATTGTGGTTGGTTAGTGAATAAGACAAAGGTTTTTGCGCTAAAATACCATGTGCAAAAGTGGCGCAACTGTTAAGCGAATCTACCCTTTAGTGTGACATGATCACCGATGACCAATTTGTGATGAATCTCAACCTTCAACTGAAGTGCCTGCAGTGTGACTGATGACGTCTTATTAAACACCAACTGGTCACAGCAGTTGATTATTTGAGAGTGAGAATAAGAGAGAGAGAGATGTTTTTGTGTAATTTTGATGCTATCTTGTCTATCTGGTTTGCATTTAAAGATGTTGTTAATTAGTGATAAGATTGTTAATATTAAGAAGTTAACACCAACGAATAGCAGTCAGTCTTCACTTGTTCACATTGCACCAGACACTCTGCCTTCTTTTTTCTTTTCCAAGGAAAATAAAAGCAGGTCAATTTTGCAGGTCAATGAGGATGTCAGAACATGACATGACTGATGTAGAATGGCCAGTCAATACTATCAATAGTGACCATGTCTTAGCAACAGTGCAGTGGATAGCCAGCTTTAGAGGAAAGACAATGGAAAGGGAATGGAGAACTATGAAGTAAATTTCTTCTCCAGCTTTATCGTCCTATGAAATGTTTGATTGTTAAGTATAGAGCTATGATGCCATTTTCCACCCTAGCTTTATTGGCGTTCCAGCAGGTAATTCTTCCTTGTTCCAAAGTCGCCTTGGCCACATAGCAGCTGTCGGATGTGATTGTACATAGACAGCTGAGGCCTAACCTTCTTCTTCTGCCTACATATCAGGCTGTAAGCCTGCCATGCAAATTTATCTCCTTGTCGACGGACCACTGGGCTGGATGACATCCCATCTGATGGGTTTTTCAATATCCGACAAAAATTAGCAAGCGGATGCACCTTATACGTTTACCCCCATCAAAACATGTTTCAAGCTTCACTTTTCGATAAAATCAAATTCATCTGAGCTCCTGATGCTTTCCTCTTAAACAGGAGACAAGGGAATTGGTCAAATGTGCTGGAAAATTGTTTCTCAAACTGAAACGACTGCTGCATTGGCATTCACTGTCTGGGCAGTTGGCAGAGCTAGGGTCTGGCAGACATCAACTACGCTGGTGCCAACTTTTAACAACCTCTGCCCAAACTCCTACCATCGTCACTTAGGACACCGTCAAAAAGTTGTGTGAGCTCACCTGTTTCCAGTTAATTACAATTGCATAGCTGCTTTGCTATTGCAGTAAAAACCCCTTAATGCACATATGGGGAGCATCAATCAGGGAGTACTGCAACGGTTACACACCTGCTAATGTTGTCTTCATCACGCAGTGTTGGAACACTGTGTAGGGTGCACTAGTTTGACAGAGCAGAGACGGGCAAAGACCCAGGGGACGTACTTCCTGGTGAGGTGATTAGCCAGCTTATAATTGCTCAATATGGCACCTGTTTGACAGATAGTACAGCTAATTTATCGATGTAATTAAATCATTTTCCCATTGTGTCTGAATACTTTGACATGTTAATGTTATGACAACAGCATAATATATGCATATGAGTGATTTAATGCAAGACAAAACCCATCCTAGAACGTGTTCAACTTTATCGTAATTAATTATTCTCATTTGAAAGAACAAATTGAAGTAAAAAAAATGACAAAATGTTCATGTATTGAGTGAACTATTTTCAAGTCACCCTTAGGCCTTTAATGATGGGAGGTCTGAAGTAACCCCTTTCTGATCATTTGGGTTCTTTATCCCTAAAGACTGAGAATCATGTAAAGAGTTTAGGGGTAATCATGGACTCATCACTTAACTTTAAGAAACAGATTGGTGCTGTTGTCAAAGGAAGCTTTTTTAACCTGAGATCAATTGCTAAAGTAAAGCATTTTTTATCTAGTGAGGATTTGGAAATTGTGGTTCATTCTTTTATTACATCTAAGCTTGACTACTGCAATTCTTTATATATCGGTCTCCCCAGACTCAGCTTGTCCGCCTACAGTTAGTGCAGAATGCAGCGGCAAGGCTTTTAACGGGGTGCTGAAAGAGAGAACATATTACTCCGGTACTGCAATCCCTACATTGGCTTCCGGTCAAATTTAGGATTGATTTTAAAATTCTCTTGTTTGTTTACAAGGCATTGTCAGGCCTTGCCCCGCAGTACATCAGAGATCTTATAGTTCCTTACTCTCCTTTTAGAGTTCTCAGGTCCTCCGATCAACGACTTTTAAAGGTACCTCGTTGTAATTTAAAATCAAAAGGAGATCGTGCTTTTTCCGTGGTAGGTCCCAAACTTTGGAATAGTCTCCCATTCCATGTGAGATCAGCTCCATCGATTACAACTTTTAAGTCTTATTTAAAAACGTATTTATTTTCTTTAGCTTTTGAATAATGTATGTCTGTTTTTTGTTGTATGACTTTCATGTTATTATTCTGTAAAGCACTTTGGGGCAACGTCTGTTGTTTAAAAATGTGCTATATAAATAAAGTTGCTTGCTTGCTTGCTTGCTTTCTGCATCAACATATACAGCCTCTCAAGGAGTTATGAAGATTAAAAGGAAAGGAGAGGAGAACAACATATTTAAGAGACACAAGCGCTCTTCAACAAAGGACTTTGATTAAATGGACAGTGCAAGTGTCAGAACAATGAGATTAAGGCTTTTTAAAGCCTCTACAAGCTGCTCAGAGAATGCCTGGGGAAGCTCTGGAATACAAAAAGAAAATGAGAAGTCTTAAATTAAGGTATCCCCTTGAAGAGTGCGGAAGGGCAGTTTTTGCTTACACTGATTTCTTGGAAGGGAACTGAGACCAAATCTCTGACACGAGGGAAAGTTACCATTTTCCTCAAACACTTATAGATACTTTTCTAAACTAATGTTGATTATCTCAAAACCATTAACACACCCATCAAAACCGACTCTTAATTTAGCAAAAAGGTTCAAAACAAGGAAAGCTCAGTCAGCAGCATTTGTAGCATAATGGTCTTTACCATTAAAAATAATTTAGACTCATCCCTCCTTTTCTTTAAACAAAGCAAAAATCAAGGTTACAGTGAGGCACTTACAGTAGAAGTTAATGGGGACCATTTTTATAGGGTTTAAGCTGTGAAGCTTATAATTTTATAAATGAATTTACATACTGTAAACTCTTCTGTTGTTTAGTTCATCATTTTTAAAGTCGTTTTGTAGTTTTAGGATTTAAGGCATTTGTTGTCAGGGGAACACAATTGTACAATTGGATACAACTTTACACAGAAAAGGTTAATAAGTGATTTTGCCATAATAAAATCATATTATGTGGCTATACTTTTAAAACAGTGAGAATTTTAACATTTACAGGTTGGCCCCCTTTACTTCCAGCCTCATTGTAACCCAGATTTTTGCTGGTTGAAATGATGTTGAATGGAACTTTTTTGGTGAATAACACAATGCCACAAATGCTGTCTATTCAGTTTAATATATACTGAACCTGGAATATTCCTTAAAAAGCAAATACATACAAATTACCGAAAGGGTTTCAATTGATTAAGTAACAATCAGCAAAATACACACTTTACTATTAATAAAAACGTTTAGTAATTTTTCTAAAATGTTTTTGACATTTTCATCTTCATCACCTTCCTCACTTTATTTCCATCACATTTCATCATCATTTTATTCTCTTTTCATATTCTTCATCTCCCTCTTCATCTTTTCTTTATTTATTCTTCATCACTTTATCTTCATTTGCTTAATCTTTTTCATAATCTTCATCACCATCATCATATTTTTTCCTCTTTATCTTCATCACCTTCATCTTCTTCAACTATTTCATTTCTATGACCTTCATCATCATTATCACCTTTATCATTTTTTTCTTCATTTTTTTTATCATCATCATCATCATCATCTCTTCTTCACATTTATCTTCATTTGCTTAATCTTTTTCATCATCTTCATCATCATCTTCTTCTTTTTGATCTTCATCACCCTCTTCACCTTTAGCAACCTTTTTATCATCATCATCATCAACATAATGTTTTTCTTCATCTTCACCTTCATCATCTTCTTCATATCCATTTATTCTTCATCATTTTACATATTCTTCACCTTCATCATGTCTTCTTCATTTGCTTAATCTTTTTCCTCATCTTCATCACCTTTATCATCTTTTTTATTTTATTTTTCATCATCATCTTCATCATCATCTTTACCTCCATCTCATCTTCATCGCCCTCTTCATCTTATCACATTGTTCATCATCATCATCATCATCACCACCATTCTTCTTCACTATATCTTCAAATGCTTAATCTTTTTCATAATCTTTATCACCATCATCATTGTCAGATTTTTCCTTTTCCTCTTCATCACCTACTTCACTTCTATGACCTTAATCATCATCATCATCATCATCATCCTCATCATTATCACCCTCTTCACCTTTATCACCTTTTTCATCTTTATCACCATCATCACCATCATCATTGTCATCTTATTTTTCCTCTTCATCTTCACCACCTTCACCTACTTAATTTCCATGACCTTATTCAACTTCTTCACCTCCATATTCATCATCATCATCCTCTTCATCTTTATCACATCATCATCTTCATTTTATTCTTCTTCATCATTTTCATTATATTCACCTTCATTTCCATGACCTTCTTCACCTTCATCATCTTTCTTAATTTATCTCTTTCATTATCATCTTCTTATTCACCCCTAAATTCATCTTCATCACCCTCTTCATCTTTATCAAAAGGGCAGACTAGGTTACAGCTGAGATACAGACAAGGGTGACTGTCCATGTCAAGGGCACAGTTTGAGACATCTAATTTCCCATGCCTGTCAAGGAACATGTTTGTTACTCTAACCTTGATTTGATGCATAGGTGCTTTAAAGTCCAATGCATCACACTTTATTTGTGGTAATATATTCACAGTCTCTTTCATGAACTCTTGTACTTAAGTTCTTTTAGTGCATTAAATCAAAAAAGTGATTATAAATAAATGTTTTTATTAAAGGGTAATATTTGCCTCCTGAAATTGACTTTTGATATGTTAGTACTAAACCAATCTCTAGATAGAATAGATAGAATAGATTATTATTAAATATGTTACTGTAAATGTTAGATGTTTTAGCCACAGTATTTTGGTCACTTACGGTTGCATTTGAGGCCTGTTTAATTTTTGACCCTGTTTGAAATGAAAATGACATCATATGTTATAGACATGCACCCTGCGGATGTTTTAGAAATATACACTTAACAAAAGAATAGCCCCATATAAAGACCCACCACACTGACTCTATGCAGTCCACAATGGAAAAGTGAATGAAATATGACTACTATATTGAGCCCTGCTTAAATATCTCTGTCCCTGCCTGTCAGATTAAGATGGATGACCAAAGCTGTTATGTGACGTGATAATGCATCAGACAAGAATATATGATTCCAGCTCTCTCTGGCACAGGACCACATTATATTTTCGCCAAATTCCATGTGTTCTGTCAAGTGCTCGCTGCAGCGAGGGTGAAAAATTACAGCATCTTAAGTGCAGTCGTGGGCTTTTTTAGATCTTGGCAGCGTTTACCATCAGACCTAGACATATATCATGGTGGTGAGAGAATAGCAAGTGAGCTTTTTCTTTCAATATTTTTCACTTGTCATTTTTGTAAAATATAGTGACCTCACATCCATGCTCAAGCAAACTCTGAGGACAAATTATTTTCGGATTATTAGGACATCAAACTTAAAAAGGAAGCCTAAGTATGTCACATTCGAACTGTGAGGGATTTGCACTGCAATGCAAATGCACTTCTAAGGATGAATGTGGAGAGGAAAGGAGATAACCCTAATTACACTATAAGAGATAACTGTTCTAAGAATCCCATGAAACGGTGCATTTACTTACCTAAACCCAGGGGTACATTTTATTCTTTAAAGAGGGCTCTTTCGGACATAATGGACTTCTAGAGTTCCTTAGGAGAAATAAAAAATGGACACCAATGAGACTTTTGTTCACTTGCTGTAAGGTTATGAAGCTGTAAATTGAATGTGGATAAAACTGAGAAAAACTGACTTTTCATTGCAAATCAGGTAACTTGGCAAATCTGAGAAGAGTTTGCAACATTCTTGAGTCTTGTCTAAAACTCTAAAGAAAACACGTGTTATTACTGGATCTCTCTCTTAAAGGAATAGTTCACCCAAAAACCTACATTTTTTTTTTCCACCAAACCTGTTTGACTTTTTTCGATGGATCACAACATAAGAAATATTGTAGATTGTCCTAAGTGCTGTTTTCCATTGTGTCAGGGTTCATTTAAGTGGTATCAAACATCATCGGTTCTCGCCAGTGACGATGTAATTTGAATTGAATGACATTTGAAAGCCACAGTAATTGAGAACTATAGTGACTAGCCACTTACGTTAGGTCTCTTCCACACAAAACCATAATATGGCTTTTGAAGACTTGAAATGTAGATCATGAATCATATACCTGTATGGGTTGTTGACACTGAACAAGTTTTTGTGCCCGTCCGTGCTGTTTTTCAATTATTTCCAATGTAAACGTGCTAGATGGACATATTTGACCATTGCAGCACATCTTGCTGCTTTTTTCAATGTCTCTTGCAGGAGCTCCATGTTATTTAGACATTGTGTCAGCCCTTGTAAAAATCCAGAGTTTGTTGCAAATTTGCTGCCAACTTGCCACAAATTCACCACTGATAATTTTCACATACAAATGAGGTTTGCGGCAAACTTGCAACAAATTGCCCATTGTTGCCAAAGGTTTGCTACAGGTTCACCACTACCTGAGAAGAGCTGCAAACATTTGCAGCCAATCACAAGCGAATTTGCATGTGAAAATAGTAAGTGGCAAATTTGCCACTAGTTTGCCATAAATCTAGATATTTTGTAAGGGAGGAAATAGAAAAGTACTCTCTTGTCTCAAGACACCTGCATTCTGATCAATTCGTTGCTATGCATCTTGGTTTTGAAATTACATACCTGTGACTAGGGCTGGACAATTAAACGATATAGAAATGTATCGATACATTTTTTTTTTTGATATTGGTGATAAACTTAGCCATTTAGGAAGTATTAGCAAGCTAGTAATGGAAACCAGTAATGAGGCTTGGTAGCCGCTAGGTAGCTATATGGGTAATATGAACAAGACAGCACTGACAATGCAATACAGCTATTGACTGAACACAACAGCAACTCCGACATCTAAACCATTGCTCTTCATTCATGTACTATTTTGTTTAAAAAATGTCCTGATCCATAGTGCTGTTACAGGCAAGAAAGTGTTTCTTTTCTTGTGATGTTTATTGCCGGTTGGCAATCCAGTTTATGGTACATCATCGCCACCTACTGAGCTGGAGTGTGGAAGAAAGTCAGTGGAGTCAAACATCAACTGAAGATGATGAACTTGGTGGAATTTGATCTCACATACCTTCTTTAGGATTTATTCCTAAACTGAGTATACTTTAAAGGTATCTTAGCATTTGGGGTTTACTTATAAACAAACAAGTTATGTTTACATTCGTTCTTGAGGTCTAACAAACATGTGGAAGTAATTTCCACTGCATTAATGGGATGACATGTTGTGATATATATATATATATATATATATATATATATATATATATATATATATATATATATATATATATATATATACACACAGTTCAGGTGCTGATTACAAATTACATGACAAAAATTGCAATCAGTAATGTTTTCTCATAGATCACATTTTTGGGGTAATCTAATCCCATTACTTTTGGATTACTTTCAACCTAATTATATTCTATTTCATATCACATGTATTTGAGTAGGATAATAAAAATGTTAAGATAAAAGTACAAAGAGGAAGAACTTTATTATATTTATTACTAACAAAATGAGCCTAACAAAAAGAGCTCTTTATGGATTTCCGGTAAGATGGCGGCGTGAGAAGTCGTAAAGTTTTCTGCTCCTCGCGTTTCTTATTATTTAACGACTTATTCAACATTTATTGGGTGACATAGTTTGAAATACTATTCGCGATCCTCAGTAGAATCATGCCGAGAAACAACACTAAAAAGACGGCCGATATTACTGAGGTTGCTGGTGATTTGCAGAGTGTGGACGGGGCCGCCTCGAGCCAGTATGATATCAGAGAACTCCTTGGTGGGATTAGATCTGAGGTAGCGGCGCTCAGAGTGGAGATCCTTGCAGAGCTTAAATCATCTATCTCTGCGGTGAAAACTTCATTACTAGAGCAAGAACAGAAACTGAAGGATGTGGAAGAATCCCTTACCGACGTGGATGGTTGCGTTACTGCCCTGGAATCTACGTGCTCAGCGCTGTCGAAAGATAATGAGAAACTGAGGGCCAAACTCGATGACTTGGAAAATCGATCCAGGAGGAACAATATACGTGTGATCGGTATCCCCGAGGGCTCCGAGGGTTCTCATCCTTCTGCATTCATTGAAGCACTGTTACTCGAGGTATTTGGTGAACAGAGTTTCTCCAAAAAGCCGGAGGTGGACAGAGCTCACCGCTCTCTAGCTCCCCCGCCGAAAGCTAATCAAGCCCCCAGGCCGTTCATCGTGCGAATGCATCACTACCAGATGAGGGAACTGATTCTTCGCTTGGCACGAGAAAGGGGGCAGGTGTTATACAAAGGATCGCGAATACACTTCTACCCAGATGTTAGCGCCGATGTTGCAAAGCGGAGAGCGGCATTTAACCAGGTAAAGGCTGAACTTAGAGGAGCGGGTATTGAATTCGGCCTCCCTTTCCCTGCACGTCTACGGATCAGCATTGACGGAACGAAAAACATTTTTGATTCTCCGCAGCGGGCTGTGGAATTTGTGAGGGTGATTGTCCCCCCTTCAACAAGTGAGTAGGAATTCACATCACTGTAGATAATGTAGACCTACGTGACTCCACCTTGGTTCCCGCTGAGCGCAGGTTCTGTATGGCTCGAGTGGGTAATGAGAACGAAGAGACTCATTTAAGTTTGAACTGATCCACACTCTTTTGTTCATATAAATGTCACTTATTTTTGCTATTTCAATAGCAGCTTAGCTTCAAGGAGCAGGAACACGAGCTGGTGAGTTATGGTTCTTAGTATACCAGCAGATGTTCGTTGTTTGGGGGAGGGGGCGGGAGGGGAATCAATGTTTTTTTTTTTTTTTTTTTCTCAGCATACGTTGTCCGGAGTCAAGGTGCTCATGCGTTGTGTTGTAACAGACTCACTATAATTGCCTTATTCATTTACAATTACTTTCTGATAACATGTCCAACTTTAATAAATGTGATGTAAATTTTATAACATGGAACGTGAAAGGCATGAACAATGTCATTAAAAGAAACAAGATTTTTTTCTCACTTGCGACAATTAAGCGCAGACATTGTGTTTCTACAAGAAACCCATATTCTTAACTCAGATGTAATTAAACTTAGGCGGAGTTGGGGGGGACAGGTATTCCATTCGAGCTTTAATGCAAAATGCAGAGGCACCGCTATTCTTATTAAGAAGAGCAATTCTTTCACAAGTGAAAAGGTTATTAGTGACTCCTCTGGTCGCTACGTTATCGTCACTGGGTGCTTACACGACAGACAAGTTATCCTTGTTAACATTTATGCCCCAAACTTTGATGATGGCAATTTTTTCAGCAAAGTCTTCACATCTATCCCACCTGCTGATGATTATGCTTTAATTATAGGTGGGGACTTCAACTGCATTCTGAACACATCACTGGATAGCTCCTCCTCTAGAGTCATACAGCCTTCTAAGGCAGCTATAAACATTAAACATTTCTGTGACCAAGTTGGTCTATTAGACCCCTGGAGATTTCTTTTCCCTTCCTCCAGAACATTCTCCTTTTTCTCTCCCGTTCATCACTCGTATAGTCGCATTGATTTTTTCTTAGTGGATAAGAGTATCGTGCCCCTTGTCTCTTCTAGTAGGTATCATAGCATTGTTATATCTGATCATGCTCCTTCCTCGTTTGTGCTTAGTTTACCAACTCAGCATTCTTCTTTTAAACCCTGGAGACTAAATACTTTGCTTTTGGCAGATGAAGAATTCATTATTTTTCTAACTAAAGAGATAAATATGTATTTGGAGCTAAATGACAGACATGATATATCTAGATCTGTATTATGGGAGGCATTGAAAGCGTATTTGCGGGGTAAAATAATCTCTTTCTCCTCTTATGCTAAAAAGCAAGAACTCTCTAAGCTCAGAAATGTTTCAGAAGCTATTAACAGGTTAGATGAACAGTACGCCATCTCTCCCTGCCCTCGCTTATACAAAGAAAGAATAAGTCTTCAGTCCGAGTATAACTTGCTGTCAACTGCACATGAAGAGAAGAGGTTGTTAAAAACGTGGCATACATTTTATGAATTTGGGGACAAAGCCAGTAAATTATTGGCTTTTCAGTCTCGTCAATTAAATAACTCTAAAATGATAACTCATATTAAGGCCCCATCTGGATCCATGGTACATAATCTGAAGGATATTAATGACAGTTTTGTTCATTTTTATTCTACCCTATACACTTCAGAGTGCCCAAATGATTCTGCAATTTTAGATTCCTTCTTTAAAGAAATATATTTACCAACTATTAATTCTGACCTTAACTCTGACATAGGCAGACCTGTGGCTGCAGCAGAAGTTGCGCAGGCTATTGTGGCAATGCAGAGCAGTAAAGCTCTGGGACCTGACGGATTCCCGATAGAATTTTATAAGAAGTTTACAGCCTTACTGGACCCGCTTCTTGTGGCTGTTTATAATGAGTCGTTCAATACAGGCACTCTTCCCTCAACGCTCACGCAGGCCTCAATTTCTCTTATCCCAAAGGAGGGTAAGGATCCTACTCATTGCGAATCATACAGACCAATCTCTCTTCTGAATGCGGATTTAAAAATTTTATCCAAAATTATTGCGTTACGCCTTGAAACCATTGTCCCTACTATAATTTCGATTGACCAAACAGGATTTATTCGAGGCCGTAACCCATTTAACAATCTACGACGACTATATAATATAATATACACAAATTCTCCCCAGGCTGAACTTGAAGCAGTAATCTCCCTCGACGCTGAAAAGGCCTTCGATAGAGTAGAGTGGGAATACCTTTTTAACACTCTTAAACAGTTTGGTTTTCCTGCAGACTTAATCTCGTGGATTAGATTGTTATATACCTCCCCGACTGCTTCAGTGAGCACAAACAATGTATACTCTGAATACTTCTCTCTGCATTGAGGCACCAGGCAAGGGTGCCCTCTCTCTCCCTTGTTATTCGCCCTATCATTTGAACCCTTGGCTGCTGCCCTCCGTCAGTCAGCAAATTTTAAAGGTATTACACGGCATGGTACAGAGCATAAAATTTCATTGTATGCAGATGACGTTTTATTATATGTATCAAGCCCAACCTCCTCAATACCTCAAATTATTTCACTAATAAAGGAGTTTGGCAAGTTATCTGGCTATTAGCTTAACATGAGTAAGAGTGAGTTTTTCCCGATCACTCCGGCCTCTTGTAGAGACTCTTCCTCTATCCCGTTCAGAGTAGTACGTGAGGGGTTCAAATACTTGGGTGTGCAAGTCACAAGATCGTTTAATAATTTGTTTAAGGCCAATTTTTGTCCACTTTTGGATCGATGTAAAAATTATTTTGTGAAATGGTCCTCTCTGCCCCTGTCTTTAGCAGGTCGTACAAACCTGATCAAAATGTCTGTTTTACCAAGGTTTTTGTATTTATTTTCGAATATACCTGTTTGTATTAGGAAGAATTTTTTTACTAAGCTGGACAGTCTAATCACCTCCTTTCTGTGGGGGAATAAGACCCCTCGTATTAGGAAGACATTTTTGCAGAGATTAAAATGTCAGGGAGGGATGGCGCTACCTAATCTTTTATTTTATTATTGGGCAAGCAACGTTCAAAAAATAATCTTTTGGCTATCTAGTGTAGATCCTCAAAATACCCCTCTATGGGTGGAAATGGAACAATCATGTGCTAACTTCAAACTTAGCTCACTAATTTGCTCTTCACTCCCCTGGTGGGGAAAAATTATATCTCCGCCCCCAATCCTGTACTGACTCATACTTTAAAAATTTGGGCCCAATTTAGAAGACATTTTGGTCTGCAATCAGCTTCCATTCTAGGTCCTATGGTCTCTAACTGTCTATTTCCACCATCTTATGTGGACTCTGCTTTTCGTGTCTGGGAGGAGAGGGGATTAGGCTCCTAAGAGATTTATATTTTGATAACACTTTTTGCTCTTTTGAAGAGCTTGCACGTAATTTTGCCTTACCAAGATCACACTTTTTCAGATTCTTGCAGATTAGGAGTTTCATCAAGAAAGTTTTTGCCCCCTTTCCAGGAATACCCCCTACCTCGCCTATGGATACATTGCTTGATCTGAAACCGCATAGTAGAGGACTCATTTCAAGCATATACTCTATTATAAAATCTATAGATCCACAGAGCTTGGATGATATCCGCAAAGCTTGGCAAAGTGATTTAGGGAGAGAAATTACAGATGGAGAATGGGAAGGTGCTTTGAATCAGGTGCACTCCTCCTCACCCTGTGCGAGGCATGGCTTAGTTCAATTTAAGGTTCTTCATAGGCTTCATTTCACTAACTCCAGACTAGCTAAGATTTACCCGAATGTTAGCCCTGCATGCAATAGGTGTTCGCAATCGCCTGCCACAACTGCCCATATGTTCTGGCTCGGTCCTGGGTTGGAGGAATTTTGGAGAGGGATTTTCGAATCATATAAATATAAGTATGGCATCGAGATTGACCCAGATCCCTTAATGTGTATTTTTGGTGTTGCTCCCGATGGTGTAGAACTCAGGAAAGATATTCGTTCTGTTATTGCCTTCACTACATTACTGGCAAGGCGTTTAATATTATTTCAGTGGAAAAAGCCAGACCCTCCAACACATAGAAGCTGGTTGAAAGAAGTGATGTCTTGCATTCAACTCGAAAAGATTAAATACATGATTCGAGGTTCGAAACGTAAGTTTCAAGACACATGGTCCCCCTTTATAAGATATTTTGAAGAGCTCCCCTGCCTCTAAGATGCAATAATCTGCCTCAATTTCCCCTTGTTATATCATCTTTACGTTTTTTTTTTTTTTTAAAGTTTCTGTTGAAATCACTATATTATTATTATTATTATTATTTTTGTATCAGTATTCTTGTTATCTGGACAAGTAGCTTTATAAAGTGTGATTTATATATTCTATGAAGATGTGCCAATTCTTCTAGGGAGTATATCCCTTTATTTATATACTTATTATTATTATTAAATTTTTATTTATTTATTTATTTTTTAAGCGGGAGGGGGGAGGGGATGGGAAGATGATTGTAATTGTAACTGTTAAAAACCCAATAAAGAAAATATACAAAAACAAAAGAGCTCTTTATGACATTTTTAAAGTGCATTAAACATTACATGAATGAAATGAACATTAAATCAAACAGCAGTGAGCGTGCATGGCCAAAATTTATAATTCAAAACACTGAGACTTCAAGTTAATTTTAAGAGCATAAAACAATAGCAGCATTATGAACATTAATGATGACCATAAAATCAACAGCAAAGACACTGCCTAGGTCAACGCTTTTATCTAAAAATACTGAAACACTTTTAACCCTTACTGCTTACTGATAGTCCATCGCCTATTCCAAAGCTGTGGTGCATATCTACTGTGCTTCGGGGTATGAATATGATGATACTTATCTGAAAATGATCAATACATTATGTATTGCTCATTATAACTTTATTATTTATTCTCCCAATTTGGAATGCCCAATTCCCACTACTCAGCAGGTCCTCTTGGTGGCGCAGTTACTCACCTCAATCCGGGTGGCGGAGGACAAGTCTCAGTTGTCTCCGCTTCTGAAACCGCCAGTCCGCACATATTATCACGTGGCTTGTTGTGCATGACACCGCGGAGACTCACAGCATGTGGAGGCTCTTGCTACTCTCCGCGATCCACAAACAAATTACAACACGCTCCATTGAGAGTGAGAACCACTAATCGTGACCACAAGGAGGTTACCCCATGTGACTCTACCCTTCCTAGCAACTGGGCTAATATGGTTGCTTAGGAGACCTTGCTGGAGTCACTCAGCACACCTTGGATTCGAACTCGCGACTCTAGGGGTGGTAGTCACCGTCAATGCTCGCTGAGCTACCCAGGTCCCCTGATCAATAAATTATTAACAATTTACTGCCGTTGTCTTTTTAATATGTAATCTATAAAAAGTATCTGTACAGTAGTCTGATTACAAGTATTTTAAAATGCAATGTAATCCAATTATAAGTATATGTTTTTGTAATCTGATTACATATCCAAATTACATATAATCTGTTACTAACTGCACTGTAAATATTTTTTGCCATATAGCCCAGCCCTACCTATGATGATATTTTTTCAAAATGCAGTTCCTTACATGTTTTGCAGCAGTTCCAAAGTGAAATGTCCACATTTTGACGCTAAAAACGAGTTTAGTCTAAATACAGTTTATGAGGTTTTTAAGGTAAGTTCTTTATTGAGTTTTAAATCAATAAATCCTACCTTCCCACACTAAACCTGATATGAAATGGTGCGACTATGACACTTTCTGCTCACAAATGAAATCGCATGCTCTTGAGGACTTGCAAACTGGAACAAGCTTATAAATATAGTTAGTAAAAATTATTTTGCCAAAATGTAGGTATAGTATGTGGTTGGAACAGCCCCTTTTGGTGCTCATTTTTGGAGCTCAACAGCCTCTTGTTGCTCCATGTTAGGGATAAAATCAAAGAAGTTTTGAATTACATGATGGTGACTAAACAATTTTTGAATATTAATTTTTGGGTGAACAATTCCTTTAATCTCATTGCTTTCTGGGAGAAAATGTAGTTACTGTTTATACAGCTAACATGTAGTTTTAAAAGACAACTTTAAAATGAAACTGGGATGACAATCTCAACTCAGCCAGCAATAAGACTTCAACTTGACTTTAAGATGCGTATGGTAATAGTCTCAGTATGAATGTAGTGAGCAGCGTGACGTGCGCATTAGCTCTGTGTGCTGTTTCATTATGTGCTGCTCTGACACTCATCTCTCATCTGCTAACGTTTCCCAGGGGGCTGGGCAACTCAAATGCTTTGCAACACATGGGCCTATATATCCCGCAACATTCATTTGTTCATGAGAACTGTATATAGCTGTTAGTGATGTAGCTTGCGAGAGTTAATGGTGTGCAAATCTAGAGCTATTGCTTTTCAAATCAACCCCAGTAGACTCAGGTTTTCAGCAACTCTGGATTTGGATCTGAAAGTACAAGAGATTTTTGTTCTGTTCCAAAACCTTGTGTGCTGCTTTGCTGTCTGCTGCCTACAAAGGTAGCTGCCTTCTAAGGCAGCAACCTAACTGAAATGCAACCTCATTAGTGACTGTTTTGGTACACTAATGGGCTGTTCATACCTAATTCGTCCTGGTGCTAAAAAAAGCAAGACCCAGCACCATGAAAACAGCAGAACGGAAGTGTCTCAGGATGAGTTTTTAACAGTTGTTCTTGAAGTTCTAGATAATCTAGATTATTATCTGGATTAATGTTGGTGCCAGACGGGCTGGTTTGAGTATTTCTGTAACTGCTGATCTCCTGGGATTTTCACACACAATCGTCTCTAGAATTAACTCAGAATGGTGCCAAAAACATCCAGTGAGCAGCAGTTCTGTGGATGGGAATGCCTTATTGATGTGAGAGTTCAACAGCGAATGGCCAGACTGGTTCGAACAGACAAAGTCTACGGTAAAACAGATAACCACTCTGTACAATTGTGATGAGAAGAATCTGAAAGCTATTCTGAGATGCGGGTTGGCGCTGTTTTGGCGGCACATGGGGGACCTACACAATATTAGGTAGATGGGTTGAATGTTATGGCTGATAAGTGTTTATATGTGCGTGTTTGTGTGTGTGTGTGTGTGTGTGGGCAGGTTTAAGTGGTTTACGAGGACTTTTGTTTTACATTACAAACTGGTAATTACAAGGGTATTATGCTATAAATGTGGTATGTGAGGTCATTTCCCATAATTCCCCATAATTCAAATCGCTAAAACATACTAAACGATGTTTTATTGAAAATGTAAAAATGCAGAAAGTTTTTTGTGAGGGTTAGGTTTAGGGGGTAGAATCTATACATTGTACAGTATAAAAATCATTATGTCTATGAAGAGTCCTCATAATGATAGCTGCACCATCATATGTGTGTGTGTGAGTGTGTATTTATCACTTTGTGGGGACCAAATGGCCCCATAAGAATAGTAAAACCTGAAATTTTGGACCTTGTGGGGACATTTTGTCGATCCACATGAGGAAAACTTATAAATCATACTAAATTAGGTTTTTTGAAAATGTTAAAGTTTGTGAGGGTTAGGTTAAGGTTAGGGGATAGAATCTATAGATTGTACAGTATAAAAACCATTATGTCTATTGAAAGTCCCCATAAAACATATGAAACACAACGTGTGTGTGTGTGTGTGTGTGTGCTTATTTTATTATTTTTAAATAATATTATTTAAAGTAAATGTCATATGTGGACTGATAGCTCAGGGATTGCGCTCATGTCTCTGGTTCTGTCTTTTCCTGCTAATTGTGGGTTCGAGACCAGCTTTACTTATCTTATTGTCTGTTTGGATACATGTAGAAAGTAAACTTCATCCAGCAGATTCACAAAAAGCCATTTTGTGTTGGGTAAGTTACTCTAAAAAATGATTAATTACTAACTACTAATTACATCTTCTATAGTGTAATTATATTACGGTACTAATTACTCTTTCTGAAAAGTAATTGCATTAATTATTAGTTCTAAATCCCTGATCAAACTTGAAACATTAAGGATAGATAAGAAACTGTTCTTTTAATTCTTTCAATAAATCATATATAATCAAATAAATTATTAATGAACTGGCCAAAACATGTAAGGGGGCTGCATTAAATTAGAAAACATAATGTTTAACATTAGATTTTTAACAAAAAGTTTCTTTAAAAAAAGGTCTCGATAAAAAGCGTTAAAAGGTTTCTTAAACCGAATTGAACTCAGATCTGTCCTGACATCCTCTACAGATATAATAACCATAGCATCACCATGGTATTTTTAGTAAAATAATTGCAACAACAAAATTAAACATGGTTACTATTTTACTGTAGTAACACTATTGTTAATATCATCAAATCTATGTTTTCCACCAATAAATCATGGTGACTACAATATTACTATAGTAAAACAACCTTTAAAGGGGTCATGACATGGGTTTTTTTATTGTATTATTATGTTCCCTTAGGTGCAATTATAGTATTAATATATATTTTTTTTAAGAAAAACTTTTAAAATCTAGTGATTTATGACCTTTTCCCACCCTGTTTCTCATCCTCTGATTCAAACAGTCTGTTTTGGGAGCGTTTTCCATTTAAGACTTCAGTGTTAACGCCCACTGTTATGATTGGCTAACGTCAGTGCCTATGTATCAATTATTGACGCTCCCAGCCAGAACAATATGCAAGTAAACTAAGTAAAAACACTGTGATTATTCATAATGAATGAAATTGCGCTTTAAAAAGTAGTTTAAAGTTTAAAATAGATTACTTACAGTTTGCGTCGTCGTTGTTCCCAGAATAGTCGGCACGGACTTATCTTTGAGCAACAGTTTTCTGGCAAAGCCAGCATCATATTGAGATTTGTTCTCAAAACAGTCATCCTTAAAATGTACAGAACAAACGCTTAAGTTAACACTGCCGTGACTGGGACGGCCGCAAAAAATAAACTGCATCCATTTTTCCCTGACGCCTGGATCTTTCGGCAGCTTATTCAGAGGTTTTGTTTGACCACAGCCAGGAACAGCACATCTGTGTGGCATCGTAATTTTCCTGTGCACAAGTAGTCTCTGTCAGAGCTCGCTGTCCATCGACTGAACACTTGTGAGGCGACGGCGATACTGAAATGAGCGTAGTTGTCTTGGCGCTTAAAGCGTAGTTACGTTGTGCTGGAGGCGGTCATATGCAAACGCTGTTACGTCACTTCTAACCGCCACGCCACTTCTAACCATGAATCCAGAACCAGCTGTATTTTGAGCTTGATTAAATAAATGATTCGTTTAGAATGGGGAGGACGTCTTAAAATATTAAACTTGCAGGACGTTTTAATGATACAAAGACCTCTTATATACCAAAAGATCAAGGCAAATTTGGTTTCTCATGTCATGACCCCTTTAAATATATATTTTATTTATTATATGTAGTCATAAAGAAAATATTAAGAGTGGAGTCAAGAAACAGAATGGGAAATATAATACACCAAATGAAGAACCAAACCTTGGTCGTACAGACACCAGCACACCAACTCTAAGCTTCACATCACACTCACAACACACTTTGTTCTGTATTTCTATGTTGCCAAGAGAATATTGGATAAGCAAATAATCACTTCAGAAAAATAATCAATATTATCAAGCTTTTTGGCAACATTGGCTAATTGCAAATATTAACTACTGATAAAATACAATGATAAATAATGAATAAAAATACTCGTAACCTACAGATTTCAACAGCTGAGCATTTC
The DNA here is from genome assembly GCF_025860055.1 of Xyrauchen texanus. Taxonomy (NCBI): domain Eukaryota; kingdom Metazoa; phylum Chordata; class Actinopteri; order Cypriniformes; family Catostomidae; genus Xyrauchen; species Xyrauchen texanus. The sequence goes on from NC_068280.1 coordinate 49,050,968, forward strand.
TGGTTATTACATGTAGGCAAGGAGGAGGCTGAGCAGTCAACTTAAATTTTAATGACGTAAATGACCTTAAATGAACTTAAACACAGACACACACAGACAGTTGCCACATGTCTCTCTTTCTCTCTTTTTTTCTCTCTCTCTCTCTTGAACTGGCGCCTCCAGCTCATCTTTATCCCCCTCCTGGCTGATTAGACCAATTCAGGACCGGGCGTGTGTCCACACCGCACGGCCCCACTCTCCTCCTCATCACACATGTGTAGCGTAAAACTCAAATGCATTCAAATATTTTTAAAAGTATTCTGCTCCCATAAATAATAATTCTGTTAACTGTTTTGTTTTGTTCTTATTGCCAGGAGAATATAACATAATATGGCACAATGGTGTACATACTGTCTAAATTAATTCATTAATGCACATTTGATAATCCTGTTTAAAAATAGAAAATATGGGCTAGCCTATCGGCACATTAATAGAAAGCACAGGTTTAGAGTCTTAAATGTTTTTGGAAATCACAATTGTTTGAATATGCGGTCTAATGACGCTTGCTCATAACGTCTGTGCATATGTATAAGAATACTCACAAATAATATTTCTCTCTAATGAAGTGAATAAATGCAAACAAATAACTCTCCATTGTGTAGACGCTCGTGAATGCTATAGTAAAGTCTTTATCATATGTCTCCATTGCAATAATTTGTCAGAAAATAAATGTTGTGGGGTTTTTAAGATTCTTTCTCCTTTTTTCTTTTTATTGACAGTTGGAATAGCTTAACTTCCCCTTACCACCTCCAACTGAATGGTCGTGACTCATGACGTTAGGAGAAAGAGCTCTGAGGTGTTTAGCTCTGGCCTGTTGAATTTCTATGGTTATAGCTCACCTAAGCAGTTTAAAGCTGCTAATGGCCCATTCACGTAGTGATCGCAGTGGTAGAAAGCCTATTCTGAATGGATACCGACTGTATGAATATGGCAGGACTATATTTATCTTTATGACAAAATTCCAGTGTTTCTCATTTGTTTTGTTATGGGTGAGGGCATTTATTCAGAAAAATGACAATAGGCACCACAATATAAAACTGTATGCTATAGGCAACACAATATAACACTTCTCAATTTCAGCTAGAAGTATGATGGATAGTGAGAAGAACACATGGCTGCTGCTATTCCAGAAAGTTCAGTCAGCCATTGGGGTAATTGGCCAAGTCAACAAGGCTTTGAATTCTTCATTAATAGAAATCCAAAGCGAGAATATCTAGTAATGTGGCGCTGATGGAACCAATCCTTCAGAACCAATCCCTTCTCTTAAATTTCTTGGATTATGGTCATGGTTGAGATGCCCTGCATCCTCCGCAAGATGATCCGTGACTCAGAAAAGCCTTTATCGCCATCCAAAAAGTTGATAAAAGTTTGTTCCAATCATTTTTTATTTTCTAGGTCTGAAAAATTGAGAACTGAAGATGATATTTTGCATCTCAGTTGGTTAAGATGTTTGTGCAATGCTCTAGTTGCCAGCAGCAATGTTAGCTGGCATTGGAGAATAAGAAATGTGCATGAATGCATTCCCAGAGGAAGAGATTGGCTGCTATAGCCCTGTTGATAAGATTAATGGGGCGTGAGATGCATCAGAGTGAGTTTATAGAGCTTCTTTCCGAACACCTAATCAGACGACTCCGTCTGAGAAGCTCTTAGTGTGGTTGAGTTCTAGGTTGTGACCTCTGAAAAGAAGAGTCGATATTTATTCATTTATTTATTTATTTTTTGTATTGGCACGGTACCTCGGCATGTGGAGAACAATAATGAATTGGCTTCTTCACTGAATGTACAAGCATCTTTGACAGCTGACATTAAGACCTCAAAGAGCATCGTCTGTATAGCCAAAAATTAATAAGGCTACTTTAGTGGATCTGAAGGTCACATTATTTGAAAGAAAGCCTGGTTATCCAAGCCTAGCTTTGAGAAGTTGCTACTACATTTACATTTTATATTTATGCATTTGGCAGACACTTTTATCCAAAGCGACTTCCACTTATTACAGGGACAATCTCCCCGGAGCAACCTGGAGTTAAGTGTCTTGCTCAAGGACACAATGGTGGTGGCTGTGGGGATCGAACCAGCAACCTTCTGATTAACAGTTATGTGCTTTAGCCCACTACGCCACCAACACCCCCCACTAGGTTTCTTTCTCCAGCAAGGTAGTACGTTTTAGGCCACATCCACACTAAAATGTTTTAGTTGGAAAACTCATCCACTATGGAACAGTATTTTCCTCCACCAAAAATGACTTTCGAAAATGCTCTCTACTACTATGCACTTTGGAAAACTAAGGGTTTGTGTATTATATCAGCCATAATGAGCTGTGACTTATCAGCTATCGGTATCAGCCCAGAAATTCCATATCGGTGCATCCCTCTTGTCTACCAGACATTTCAAATAATGTCTAGTGGCAAAGATGTAACCTTTTTTTTAACACATAAGTAATGTGATCTTGAAGAAATGCTTTGCATGAGAAATCAACTTTGTTGTCCAGGATCAAGAAAGATGTTGAGAATCCATCAATACATACTATGCATACTGATGGGGCTTTTAGAGAAACTGGAATTCTCCTAAGCAATTACTGAAGCCTTCGGCAATGACCCTGACACATGCTGCTGTTTCATGCTATGTAAAATGACTGAGAGTCTAATGTTTGGTCAAACAAACTAAAAGAGACACACCAATCAATAGACTGGCGCAGATTGCAATGATAGATTTCAAGCCCAGCACCCCAACCCCTTAAACACACCTTGAAACATAGTGAGATGATCATTGCAGGGGGTGATGTTAGTATTGATTACCTCCCCTGTGTCATCAATTGAATACTATGGCTATTCCTTTTTTCCATTCTTTCTTTTGACTAAAAATGGAAACTATTTCGCTCTGACATAATACTGATAAACGCGTCCTTTCTAAACGTGATATTTATAAGTAGAAAAGGGAATGTAAGCAGTCAATAACAAACATCACAAGTCACGACCTTCCATCCATCGATCAATTTGATGTAGACTGCTGTTTCAGCAAGTCCACAGCCATATTTTACAGACTCCAGACCACCCATGGCATCTGTATGTCATAGTTCTAATACATCAGTGCCATTCCAGTGCACAGGCTTTGATTTGTGGTTGTGGAATCTCGATGAAACTCATTCCAAGCACAAGCTCCACTGCACACATATCCACCTTTACCTTTAGATATAGGCCTACTTGAGGTCCAAAAGTCTGAGTTCTAAACAACACGAGATTCAACTTGTAATTTTAAACCTGGAAATAATCAGAATGCTTTAGGATTTTTAACACGTTAAAACATGTACTGTAAATTTTATGATGGAAAAAATATACAATTGTGCGTTATTTATGGGTCACTAATCAAATGAGCAAAATCACTCCTTAGCACAAAAGGTCAGATTTCCTGTCTTCCATTAAAAGCACACGTTTTTTGGAACAATCTCAAAAATCTTATATATAGAAGCCTATATCCTAAGTAAGGAAAGACTAAGAAATATATATATATATATATATATATATATATATATAAAATGTAATTAAAAAAATAATAATAATTTTTATTTTTATTCAATATCGACAAAATCCATTATCGGTCGACCTCTACTTTTAATTGGCTGATAATAGTTTGAGACACCATACCTCATGAAAACCTAACAATAGCCTACCCCCCATTTATGGTGAGAAAGGCCGCATGGTAAACCATAACGAGTGAGAAACAAACGGAGAAAAGAAAAATAGAGATTAAAGCTTCACTGCTTGGAAAAGGCTATGAATAGCTATATAGCTTAGATTTACTGGTAATCACACAGGATGCATAAGTCAGAGAAAGAAAAGACTGAGGACGTTTTTTTCCCTCTATCCAGAGGCTGCAGTGGTTGTCAGCTTTTACTCTTCCAGAGGAAGATAAAAGGAAAGTGATGTCATTAGTTTGTGTTAGCTTGAAAGCAGAGATGCTAATGGCAGCTATGTCTGGCTATCTAGTAATAGAAGATTTTGCTGACCGTTATAGTAATTGTTGTTACTATGACTGAAGCTAGAATAAAGTTATAACAGAGAACGTTGTCAACAAAACTTTGAAATCTTCCAGAAAGTGCTTTAAAATGTAAGATGCTAACTAGCTGCTAAAGAAGGGCTTCAACTTAATCATACACTTGCCAAGTACATAAATTGACTGTATAGACATGTATTATTATTATTATTATTTGGAATATCACCCAACAAATTATACAGTCTTATCTCAAGTGTGAATTTTTAAATAATTCTGTGCTTTAAAAGTGGCTAACCAGTTGTTAAATAAACGCTACATCAGTTGTCCGATTAATATAAATTTTATTTAATTTGATTGATCAATTGTCACACATTATACATATATTTCTGCATATACATGGTGAAATTACTTATTTTTCACATATCCCAGCTAAGCTGGGGTCAGAGTGCAGGGTCAGCCATGATATGGCGCCCCTGGAGCAGATAGGTTCAAGGGCCTTGCTCAAGGGCCCAACATTGGTGTCTTGGTGGTGTTGGGGCTTGAACCTCTGACCTTCTGATCAGTAACCCAGAGCCTTAACCGCTGAGCCACCACTGATTATGTATATATGTGAATAATGTGTAATTGGGTGTAATCTGATTACAAAATAATTAGTAATGCTTCAAAAAGTAGTTTAAGTAGTTATTTTATGGTTGAACTTATTTGACGGTTTTGTGAGTATTCAGGAAATCAGTCCTTCAGCAGCCAACATTATCCTTTATGGATATCAAGATGTGTACGAATATGTCTTTTGATTATATTAAAACAGGCATTGTAGAAAGTGAGTTGCCTCGTAATCTGTAGATAAATTAAATGGTTTTAATTGGCAACATGGTATTGTTTTTTGAGTGGAAAATGATATGAGTTGTTAGGAAACAACAGGGGAACTTTTACCTGAACAGATGTGAAGATGTTGAGCATGGTGAAATATTCATGGTGGCCACATTGTTTCTTCTCGATTTTGTCACTGGGGAAATGTTAGTGTATGATGCATTTGAATATTTGTTCAAAATTGGAACAAGCCGCTTGAAACCCTTACAGGATAACACATTCAAAACAGTGCTCTCAATTTAGGAACACATTTTATAAGATACATTTTCCTTAGAAGGTCATCATAATAGCACACTGTTGACTAGGGAGTTTGGTTTGATTGGCTTTTTTTAACAAGCACATTTGGATGCATACTATACTAAACATAGAGACTGCATGACTGAGACATTTACAACAGATGCAGAATATATTAAGGGCATCTTCTTTCATATTTGATTTTTTGAGTGCTGAACATTACCATATTTTTATGAATACAACGAATGCATGTTGAGTTGCCAAAACATTAAAACACATTTGTGAGGAGCACATCGCATCAGTCACGCTACAGATAGACAGGCGGTGTCAAAATATGAAGATGACCTACTTTCTGAGGCTGCATCTCTTCTGCGCTGTGCACCGTGCAATCCTTCAACTTCTCACACAGATTAAACGTTTATTTGAATAATTATATGCCTGACCGTGTAGGTTAAATTCCAAATATTATTAACGATATTCAGGAGTTATGTGCTGTACACTGGAAATGAAAAAAAAAAAACTTTAAAGGGTTCCTTAATGAGGATCTGCATTAATTTATTTTTTTTAATTACATGGATACTGTTTTCACATATGTTTGCACTAATGATGTGATAAATTAGATACCAAAGCTGAAGTGACGTTGATTTAGTCCTCTAAATTAGCTTGCAGATATAGGCAAAGATCACATTTTATCATACTTTTTTCATCATTACCTGTTATTATGTCCATAACAGGTTAACATGGAATAAGTGTCACTCATTTATGTTCTATAGCCATGGCGGCCTACTGGTGTTGCTTCAGGAGTTTTTAAATTGAACATCAAGTTGCGACCAAACACAGTACCAAAAACAAAATTAAGCAATCTTGGCTCTAAAATCAAATATTGAAATGTATTAATACTATTATTAATTCCATTAACAGCCATTAATTCAGCATGTTCACACAGGAAATCAACATGATACTTTCGAAAATGTATGTACCCTTAAATCAAACCCATTCAGCCGAATTACTGACAAGCAGCGATTTTGCATAAATTCACATGTGAACATATTTCCCTCTAACGCTACTGAGCAACCACCGAGAAACGTGTTCTGATCCCATAGAATCTAGGAAGTAATAATTTTCATATAAACAATAGTGAGATGTTGCATTTTCGGTCTAAAATTACATTGTTATAATGATTAGGTTTAGGGTTGGGGTTTGGGTTAGAGTCTAGAGTTAATAAATATAAACATTACTGTTGACTGTATTACATCATTTACAACAAAAAATACTACACAATAAAAAAAAACAATATGTGGACATTTAACTTGGAAACTGGAGCTTGCATGTGCCCGTACATTCAACAACACTTTCAGCTCTGGCCATTGGGCGAAGTGATTTGCATAAGACTTTGATTTTGACAACAAAAGATACAGTAAGGGACGTGTTAAAATGTCATATAAATCCCTTTAAACTCTATGCAGGTCCACAAATGGGGGCGCTACATCACGAAAAAATTCCCTGTATACATAAGTCAGGTATATGAGGTATCATTTGAAAGCTTAGAAACTATCACTACTTAATTTATGTTACATAAAATAACAAAATATGGCCGCAAAACATTTGCGTCGCAAATTAGCGCCCCACTAGAGGTAATGGGGTAGAAATATTTATATGGAAATACAAGTGTATTTTTTTTTCAAGATTTTCAAAAGAATCACAAAGTGAAATATGATGTCTGTAAGTCATCAAATGCAAATGTCTCTTTTATGCTCTGGTAACTGCTGCTGTATGTCTGAAGTAGCCAAATAACATCTACTTTTACCTTAGGGGGTTTTCTGACAAATTTGCCATTTTCACTTGTCTATGAGTTTGCTTGGCTGAATAATACAATGTTATATCTTAGATGTCCAAAACAAAATATGTCATCCAGCAGGAAAAGCATGCTAAACAAATCATCAGCAATATATGCTTTCGACTGTTGATCTCAGCTTTCTAATGTCATTAGCTAATAGAATTAGCTTCTAGTCCACTCAGAGGCCGATATATTCAATGAACTAATAAGGGTGTTGCTTGAACTGAAAATTAGACTGAATGTCTATGGATGAGCACATCTGTGAGGGCTTAAATGCTTTAGAGTGACACCTCCATTTCAGATCTGTATATTCTGATGGAATACATTCTAGTGCTTTCTGCACCTAGTGGAATAAAATGAGACTTTTCAAAGTGACATAAAGTGAAAAAAAACAGAATTAGATATTTACAAAGTTAGAACCAAAAAACAAAACAAAACAAAAAATCTGTTTATCATAGGATTAGAAACACATACAGTATTATTTATGAATAATTCAAGTTTTTTATTTTCACGAGTGTGCATTGTGTCAGGTAGACTTGGACAGACGGAAAAAGACTGTAGCTCGACTACGCAAAAAAAAGTAGTAGCTCGATCATGACTGCACTGATCTGTAGACTCGCCCTGCAAGAACAGTCTATATTTGGTAGAATTGACATTCTTAAGGATCTCTCACAATGCTCATGACATTATTTTCTGTGTATTTTCTATACATATAGCATGCTTTCATATCAGTCTCTGACTACCCAGCATATCTCATCAGCATGTACGGTTACCTGCATTGTGAAAAGCACAGGGAATGATGTATTCACAGATGCCAGTGCCATCATAGTCAACACCTGTGGCTCCCCGCAGAGCTCACTGTCTAATATTGCACACAGCTGACCCCAATTTACATTCCCCGTGTTTGTATACAGTGCTTTGGTGGAATCCAAGGTTTATGAGGTGAAAAATGACAGAAAAGTTTGACAACTTCATCTTCACACTAAGTACAAATGTAGTCAATGTTGAAAAGGGTTGCTTTTACCAAAGAAAATGTGTTTTAAACTTCCTTTATATAAATATAATGCATTTCCATGATGTCTTATCTTTGATAACCACTGATGCATTTACCATATGTTGGTGCTTTTTGTGTGTATCTAGTAAGATATTCAAAAATATATAAAAAATGCAGATGTCATACATATAATGACTGGAATTCACCTCTTCTATAAAACATGTTCTTATTACTGGAATGAAAATAATAATAATAATAATTATGAGGTGGTGTAGGTGGTTTAACCCTGTCCACTGATAATAAAATTAAAATAAAGTCTCATTAACATACTAAAATTCCTTTTTAAAGCTTTATTAAGTAGTTTGGCATAACCTTGTATTAGTATGTCTTTAAAAAAATAGAACAGTTATGTTTTAAAATATTATTAACATTTGAATAAATTTTGTCTGCCAAAATGAAGTCAGTGTGGTATAATAAACATATTGGAAGCCATTTGTTGTCATATGATGTTAGAAAGAAAACAAAGAAAACAGGAAGTGATATCAGGAGGACACATGTAGACTAGTGGTCGACCAATACATAGCCGATGCGATAAATTATTATAATTTAGAAATGAAAAAAAAAAAATCTATCTTTTAATTGTTTGTTTGTTTTTTTGCCATCGGCCGATACATTTTCCTGTATGGCAGATTAGATCCTCAAGCCACAACAGCACTGAGAATCACCTGCTTGCACTTGAAGGAGCTGTCTGAGGCTATGTTCACAATAATCTTGATACATTTGAAAACAGCATTTTTGTTTTCGGAAAGCTCTCCGTCCACACTGCCATTTTCAAACATTTTCCAAAAGTTGCTCGTCCACCTTGAAATGTCTAAAAAAGCTCAAATCCCTTTAATGCGCATGCAGACAAAAACGTAAGAAACGTTGCCTTACATCTTTTCCATGTATTGTCTGAAACGCTGTATCATAAATTCAAAGTAAACTTCCCGTCGAATTTGAAGGAATGCGATGCGAAGGTTGTAAAACCTAACATTTATATTTAACAATGCTATCAACGTTGCTACAACATGGGCCAGAATCCTGATTGTTTTGGGTTGAATGATCACATGACTGCGTCATATACAACTCGAATATACCTTTTTGTGAGATGTGTTGTGCATTTTGAGATGATATTCTTCTCACAACAATTGTACAGAGTGGTTATCTGAGTTAATGTAGACTTTGTCAGTTCAAACCAGTCTGGCCAATCTCCACTGACCTCTCTCATCAACAAGGCGTTTCCGTCTGCATAAGTGCCTGTCACTGGATGTTTTTTTTTTTTTTTTTGGCACCATGATTAGACTCTCATCAACTGGCATCAACAATCATGCCATGGTCCAAATCACTGAGATCACATTTCCCCCATTCTGATGGTTGATGTAAACATTAACTGAAGCTCCTGACCCGTATTTGAATGATTTTATGCATTGCATTCCTGTCACACAATTGACTGATTAGATAATCGCATGAATAAGAAGGTGTACCTAATAAAGCGCATTTTATATTAGCCTGGATCAAAATACTGTTCCTCTGAATAAATGTTGCACGATGGTCAGACACTCCAAGCAGGTGATCAGGCCAAGTAAACTGAAAGCATTCAGTAGATTGCTGCTCTCCCTGGATCCGCACAAGTGTGTATCTACAATTGGTATGACTCTGTCTTTTTGTAAAGAAAATGTGAATGCTAATGATCACAAACCATCCGTGGTTGCTCTACTACTGTGTGCACTGTTGTTATTTCCTTCTTCCTAATGTGTAAACTATTGCTAAAATGGGAAGACTTAACAGAAACCAGGAGAAAGTGCTACTGTATCTACTATCTAAAACAAACTACTAGCATTAACATATGTACAAAATTTACATTCGATGCTACTGAGGTTGAGGTACTGTCAGGTTTATGAGAGTTGGGGTAGGTTTAGGAGTAAGATTAACAGTGTTACTACAGATGTAATTAAATGCAGGTATGTTAGGTACAACACAAAACGTGTATGTCATAGTTGCAAATGTTTAAGTGCATAGTTGTAAAAGACAACTAATATAATGTGGGTCTGCATTTTTTATTTTTTATTTTTTTAGCCAATTTATGTTTATGTCAATTACTATTATATTAAATTGTGTGATTTATTGGCATTAAATTGGCCTTCCGGCCACCCTGCTCTCTGGATATCGACATAAGCCATTAAAAAATCGAATTGGTCGACCTCTAATGTAGACCCTTGTGATTGTGCCAAGGTCAGTAAGTTTCTTAAAATATGAATTTCAAATGCCACATGGAACAAAATCAAAGAAAACTTCAAGTTATTAATGATTAAAAAAAAATGCATAATATAATGTTTTACCTTGAAAACGTGTTTGAATACTTGTTAATAATGAGATGTGTACTCAAATGTATTCAAGCGCAATTCATATATTTAATGATATTTTTCTTACTCCACTTGAAAGTTTTAGAATCATTGAACAAGTATACTATGTTTTTCAAAAATGTATAGCCATGTATTGTATTTGAACCCAACATAAATACAAAGATAACAATTCTAAATACATGGCACACACATTTTCAACTAGATATTTAACAGATATCTCCTTTTCATAATCGCAGACATCATTATTTGCCATTGACCTACAGAATTTAGTTTATTTGACATGCCTTATACTTGACATATTCAATAAACTTTCATGACAAATATTTGACCTCTAGCTCTAGATGTTGTATGGTCTTTTTCGGTTTAAAAAATGGTAATTCTTGTTTTTTACTACATTGCTAAATCCAACAAGACAGTTATGGTCAGTGATGCCCTGCTTTACAAAGTATGATTTGTCACCTGTGTACCCAGATAACCTGCTGAGCAAACACTGTGCAGAGGTGTTAGACAAACTGGGTTAAACTTGCCCACAACCACACAGCTGGGAAGCACATTCAACAAAAGTTAACGCGGGCAGGTGTCCTTGTTTTCAACAGGCTGTGCTCGTTTGGGCCTGTCTCATCCTGCCAGCTTCCTGATTGATAGCTTACCTCAGTCGGATGGTACCTGCTCAGTGGACAATACTATAACCAGGCATGGGCTGAAGGGCACGGTAAGCTCTGGTGTCAGGACGGAGGGTGTTAGTGACATGACCTACAAGTTTCCAGCCAAATTATGCTTTTTAACACTGCCAGGGCACAGTAGGGAGTAAGGGGAAGCTGCGTATAAACCCTGAGAACCGGTAAATGGAACTATCCATCTTGTGTCAGCTTGCAATATACAGTTGTGTAAATATCAAAACTTCCAAACCAACGATGATGTGACAACTTTCTTGTGTAGTTACGTCCTCACTAAAGTGCAATGCTGCATGAAGTGAAGAAATCGCAGCATATCTGAACTAATTTGATATCTGAAATACAATAGTGTGCAAATGTTCCTGCCCACATTTCAGCCGGCTTGGTTCTGGAAATATTTTCCCCTCTATTTCACAATCAAAATCACAAATTCCAATGAGCTATGTGATCATTTGCAGCAATTTATCAGTTGTTTGAATATACATAACTTTATGATGGTGAATGTCCACGGTGAAATACTTACAGACAGTAGCAGCACTTGCATATCCAATAATTGCATTATTGGATGTGGTTAAACTTCTTGCAGAAAAATGAAAGCCTGTGAATATGCACAATGTTTCACAGAGCCTCTTGGCGCTCTAGACTCTTACAAGCTGTTTGACACAAGAGCATGAAAACACATATAAAAATGCACACAATACACATAACACACACAATTGAGTGCTAAAGGGGCTGTTGAAAAACCCAGGCAACCAAAGCAAAAATAGTGCATCTACTTCTGAGTTAATAAGGCATGCCAGCAAGCAACTTTGGCTTCAGCCGGAGGGGAAAGAGACAAACCCTAGAGCAAAAGTGTGTTTGTGTGCATGTGTGTGTGTGTGTGTGAGAGAGAGAGAGATAGTTCTCTCTGTGGGTGAATCTCACACAACCTGTCAAGACACTGTCTGTGTCATATTCCAGCACAAAATCAAACATTAAGCCTACTTTTAATGTCTAATAATATTTTTACATTGTGACATTATTTTCATGACAATTACACACATTTCCTTCTAACTATCATTACAATAATGAAAACAAAATGAAAAAAAAAAAAAAAAACTATATACAGTAATAGTGGTCAACCGATATATCACAGAGGCTGATACATTTTCCGGTTTGGCCAATTTGAATTTTTTGGTGGGTGCCGAAACTGAGACATTTCAACTGCCGGTCACGGTTCGTTTTGTTGCGTTACATGCCATCGTGTTTCTACAATAACAGGCCAGTGTGCAACACAGTGTCATTTAAAGGATCCGCATACGTTTGAGCTCATAATATTAAAGTGCTCGCCTGTTTTATTCTCCCTCTCTCTCCTCAACAGTTTACTGTAATTTTAACTGTCTTGTCTAATGAGAAAAAGGCAAATAATAATAAAACTAATATCATATACCACCTGAAATATGCACATATCTCATTTATACAGATGTAATTAACCAACCTCACACAACTTGTGGAGATCCCACATACTGAGGAGCGCTCATTTATAGAGTGGTGGTGGCGTAGTGGTCTAAAGCGTAGTGGTCTAAAGCACAGAACTGTTAATCAAAAGGTCGCTGGTTCGATCCTCACAGCCACCACCATTGTGTCCTTGAGCAAGGCACTTAACTCCAGGTAGCTCCGGGGTGATTGTCCCTGTAATAAGGACTCTGTAAGTCGCTTTGGATAAAAGCGTCTGCCAAATGCATAAATGTAAATGTAAATTTATTTACCTCTAAAGCATGTATTTTAACAGACTCTCCTCAACAGTTCCCTGTTTATCACATTTCTAGTGATAAAAGGCAAATATCAATAAAACTTGTATTATATACCATTTGCATATATGCAGATATCTTGTTTAAACAGATTCCTCTGAAGCGTGTATTCTATAAGCCAGAATCACAAATCATGACAACAATCCAAGCAGGCGACCCAGGCCGTTTAAACTGTCAGGAGATTAAGGCTCGCGGTGGATCCGTGCAAGAGCATGAGTGCAACTTCTAAGCTGCTTCCAAAACCAGGAAAATGCTGCATCCGGAGGCTGTATATGGAGGTTGGATGAAAATAAGGTGCTTTTCAAACTGTTCAGAAAAATTATAGCCTATTATTTATATTGTAACTAGTATTGAAACATGGTAGTAGTTGTTGTACTGCCTTTAAATTATGCTTATTTAAGTATTACAAGTTGCTTTTATTTAATGATAAACACCATTAAGAATAAAGGGAATAATATATATATATATATATATATATATATATATATATATATATATATATATATAAATAAAAGAAAAGTTAATGTTTGGATGCATTTCCAAAATTATAATTTCACTACCCCCAAATCATAATGTATATAAATAGACTTAGAATCGAATTTAATCTTAATATTTGTTTCTTTTGATATTTAGGATGAAGTAAGACAATCAATTCAGCGCAGATACAGTAGCCTTGTTCTCTCTCTCTCTCTCTCTCTCTCTCTCTCACTTCCGATGCGAGTGTTGGGCGTGAGGGGTGGTGTTGGGTGAGACCTGAGCTGTGTGATTTTCTTAATTACGGGGATTGTCTCTCTTTTTTTTCTGCATGGTTAAAAGTTTGTTTTAGACCTAGCTTTTTTAGTTGCGGGTATTGCGCGGGGAGAGATGGCGTCTCATGAAGAGATGCCGTCTTTGTCCTTGCACAATGGCTTCAGGTGTGTGCCAGAGGATGGCGTCACAGTGGAAGACGTGCTTATTTCGGCTGGAGGGGAAGTAGGACACGAGAATATAGTGTCCGCTTCTCGTATGAATAAAGCTGTAGTAGTGTTCTTGAAAGAACAAAATTTTGTTAATCGTTTAATCGAGCATGGTCTCGTTATAAATGACAACTTTGTTCAGGTTACCCCGTTATACGCTCCGACAGTGAAAATTACGGTATCGAATGTTCCACCTTTCATTCCGGATGAAGCGTTGGAACGGGAATTAGTACGTTTTGGCAAATTTGCCAGTGTTTTTAAACCAATTACGTTAGGCTGTAAACACCCGTCTCTGAAACACGTCAAATCTTTTAGAAGACAGGTGTTTATGTTTCTAGACTCCCCCGAAAACACGCTGGATGTTTCATTCTGAGTACGACACGAAGGAAAAACGTATATGATGTACGCAAGCACTGGTAGCTTAAGGTGCTTCGATTGCGGTGATTTAGGGCATAAAAAGTTTGCATGCCCACACAGAGAGCGCGCACCAGAGGATAGGCACAGGCCTCCTGTCTCAGGAGAGGGAGATGCGGTGGTGCAGGAGCGCGCTGCTCCAGAGGAACACACAGGCCCAGCAGAGGTGTGCTGGAATTGCTCTCCTTTTTTCTCCAGGTATAAAAGTTAGCATAGAAAAAAGTGAAGAATTTGTAAAAGGTCGTTTGGTTCTTGTCAAAACTATTATTGAAGGGATGACAATTTATTTTATAAATGTTTATGCACCAAACGTGGGAAATGAGCGATTACAGTTTTTTAGAATGCTAAATAATGTCTTAAAACAGGATTTTAGTGATGGAGAAATCATTATTGGTGGAGATTGGAATTGCACAGAATGTTTCAATATTGATCGCAATAATGAAGAGCCTCATATGCTTTCATCCAACTATTTGTCAAGACTGATGAAAGAGGCCGAACTTTTAGATATGTGGAGAATCAAGCATCCGGTAGACAAACAATATACATGGGTTAAAATTTCTGACAATAGAGTAAGTGCTGCTCGCTTAGACAGAATTTATGTTTCAAAAAATTTTAATAACAGGATTATTGATTGTTTTATTTCTCCTGTAGGTTTCTCTGATCACCATCTGGTTTTTATTTCAGTAAATATGGCACAATTGCCAAGAAAATCATCTTATTGGCACTTTAACGCTAAACTGTTATAGGATGCTTTATTTTCCGAACATTTTGTGGTATTTTGGAATCATTGGAAGGGGAAGAAAAATGATTTTGAAAATCTAAAACAATGGTGGGAGGTTGGAAAAACTCAAATAAAAATTTACTGTCAACAGTATACTGCATATTGTACGACTACTCAAAGAGAAACAATTCAAGCCCTGGAAAGAGAAATAGAGTCTATAGAGACAGAAATGATAAGAACACATGACACAGTTTTTATCAACAACTTGCAACAGAAGAAGAAACAGCTAAGTTGTCATTTGAATGAGAGGGTGAAGGCTGCTTTGGTGAGGTCACGTTTTACATCAGTTACTGAGATGGATGCCCCAAGTGCGTATTTTTTTAACTTGGAACATTCAGTGGCACAATTTAAGCAGATGACATGTTTACGTCTTCCAGATGGGAAGATTACAACTGACATTATAGAAATGCGTCGTCATGCTGTTGGTTTTTATTCTTCTCTCTACAAAGCTGATCATTGCAACTCTAGTTGTGCAGCGCAACTTTTGCATGAACTTCCTCAAATAGACTCTGGTTCTAAGACTGCTTTGGACACACAAATTACTTTTCAAGAACTCACTATTGCTGTTGGACAGTTGAAATCCGGACACTCTCCTGGAATTGATGGGTTGACTTCTGAATTTTATAAACATTTTTGGAAATATATTGGAACGGACCTTTATGAAGTTTTCTGTGAAAGTTATAAAGATGGCATTCTACCTGCTACATGTCAACGTGCTGTATTGTCCCTATTACCTAAAAAGGGAGACTTGACTCTGTTAAAGAACTGGAGACCTGTTGCTTTATTAACAACAGAGTATAAAATCTTGTCCAAATGTCTGTCTAATAGGTTTAAGGAGTTTTTACATTTGATAATTCATCAAGACCAAACCTATTGCATTCCAAAAAGATCTATAATGGATAATCTTTTTTTAGTGAGAGATACCTTGGATATCTGTAAAATGTTTAATGCAGAGGTTGGATTGATTGCTTTAGACCAAGAAAAGGCATTTGATCGTGTTGATCATAACTATCTTTTTAATTTACTTGCTGCATTCGGGTTTGGTCAGGATTTTATCAAATGATACGTTTGTTGTACACTGGAGCTTCTTGCATGGTTAAGGTGGGGGGTGGCCTAAGTCGGCCTATTGTGGTTTCAAGGGGCATCAGACAAGGTTGCCCTCTATCAGGGCAATTGTATAGTATTGCTATTGAGCCCTTACTTTTTAATATAAGAAATACTCTAAATAGTTTATCAATACCCACAATGCCTCAACATTCAAGAACTATAATTGCTGCTTATGCTGATGATGTAACGGTCTTTGTCAATGACAATAATGATATAAAAGCTTTGTCTAGATCACTTGAGTTGTATGAAGGGGCATCATCAGCTAAAGTAAACTGGGATAAGACTGAAGCTTTTTGGTCAGGTCAAAGAAATTTAGGAAATCTCCCACAACTACCAGGTACTTTAAACTGGAATAGAAAGGGGCTGAAATTACTTGGTGTCTTTTTGGGATCAGAAGAATTTCAGAAGAAAAATTGGGAGGGAGTTTTGGAGCGAGTGTGCACCTGATTGTCTAGATGGAACTGGTTGCTACCCCAGTTATCCTATAGGGGGAGAGTGTTAGTTGCCAATAACTTGGCCGCTTCTGCGTTGTGGCATACATTTATTGTGTTACAGCCTCCCAATGGACTAGTTCAAGATATTCAAAGGATGCTGGTGAATTTTTTGTGGTCAGGACAGCATTGGGTTCGAGTAGCTGTCCTTTTTTTGCCAGTGCAAGAAGGGGGGCAAGGTCTTGTGGACATCAGATCAAGACTTATGGCCTTTCGTCTGCAAGCTGCTCAGAGACTGCTGTATTATGGTGATATTGCTTGGTCCAACACTGCAGTCACACTCCTGAGGAAAGCAGGCAACATGGGACTTGACAAACATCTCTTTTTGTTGAATCTGAATGAAACAACTTTAAAAGATTTGACTCCTTTCTACAGATCTGTGATGGAAGCCTGGAAAGTTTTCTCTGTCTCAAGACCTGCTGGAATACATGCAGGTTTTTGGCTGATGGAAGAGCCATTGTTCCAGAACCACTTTTTGCCTTCCAGACACTTGGTTTCTGTCAATTTGTCATCACGGCTGATAGCTACTGGATGTGTAAAACTGGGACATATTCTAAGCATCAGTACGGAGACCCTGAGTGAGAGAACTGGGATAAAATCTTATCGACTTTTGAAACAACTTACTGATGAGGTGCTTGGAGAGCTGAATTAGGATCAGACACTTTTTATCAATAACTCCAGTCATATTAAAGAGTGGATGGCTGGACGTGATTATGATTTTCCATCCTTGGTGATAGCTGCTGGTGTAAGGGAATGGCATGAGGAGGAGAATCTTATATTGTCTTTCAAAACTCCCCAGCTGGATACTTTTGAGTCTGTTGGGAAAAAAGCTCTTTATGTGACTTGTGTGAAAGTGACCAATGCACATCTTCTCTCCGGAGTAAAGTCGTCTAAATGGACTGATTTTTTTGGAGTGAACATCTCCCCCAAAGGTAGCTGGTGGTCATTGTACAAACGCCCCATTGATAAACAGACTGGTGATTTACAGTGGAGGATAGTACACAGTGCAATAGCTACGAACAGACATGTGGTGCACCTCAATCCAAATGTAGAAGTGGGTTGTTTATTTTGTTCTGAAAACAAAAATATTTTTCATCTCTTCGTGCAATGTGTACAGTTGGGTAATTTGTTCTCCTTTTTATCTCAATGGGTATCATCTTTAGGTGAAGATTTATCTCCTCAATTGTTTATCTTTGGGCCGAAGTATTTCGCAAGTCGTAAACATGTTTTGGTTTTACAAAATTTTGTGTTTGGAACTGCCAAACTCACTATTTGGAAAACAAGAAAAAATAAGATGCTTGGTAAAGACACATTAGATCCTTTGCCGATGTTCAAGGGTTTGGTAGCATCAAGACTCAGGATAGAATATGCATACTATAAATTGGTTGGGTGCTTACCAGTGTTTGTGAATACTTGGGCCATAAATAGAGTGTTATGCACTGTTAATGAAAATGATGATTTACTGCTGAGTTTTTAAGTCATTGTGTTGTTTTTAAAAAATATATATATATATTTTTGGATGCATCTTTCGTAATTGAGACTTTGTAACACAGATTGTTAGTGGTAACAGACTTGGTGTTACCTAAATGTTGTAAATAAAGGTGATTTCAATCTCTCTTTCTCTATCTCTCTCTCTCTCTCTCTCTCTCTCTCTCTTTCTGACATTAGACAAGCTGGACACTCTGGCTGCCAAACGTATTCAATTTAAACTCATTAACCCACTTGGTAAACATGTTGTTGTGAATCTCATTCTACAATGTTCTTTTTAAACTTGTCTTTTTGAAGTTCCTCTCATGGCCAGCAGCTCTTTTGCTACTGGGAGATAATATAACATGTTTATTTTTTCCCCCAACTTATGAGACTCTTATTTGTGGAGTATTGATTTGATTCTGTCTAGCTTGAATTTTCTCTGTTCTCAAAGTCCAAAGTAAACTGTCTTAGGGGCCTTCAATAACTTGTTTAGATGTAGTAACTTGCAAAAGCGATCTCTTCTTTCCATGTGCAAACAACAACGTAATATTTACTCTGCATTGAGTGTGTGGCTCGACTAACATATTGTAAGTCATTTTAAATTGCATTATACATTCAAGAAGGGGACAACAGCTTGTTACTAAAAGTTGTATTCTTGCGCCACTGACAGCACCAAATGGAAAGATAATGCACAACCATTTGACATCAGCCAAAAAGGAAAGATGTTTCAGAGTCAAAGCAAGTCATTACATTGAGAACATTTTCAAATTGAATAACGTGCCCTGATAAATGCTGCACAATTAGAAACATTTCAAAGGTTTCAGTCAATTTGTAATAAGCAACAGGACTATGAAAGTAGAAGATTTTGTCGAGCTCGCCTTACAGTGAAGCCCCCTTAGGCATATAATGGCGCCGTTTTGTGACCCATTCTGCATTCCGTGGCAACTAATTTCAGCTTATCGTGGCTCTTTCGGCCCATTTCGCGACCGGCCGGCCAGTTCTTCCGATGGCCAGTCCGCCCTTGATCGGCCCCAATGTGCGTCGACCCACTGGGAAAATGCCGGTATGCTGGATTATCAATCCAGCCCTGCAGTTACACCACTCTAAAAATGCAACAGAGTAGTATTGGCCTGTTGTTTTAAACCTCCAGAAAAGCCATGTTGATACAGGAATGAATGCTAATGGACCACTAGGCAGTGCTCACCCTGTGGTGCTTCAATGGACTGAAATGGCAGACTACTGTTACTTTGATCATTTAAAAGCCCATGACATTTCTAGGGGATGGATGGAAAATATTGTCACCGTAATGTCTCAGTCAAATTCCATAAAGGCCACATGCACACACTGCAGCTAGATACTGATGTCAGTCCTCTTTGGAGGGCTTAATCCTGTACTGTACTCACAGAGTTTGGTTATTTATGGTATGACAACACGATTCTATAACTATACTTACTCCCAAAAAATTCAGGTAGTGATAGACACATTTACATGTCAACCACGTCCACACTTAGCCATTTTCGTTTGCAGTTTTTTTTTTGTTTCCTACCATCATCGTTGTCCAAAGTATCCAGTAATGTTTTCGAATGTCTCTGTTTTCGGTGGAGAAACGCTTTACCAATGTGGATGAGAGGCATAAATGTAGCAAAATCTATTTGAAACAAAAACATATTCATGCTACTGTGTCCTAAATCCAATGTTCATAAGCTGCCACTTCATGCACATAGGCAAAACATGCTGGCAATGAAACATCTGTGGATGCAATATTAGGCTACTTTGGGATTATTTTTGGGATCATAAATTAGACCATTATTCATGACTAATAATTACACTTGTAAGTAACTAGTTATGGATTACTTTGGCATTATAAAGTATTTATTAAGCCTTAATTGGCTGATTTCTCATACTTGATTTATTGCCCCTTTACATTTGGATTTGTCATAATGAATTAATTGGCTAAAAATCAAACATCAATATTTAGTAGGATGCAAATTACATCCTTTATAGATTCTCAGTACTCTGTGTGAATGTGTGCGGCTTATTTATCAATTATTAGTCATTAATAGATCAAACAAAACAGTTATAGTTATCACTATGTCAGTTCATTGCCATTTAATTTGTTATGAATAATTTTAATTTGTGGATTTAATCCATCAAATTCGAAAAAAATTAAAATAATAACATGGTCGACCGATATTGGAATTTGCTGATACTATAAATAAGTAGGCAGAAAACACAGAAAACAGATTCATCGGCTGAGAGATTTATAAACAATTTATATAATTATACAAACTTGTTTTAGTCATTAATTACTATGTCAGGCACAGAACCAAGAGTCCATTTTTGTTATGTTTAATAAAATAAAATAAAAAATGCCAAATGCAGTTTAAAAAAAAATATTGAAAAAAGAAAACAGATTGAAATGATGGAGACTTGGCTACATTACGGTTAAGTTTTTTAAAGTCTATATTACATTATAGTGTATATATTGTGTATAACACTCAAGTGCTGGCCACAAAAGCACATAAAGAATTCATTACAATAATAATTTTTTAAATAAATAAAAAATAAAAAACTATTGCCAATTATCGGTTTACAATTTGCAGATAACCGACAGTTCCAAAATACAACTATAGGCACCGATATATCGGTCAAACTCTAATTATAAACACTACCTGGTCTCAAAGAATCATGTCACTATCACTATATTTTTGTAAAATGATTTTCACGCTGCTCATTTTTTTCTTTTTCAACCGTTTCTTGGTGAAATGAAAACTAGAGGATCTGAAACAACGACTTTTATGCACTTTAGTCACACAAATTGCACAAAACGTCAGATTATTAGTTTATAAACACTTTTCACCCTATTCCTCACTCAATGCTTTCTTATGACATACATTTTAAGGTGATACATTTTAACCTTTGCATTACATAGACAAGCTTGTTTGAGTGCCTTCAAATTACACGATAGCTCGACTGATAGATCATTGCACTTGCGAAGCAAAGGACAGGGGTATGAGTCCTGAAGAGCACACGAGTCAACATGTGAGCCGAAAGTGTCCTGGAAGCACCACAAAATGACGTGGTGGCTTCAGCAATTGCATTTTTCTTCTCACATTTGCTTTTTTGAAACTTTTGGTTAGGTTTAGGTTTAGGTTAAAGGCCATGGATATGTAGGTTGTTTTTATGGATTTAAATCTCGCTAAAGCATTAACCTTGAAAACCTCATCTGTTTGGGAGAACATTATCTTGCTTTTAGTGCCACAATGTAGACTTTTTGTCCCCTCAAATTTGCTGCGATATGTGTATAAACCTAATAACAACATTTAGCAAGAATTTTGCCACAGTCACAGAATTGTCATGAGATCAAGCTGTACAAATAAGTCTCTATAATTTTTTCAAGTATTAACTTTACGAAGATTATTAAATATTAGACAATACTACGTGTTCCTGATATACATAAAACATTGTGTTGTGAAATTCCCACCCAAAATGACTGTGATATAAAGTGTTACTAGCAACCCATAATTGTACCTGTAAATTGAAGTGGCATTAACATCAAAAAAGAAAAAAAGAAGAAGAATCCCCCTACTCTAGGCAACTTACTAGCATCCCTCCTGACCAATAGTGACTTTCCAGGGCTTTATTTTACAGCCCCTGTATTGTTCAGCGCTAACTATTGTTGTCGACTGAGGAGAGTTGCAATTATATGTGAAGCACTTTGGGCATATAAACAGAGAAAAGTGCCACACAAATGCAATGATTCATTAATCTACTCATCCTGTTCCCAGATCCTCTGGGCTGCATGATTGCTCAAACTCTGCAGTACTAACATAAATGCCCCGGAGAGCACCAAACTGAATTGCATACGGAAATGTGTCACAGCCTTATCTAGAAACAAATAGCCATCCTTTTACATCCAGGGAATACATGGCCTCCCAATGCTCCAAGCGTCTTACTTCCTGATGCATTTTTGCATATTGTTTTAAAGGACAATCAGGGGGTAAAATGTAATCAAGCACAAATAGTCGCTGTCTGGCAGGTGAAGGGCTCCAGCCAAACGTGATGGGTTTGTTCGGCGAGTGAATGTGACACCAGGCGATACACCAATCAACAGGCTTCAGGCTATTTTAGCCACCTATCTGTACCTGGCGATGGAGATGATATTGGTTTCTCTGGACTTGCAATTGCATTAGAACATGCAAAAATATTAACCTTTGGGGTGCCCAGTGGGACTTTCTTTACAGAACAGGATCAATCCAAACATTAGAAATATATGAAAACAGGTGAGGAATACATGATTAGTACAACAAAGTCTCATGACAATCCGTAATAATTAATTTGAGATGGTGAAATCGTAGAATATTGCTTGAGACTTTCAGAGACATTCAAAAAGGTACGACTTTATTATATTAAACAAATTTGGTTATTCATTCCATATTTATTTATGCAATACAAATAACTGATGTATGTTCATAACCTGCAATACGATTCCCTAGATCGATGTTTTCTTTCTTCCATGGTACACAAAATTATTTTCCAGTTAAAATCATGCTTAGGTTTAGGATTTGGGTAAGGGGTTGGACTTTATGTTTAGGTTTAGTTTTCAGGTTAAATTTAGGAACAATCTTAATAAATTTGTTTGTCCTTTTGTTTATGTTGCTCTATAAAGTAAAAGTGGTATGTTATACGATTTGCCATTTATTAGTACGACTTGGTACTAATGCTGCTCCCCGCCCCCTTTCCAGATGAGGGCTGTGCCATTACAGCTCGTGCTCCGGATACTACAGCAACAACAAATCAGAACCAATATGGCTGACAGCGTAAATACCGTAGTTCAGCCATATATGTATGAATTTAGATATGTATATCTGGTCTCCGTGAATACAATCAGAGACAATGGTAACTGACAGTAAGCGTTTTCGGGTTAAAAATAAAAATAACGACATTTTTAGAAACAATTTAGACAATGGTAACTTTAGCTGCATTAGCCGTGGAATCAGCTAACAAGCACATTTGGAATCTACAGGATATAAAGCTGGAACATAAACAGTTGGTACTGATCCATGCTTGAGAATACCGTAATTTCCGGACTATTACGGTTTGTAATTACAAATTATCGATTTGTTTCTTACACAAACCTATCTGTTCTCTTCAGAAGACATTAATTGATCAACTGGAGTCACGTGAATTACTTTTTTGCTGCCTAAATATGCCTTTTGGACCGTCAAACAACCAGCAGTCTGATGGCACCCATTCACTTGCAATGTATGGATAAACAGAGCTGAAATGTACTTATAAAAATCTTCACTTCGGTTCTGCTGAAGAAGAAAAGTCATACACATCTGGGATGGCTTAAAGGTGAGTCAATCATGAGAGATTTTATTTTGGGTGAAGTATACCTTTCAAGGAATCATAAACCAAGCCCTCTTAAATGACGAAACAAGTGCAGTTTTCTTTCCTGCATTGGCGTATTTTCTATTGAAAGAGGATGTTATGGCAGGGCATATCGACGAGATCGTCCCTTTTTGGTATTTGGGGAGGGTCATTCTCATTCCATAGAGCATTTGATTGGACACAAATCTGTTTAGTGCAAGATGAGTCATCAATATTTTTGGTCCATTTTCCTGGAAGAAAAAGATTGTAAACTTGAAGTGTGTATATCTTTTAAAGGTTAATTTTGTCAACTTAAGTGTACACTAGCCTAAAGGCTGCTTCAAAGCTAACCGACATCGAATAAAAGCCACAAAATGTTTATTTCTTGGCATCTTTAACAATGTTGGGTTTAATCTGATTGCAACGTAATTGGTTACGGTTATCTAATTACTGTTTAGCCATTAAAATTTGTTTGAAACATTGTAATTTAAATTATAGTAATCAGTAGGGATGTACAGAATCTCTTTTCATTTGTTGAGCAAAAAAAAAAAAAACGTTTCTCTGGCGTGTTTTCGAAAGTAATTTACAAACAGTCTGAAAAAAGTAAAAAAAAAAAAAAAAGAAAAACAAAATTATGAGCATTTTAACACATTTTGCTGCAGTTTTCCAGGGAACTGTCCAGTGGAGGGCGCCAAAAGCAAACAGGTGGTTCTGTAATACAAGTGTTAATGTATTTTTAATTTTTCTTAATTGATGCCTTGAAGTAAAAGTTTTATGACACTAGCTTGATTCAGTGGGTGCAGTGCTATAAACAATGCTTTGCCTTTTAAAAGATGCAATCTATAAAATGTATATAAATGTATATAGTATGTAATACAGATTGAGACAAACCCAGAGCAAAAACAGGAATGCATTGTATCTCCCAACCAGATTTCAAGGTAAATAATAAAAAATAAAATACTATACTCTAACACAGGTGTACTCAACATTGAAAAGCTGAGGGACCGGAAAGCAGAATCCCTTTAGCCTCAAAATTGCTATCAAAGTGCACGTGCAGACTGACCTCGCACTCATGTTATATAAAGTGACTTATAAATTATATTATGATTTATATTCACGAATTTGTAGTTAAAACCATTAATTTTATCCGTTTACAATTTCTTTTCCTCTATAGTGGTTCAGCAGTTTATCAATACTGAGAATTACCATAAAGTCTCAATTGGAACAATTGCCACCTCAAAATTCATACACATTCAATAATTGTATGTGATGACAACATCACGCGGGCCACAAAAAGATGGTTGGCGGGCTGGATGTGGCGCGCGGCCTGCCTGTTGTGTGCCATGGATCTAGTTGCTCTCTACAAACTGCTTTTCATACTGTGGTTTCTTTTCAACAAACTCCACTGAAGAAGACACCTATCAAAACAAGTGTTTATTAATAATAACTCATCCTAACTTGTCGTGAGAGGCTTTACCCACAATGCACTCTTCTAAATTCCCTGAAGTCACCACTTCACAAAGAGACGACAGCAGCACTGTGGAAATGTTATTGTTCTGATCGTTGAAGTTCCATCAAAATACAGCTGGAAATTCAAAAGGAAAACCAGTCTGTTTGTGGAGGGAACTCTGTAGAGGATTTGAAGAAATAAACAAGTTAGTCAGTAACAGAGGAGATCTTACTGAGTGCAACATTTATGGATTATTCTGTTGCTTTAGGGCTGAGTGGTATGACGATATATGGGTCAATGACATGACACACATTTTTTTGTATGTGGGTGAGGGCTACAACCTATGACATACTTAGTAGAGGTGCAGGAGCAGTCTGTAAATTGAAGACGTGCTCCAGACACTGACCACCACTCTGTATGCTGTTTCAGAAAAAAAAAAACATCTTACCCAATCTAACGACCCACATTTAAGAACAGAGAGCGATGGCAAACATTTAGAGTTTACCGATAAGACAAGGAACAATTTAAGATGTGAGATGAGGGAACTTGAAAAGTAATTGAAAAAACGCAATTACTGAAGCAACCACATTATTTTGTGAAGCTTAAATGACACTTTCATCTGATGTGTTACCTCACATGCTCTTCAAGGCTTGTAGATCGTTCTTTGCATCACAATCAGAAGTGATTGAACATCAGTTGAGCTACTGCACAATTTGCTAGGACACAAATAAGCTTATACAGTCACTGAGCACTTTATTAGAAACACTATGGTCCTAATAAAGTGACTGATGTGGTCTTCTGATGTTGTAGTCCATCTGCCTCAAGGTTCGACATGTTGTGCATTCTGAGATGCAATTATACAGAGCGGTTATCTGAGTTACCGTTGCCTTTCTGTCAGCTCGAACAGTCTGGCTTCTCTCTGTTGACCTCTCATCAACAAGGCATTTCCGTCCACAGAACTGGCACTCACTGGATGTTTTTTTTGTTTTATTTTTGGCACCATTCGGAGTAAATTCTAGAGACTGTTGTGTGTGAAAATCCCAGGAGATCAACAGTTACAGAAATACTCAAACATGCCACGGTCTTAATTACTGAGATAAATGTCTTCCCCATTCTCATGGTTGAACATTAACTGAAGCTCTTGACCCATATCTGCATGATTTGATGTGTTGCACTGCTGCCACATGATTGACTGATTAGATAATAACATATACAGTATGTACAAGTGTGTAGGTGTTCAGGTGTTCCTAAAGATCTCAGTGATTGTATATGCAGCTGCAATAACCCAACACAAACAGTAAGTGTTCAAATATGGTCTTTGTTGATATTACGTGTCTTGTGTTTATTTCTCCAGGACAGTGCTAAGATACTGTACGTCCAATGAGCCACGTAAAAATCTTGCCCTTGCAGTCTCTTGGAACGATAATGATTTCAAGCTCGATTACACTTACTATTGCTGGATGCATGCACAGAGCGCTAGATGGCACCATAGGAAGTGTAATCAAGCTTGAAACCATGGTCACCAAGAAGACTGCTGTCAAGATTTAGAGTGAAAGTTTTATTTATGGTCTTTTCTCACCCAAAACTGATTAGATCTCTTTAGAAGACATGGATTAAACCAACTAAAGTCGTGTGGATTACCTTTATGGTGCCTTCATGTGCTTTTTGGAGATCTGGTCACCATTCAACTGCATTGAATTGACCTAAAGAGCTGAGATATTCTAATTAAAATCTTAATTTGTGTTTTGCAAAAGAAAGAAAGTCATGCACAACTGGGATGGCACGAGGGTGAGTAAATCATGAGAGAATTTTCATTTTTAGGTGAACTATCCCTTTAAATTCCCCATTGTGTATGTTAGGAAGCATGAAATGTATGTGTATATGAATCAGGACATGGGAGTTTAAAACCAAAAAGTGGGACTTGGAAATGCAAAATGTATTCAAACACTGTGAACTACACATAATATAAACACACGATTATGAATAAAATATGAGCGACATATGCATCACACTATGGCATCCAGATGCTATCAGAGAGAGCAATGTGTAGGAGAAGAAAGGAGCAATTTCACTGAAGATGAATTACATAAATGTATGTGTATTTATTGCATACATTTGACTGTTTTTCCGCCTGTCCGTCTAATACAATGACATCCACACATTTTTAAATAAGACTTAACTATCTATATATTTCACAGCGTATAAAGTGATGCAGTTTTTGCCATTTTAAATGGGAACAAAATAATTATGAAATAATTGAAATCTTCTAACTGAAGTTTCAGGTTCTAGTAAGGTAAAATACTATATCAATACGAGAATGTGCAATAATTCATCTTTTTTTTTTTTTTTTTTCTCTCAGAGCAGGTCATTATCAAAATCTATCTGAGTTTAGCTTTTTCCATCTCAGCATCTGTGAAGTGATTGGAATTTGGAGGAAAAGTAAATTGAATTCGGTCTGCTTCTAAAACATCCAGAGGCATTTAATATAAGGGTCAGCCTGAATTGTCCATACATTTTGTTGCATGGGACAATATTTATCATTCTCCTTTTCTCCCTTTCTTTGCAATATTTAGTTCTTTTTTTAGATACTCTTTTTATGACACTGATGCAGATATTTCTCCCATGCCAATGCAATCTCTGCACACACCTATTAACCCCATCATTGGTGTCTGCATGCATGGCTGAATTGAATAATCTTGAAGCAATATATTTGCAAATAAATGTAAGAAAATTGCAAAGGTATGAGGATGTATTTTTAGCTAGTCCATAACTACATCACAGTGCTGGATATTGCATTGTCTTTACTATTATTGTACAGTGAAGTACAACATTAAAGCTAGCCATATTTGGATATTGTATTCACATATGAAATTATGCTTTATTTGAAAAATGTATTTAATTAAGACCTATGCCCTATTATGATGGCTTACAAAACTTAACATTACTCTAAATCATAAGGTAAGCCAATATCTTCTTCCAACAATGTTATTACAAACTACTAAACAAATGATGACTTTGTAGTAGCTGCAGCCATTTATCAATAAAAACTCTTGCATTTATCTGAACCAACATTTTATAGCTGTACAAAATCTTATGCATAAATGATTACATCCATAAATCTCTATCAAATAACAACAATAAAAGAATAGTTTTCCCAAAAAGTACAATTCTGTCATAGATTAGTCGCCATCATTTCTTCTGAGGTTTTTGCCATTTCCTGATTGTTCATCTTCAGTTGTGCCAGCTTGTTCAACTGCACAACATGATCACACAGGAAATCAACAAGTTGCTTCCAAAAGTTCATGCACCCTGAAATCAGCCCCATTCTGCAGAATTACTGACAAGTGCTATCCCCCCATCAGATATGTTTGCATCAATTCAAGTGTGAACACATTTCTCTCTAGTGACTCATAGCGCGAGCAACCTCCTCGAAACAAGTTCTGGTCTTGTGGAAACCTCCTGGTGTTGATTCAGAGGTTGCATTTTCACTGTAAAATAAAAAATGTTACTTGAGGTTGAGGGTTACACTGTGAGTTAGTTTGGTAGGGTTAATAAAAATATGCATTCCTGTTGACTTATTACATAATTTAGAACTAAAAATACAACTCGCTTTTGGCGCCACCCTGTGGACATTTCACCCAGAAACTGGATCTCACATGTGCCCATTTGTTCAACAACACTTACAGCTTCAGCCACTGGGGGCAGTGATTACAATTTCGGTAATCACAGACTGATTTCAGCTGAAGAACGTCTCGGGTTACTTAACTGTAACCCTTGTTCCCTGAAAAAGTGGATCGAGATGCTGCGTTTGGTTCAAAGCGCTAAACCAAGCGCAGCATCAAAGTGTAGCTTTTGATAGGGAACGTCTCGGGTTACATAACATTAACCCTTGTTTTGTGAAAAAGCAGAACTAGATGCTGCGCTTCATTGCTGCACTGAGGACGCCCCAGGACTGCTCTTCAGACAAAAATACCTGACGTTGCACCTGTGGCGCATCTATTTATAGACCCTGGTACCGGCACATCCTGATGATGTCACCAGCAGAGGCTATAAGTTCCAGTCAATTTCATTGACGTGTTGCATATTATTCACAGCTGGTCACTACTAAAATACGTTCCCAAAGCCCTAACTCAAGCGCAGCATCAAAGTGTAGCTCTTGATAGGGAACTTTCAATCACTGTCACCAAATTTACAGCGATATCAGTCTGAAATCGGATCTTTCATCTGCATTCGCTCAGCAGTAGTTCTAGCTTGTATGGTACCCTGGGCAAAACCTGCTTCAGTACCTTTAGTCTGTAACCTCATGGCAGAGTAAACAACACTTTTAGTGCCATTGAAATAACTCACTTTTTTTTTATTGTTTGCACAGTTTAAAAAAAAAGTTGATATATCCAAACTTGAGCCACATAAATTGGCACTGTTCTAATAGGTCCGGGTGGGTGGATTGCATTTTCTGTCTGGGAGACATGAGTATCATTCTCACGTCTGTTAGGTGTCATGATCCCTCAGCCAGACAGTCGGTTCAAGCTAACTGCTTTGGGAATGGAGCAGGACAATATTTTCCAGGTTCATAATTGACAACTTACATGTACACATGAACTGTCTCCTATCCTTTTAAATAAATAGCTATAGAATAAATACATTTTGACATTGGAAGGCATCATTTTGTATGTCTGAAGATGGGCAGAACATAACACACAATGCTTCGAGTTGTCGCTCCATGGAAGTGCCTATATTCAGTATTACTGAACAAATTACTCTGTTTATTTCTAATGGTGTTTCTTTGTACAATTTTCACCTGTTGGATGATAAAACAGGTTTATATACTGTAGGTTCTCAGTACAAATGAGAAGAAAGAACATGCTAAAGTAGCATATTATACATTAGTTAAGAGTCTAAGCCATCATAAAGACACATCTCTTTACATAAAATCGAGATGTCCTGATACCGAAACTGATATCGGAATTGGGTCGCTTATAAATTCTGAATCTGAACTATGAAACTGAACTTTTGACCAGACTTTAGGATTGAATGCACTTAGCTGCATAGAGAGCAATAGAATGCTCCCTTGCTCTCTATTTAGTTAATGACTAAACCTCCAGTGTTCTGTCTGTCTGTACTGGTCTCAGAACAGTTTCATCCAAACTCCATATAAAGCCAGCTTTTGAATGAACCCATTGATTCTCAATGTGAGATTGCACAGTAAATATTGGATTTCTAAGGGGGAAAAAAATTTGCTTAAGTTCACATTAGTTCACATAGAGTGGTGGTGGTGTAGTGGGCTAAAGCACATAACTGGTAATCAGAAGGTTGCTGGTTTAACCCCCACAGCCACTACCATTGTGTCCAGGTTGCCCCAGGGGGATTGTCCCTGTAATAAGTGCACTGTAAGTCACGTTGGATAAAAGCATCTGCCAAATGCATAAATGTAAATGTAGATACTTTAATCTTTTGACTAAAACAGGTTTGAAAGGTTTCTTACCAGATGTAGTTTTGTTAGTGTTTCTCCCAAAGACAAACTCTGCTGTGGTTGGCACCATGTTGTTTTGTCACATGACTCAAAAATGTAACCCTTTACTTACAACACAGAATTTCCTGAACTGTGATCACTCAGTTCAAATTTATTTAAATGATGCGTTGCATATAGAAAAAGCCAAAATACAACATCCACACATGTGTACGTGGGGTCGAAAGAGGTTAAATAGCAGCCTTTTGCAGTTTAATAATCACATTGAGTCACGTGGCGACCTCCTTTTCTGAAGGTGAGAATCTAGCATCAAAAGCAGACAGCAACGGAAAGGTCTTCACTCCAAATTTAAAGCTTCCGTCAAAATAAAAGCTCAACTACTACTACTACTACTAATAATAATAAAACAATAGTAATTGTATTACACAGTATTTAATCAATATCACACATCTTTGATGCTCTGTTATGGAGTGGTGGTGGCGTAGTGGACTAAAGCACATAACTGGTAATCAGAAGGTCGCTGGTTCAATCCCCACAGCCACCACCATTGTGTCCTTGAGCAAGGCACTTACTCCAGGTTGCTCCGGGGGGACTGTCCCTGTAATAAGTGCACTGTAAGTCGCTTCGGATAAAAGCGTCTGCCAAATGCATAAATGTAAAATGTAAATGTTATCCAGCACTTTATTTGACAAAAATAACTCCAGTGTTGTATTTTGGATTGTGCTGTGAGGTTCTGTATAAATGCAATTAATTTAATAAAAAATAATACAATATTATGTTGAAATTTAGTGTTCTATATTCAGTTGATTATGCAATAATGAATTAATTTATTAATTAAAATATTAAATATTAACATAAACCGCTGATATGGAATAAAACATAAATAAAATATGTTTTAAAATAAATAACTAAAAAACAGGTAACATTACCGTTATCGGTGGTTACTGAAAAAGGAAGTATCTGTACTCGTTCTCTAAAATAATAAAAAAAAATGGTATTTGGACGTCCCTACAATAAAACAATGCAAACATATTGGGGAGAAACCATTTGTAATAGAATTTGACAGCATTTTTTTGAACTGGGTGTGAATAAAGTGAAGCATTGTAATGAAGACTTTACTTGAGACTTACTGGGAATCCTAATGTACCTCACCACCTTTTTGGCTTTGAGCTTTTCGGTACACTTGTATTTTGAACAATTAGAGTTCAGAAAACCTGATCAGACATCTAACAGAGAGCCATTATAATGCATTCTGAGATTTCCAGCAATTATACAGCCATGAAACTCCCTCCCAAGCCCTTAATTGCAGGATTTATGTGGGCATGGCTCAGCTCCAATGTATCATGAGATGGATTATTTATTTTTTTGACAGTAGCTGCATTCCAATTCCATATGCATTGGTGATACTGTGGTGATATACTGTATATAGCAACATACGAGCCACTATATATAATTATACTATATATTATTATTAAATGATTTACTAATATTATATTATAGTAGATATTTTACAAGAGCAGAGATGCTGCCTATGTAGAGTGTTCCAAAAAGATCATTATGAGGCTTCATTTCAGTGATTATGCTGCCTTAGAAAGCAGCTGCCTATGTATGCTACACAGCAAGACAGCTCTTGCTAGGTTTTGGAACAGAGCCTATGTGTGTGTGTGTGTGTGTGTGTGTGTGTGTGTGTGTGTGTGTGTGTGTGTGTGCGTGTGTGTTTGTGCGTGTGGTCCTGAACATAGCAGCGTGTAGCAGAGCAACAGTTTGCTGCAGTATTGTCTGCATGCCAACATTGCACTGCATAATTGATTTGCCCTGCAGATGGCCATATCCATAGCAACTAATGCTCACACTGCTTCTTACAGGTGGCAGCTGGATGCAGCACTGATGAGATTTGGGGTTAGATTCTGTCAACAGAAGCAGTTAGAATGAAGAACACAGGAGTAGAGCTCCACTTGAAAAGGCATGTTTCCTTGCATCTAAATTCACAACTGAGACTGCCATTTCTCAGTGAGCAATGCACAAGGCTGTCATGTTCTGTATGTATCGGCTCTGTCCGAAACAGAAGGTAGCTGCCTTGCTGCTTCACTGCCCAGAGAGTCATTGATTTACAGACAGTAATTTACTGTAGTATGAAGGCAGCTTTAACGAAAATGACTGCCTTTTTCCGACAGCCATGTTTAATTTTTTACCGCCTGCCTGATGGTAGCAGTGAGAACAGCCCATGACTCGGGTGACTGGAGTCTCTGATGATCCTCCGAGCTTTTTTCACACACTGCCTTGTGTATATGTCCTGGAGGGAGGGAAGCTCACCTCCGATGATGTTTCTGGCAGTTCGCACCACCCTTTGCAGGGCTTTGCAGTTGTGGGCGGTGCTATTGCCGTACCAGGTGGTGATGCAGCCAGTCAGGATGCTCTCTACAGTGCTGGTGTAGAACCGTGTGAGGATGTGTTGGTTCATTCCAAACTTCCTCAGCTGTCTCAGGAAGAAGAGGCGCTGGTGAGCCTTCTTCACAACGGCCTCAGTGTGGACAGACCATGTGAGTTCCTCAGTAATGT
The DNA here is from genome assembly GCF_025860055.1 of Xyrauchen texanus. Classification (NCBI taxonomy): domain Eukaryota; kingdom Metazoa; phylum Chordata; class Actinopteri; order Cypriniformes; family Catostomidae; genus Xyrauchen; species Xyrauchen texanus. The sequence continues at coordinate 49,083,866 of NC_068280.1, forward strand.
GGAACACCGAGGAACTTGAAACTGCTGACTCTCTCTACCGGTGCTCCATTAATGGTGATGGGGCTGTGTACTCTGTCTTTTCTGCTGAAGTCCACTACAAGCTCCTTGGTTTTACTGACGCTGAAGGAGAGGTTGTGCTCCTGACACCAGCGTGTCAGAGTGTGCACCTCCTCTCTGTAGGCAGTTTCATCATTGTCAGTGATCAGACCTACCACCGTCGTATCGTCAGCAAACTTAATGATGGTATTGGAGCTATGTGTTGCCACACAGAATGATGAAGACATTGGCCTTTTTATTTTAAAAACCCAAAAAAAACATTTCCATCACCATCACAATATATAATTTGAGATGTGGTTGAAATTACATTGTGGTGGGATTTTTCCTGACTTTGTAAAAAAAAACAAAAAAACAAAGACAGAAATGTCACAAATCTCCTATGTCAAACTGTACGATACACATCGTAGTCAAGAGTTTAGTCCCAATCGTTCCGGCTGAGCGCTGACATGGTGCTTTTTCTCATCTGTACAGTCAGAACGAGACTTTAGTTTTATCCAAGTTGAGTATGGCCCTTAACTGACATATTTTTATTTGTACGTACCTAATGCGATACAACTAAAAGTAAGCCATTGGAATCCTCTTAAATGCTACTTAACTTTCTTGTTGATTCCTTACACCACTGTGATGTGACTAAATTGAATCTGTGTGTATAGAGCTGTTAAGGTTGTAGTCCAAAAACCCAGAGGACAATTAGCATTTTTAAACCATGGGTTCCCTCAGGATTTTCATATATATATATATATATATATATATATATATATATATATATATATATAGATATATATATATATATACACACATTATATATATAATTATTATTATTATTATTTTTTAAATGATAGTTTAGTTTTGGATTTATAAGTAAACTAAGGTCAGAGGTAAACATTACTTGAAGGAACTTGGAGGTTTTAATCCACAACATAAATTACACAGTCATACCCCAAAGCTGAGTTTTGAAGCATGCATGTTTTGTTTTTTTTAAGTGGCAAGATAAGAAACGGCACGGTTACTGTTGTAACCTCCGTTGCCTGAGGGAAGGAAGGAGACCTTGTTTCGAATGAAGTGACACAAGGGGTCTTCCTTAGGAGCCTTGCGTACCTCTGAACTTGAGAAAAGGCCAATGAGAAATTGGCAGAGAGAATTTGCATGTCCCGCCCATGGTACGGCCGTTTACCAGTGGTAGGTCCAGTGTCATGGCAGAAGAGACACAACGTCTCGTTTCCTCCCTCAAGCAATGGAATGATGTTCCCCTTCTGACTCTCACTCGACGTTGTGTAGAATGAAGTGACAAAAGGGGTCCCGTTCAAAAGCGGCATGCACTAAACCGTGTTACGTGAACTGCTGATACAGGTGCAAGCAGACTGCTGCGTGCTAGAAGCAAATGTATTGGCCGCACGTAATCCTCCCCAACACACCCATAAAAGGTGTCATATACAGACCTTATGTTCCCAGCACCCCTGAGGGGGGAACAGGTGCTACCTGACCAGCATGGGAGCAAGCCCCCATGGCACGGCCTGAGTCTGGAAAGCCAAGGCTATGGTGTTGATGACCCAGCGTGCAGCCTCAGTTTGGAGACAGCGTTCCCTTTTCGCCGTACGCCGAAGCAGACAAAGTGCTGCTCTGAACATCTAGAGAGCTCGGCATGTGGTCCAAATAGATACGCAAAGCACGTACCGGACACAGGAATGAAAAGTCTGGGTCTGCCTCCTCCTGGGACAGATTGCTTGCAGGTTCACAACCTGAATGGGGTCGCAGGAACCTTGGGCACGTAGCCCGGGACATGCAAATTATGTCTGCCAATTTCTCATTGGCCTTTTCTCAAGTTCAGAGGTATGCAAGGCTCCCAAGGAAGACCCCTTGTGTCACTTCATTCGACACAACGTCGAGTGAGTGACAGAAGGGGAACTTCATTTTCCATTTTTATCCGGCACATTCAGTATTTAGTCCTTATCTGAACTCGTTAGCAACAAAAGCCTACATTTAGTTTTTTGTTTTTAAACACAGATGCTTCAAAATTCACATTGGAGGTATGACTGTATGTAATTTATGTTGTAGAACAAAATATCCAAGTATCTTCAAGTAATGCCTTATTTACTTTAAAATTTAAAAACCAGTTATAAACACCCGTAGGAAATTTCCTGAGGGAAACCATGGCGAATTAGCCCTACGGATTCGCCTACAAATTTACTTCACGGCTCAACAGCTCTACATTGGTTGTCTTAATGGAATAAAAATTATATTAATTAAATTCATTCGAAAATATATTTTAGCCTATTTTTTAAGATTTACCCATTTCAACTTAATCATAAAATTCCATTCAATTCAAGAGTCATTTTTTAAACTAAATTAAATTAATAAAAATAAAAAACGTAGGGTTTTTTCAATTTTATTTTGCTAAAGATTACTCAGTTTAATTTAATGGGGTTTTGTTATGAAACTGAAATGTGTTAATCTTAATAAAATTTTTGGTGTGATACAATGAAGATCTAATCAGGAATATCCAACCTAGTTTTGTTGAATAAATGTTAATATAACTACATTTTTGCAAAATGACTTTTACATGCTGTGTTCCTCATTTTTCCAAAGTTTCCTGGTGAAATTAACACTAGAGCGCAACAACTATTACTGTGCATATTTATTATTATAATTCTCCCCTTTTCTCCCCAATTCCCAATGTACTTTAAGTCCTCGTGGTGGCGAAGTGACTCGCCTCAATCCAGGTGGCGGAGGACGAATCTCAATTGCCTCCACGTCTATTTAACATGTGGCTTGTTGAGCATGTTACCGCGAAGACATAGCGCATGTGGAGGCTTCACGCTATTCTCTGCGGGATCCACGCACAACTCGCCACGCTCCCCAATGAGTGAGAACCACATTATAGCGACCACAAGGAGGTTACCCCATGTGACTCTACCCTCCCTAGCAACCGGGCCAATTTGGTTGCTTAGGAGACCTGGCTGGAGTCACTCAGCACACCCTGGATTCGAACTCGTGACTCGAGGGGAGGTAGTCAGCGTCAATACTCAGTGAGCTTCCCAGGCTCTTTTATTAATTTTCAACAAATCATTACTAAAACAGCTGATTATGACTTTATAAACACTTATTTTTCACATCATTATATATATATATATATATCAGGGTTTCCGTTGTCCGGTAATTACCGGACATTGGCCGGTAAAAAAATTAAATGTCCGACAAAATTAAATCTCTCCGGTCAAATTGTCCGATTAAAATTGCCTAATAATCCCGTCCCCCTAACACAATCTGAATTTGAGAATCCCGTCCCCCTAACGCAATCTGAATTTGAGAATAAGCCTAAAATGTATAAAGCAAAAATACACCGATCTTTTGCTATGTTATAAAGGAACAGGCTCTATCGTTTGAAAGTTATGAAACAACATCGCATGCTGCATTTCAAATAAAGCGCACGCCTAAAACGGCTGCAATATAGACCTAAACAACGAACGATTGAGTGAGACGTTTCAAATATGGCCAGGCCCAGGCAGACTAGCTTTAAAAGCTTTTTTCAGAGGCCAGACGATGGTGAATCAGGAACATCTCATTATAGATAGATCAATGCTTCTAATCCGCGCATTCGTGCAGTTTTTTCTCTATCATCAAAACTGAATAGCCTATGTTCATCAGTGCATGGTTACAGTCTATATCAAGCAGGGACACGTTTGTGTGCATTTTATTTTGTGATTTCACCGGAATTAATAGAGAGTCTCCGCAACGGCGATAGATTGAAACGCTGCGTCCTAGTGAAGATTGCGCAACTTCGCGCAGCGCGTCGTCCATGCAACTGATAGCAGCGGACACGAGCGCCAGCTTGATTTCAAAAACAACAGATTTTAGCGCTAGATCTCTTATTTAATAACGGACTAAATGAATGATCTGCTAGTTAACTGGAGATGTTTTATTTATTTGTATTAGGTACATCCGTGCCTCAATGTTTCAAAAAGTGAATGTGTGTGAAACCACAGTAAAAACAATTGGCTTTGATTGACGCCAATCGGACGTTCATGGTTTTTTTTCGTCTATTTGAAAGTTAAGCTAATAATAATATGTTGCATTCTATACGGCCTGATTATGTCATTTTTAAGTTACATAGACTGCCTCCAGTTTTCCTCAACTTGACTAATTAAGAGGCTGATATATTTGACCGGCATAGCATCAAAATGTCCGTAAAACGAAACCGTGACCGGCACCATTTTTTTCTAGCGGAAACTCTGATATATATATATATATATATATATATATATATATATATTTATTTCATATTAATACATATAGTGAAACACATTTATTCTAACGCTTTCTTTGACAAATTATACATTTTAACGCTTGTATTTCAGAATCACCTACACTTATTCCAACATGATTTTTTTTTTTCACGGTAGCTCACCTGAAAGAGTGTTGGACTTAGAACTCGTAAGACCAAAATTCAAGCCCAGTCAAGCACACAGGTTGACATTTAAGACGACAGTGTCATAGAAGCAACAAAAGATGACGTGGTTGCTTGTTTAGGTGTTGGTTAAGGGTAAATATGTCATATGTTTTATGTCTACTTCTCATTTCATTTTAGATTAATATTGGTTAGGATTAGGTAAAAGATTTAGTTTAAGGAGGTACGTTTTACTCATTAAAACATTCATCTCACTGACGTGCACAGAGCAGAACACAAGCCCCTGCCCCTTTCATTCACATATCTAAATGTGCCCTTCACAAATCTAAAGATGCTCTTTTGGTTGAGGGGAGATTTAAGCGGAGGTGCCTTTAAGAGAGCATGCTTCAGCACACTCCTCCACTGACAGGATGAATCGGGCAGCACAACAAACATTGGCTCAACCAATTGCATGTTTTGGGTGGGAAAACCTAATAACAGGTTAAATTATTATTATAAAATGAACTATTTTACCCAATATTTGTGTCTGCTGTGTATGTATATGCTTAGAGTTTTGCATGGTTAGCTTAGCAACATGCTAATGTCAGAATCTATGTAAATCCATTTTTAGTAGAGTCTACTGTGTGTTATGAGCGATGAACACACAAATTGTATGCTTCTGAACACTTGATATTTATTTATTTATTACAACTTTTTGAATTTTGTTTACTAAGTTTGTAAAGTTTAAACTCTTCATTTGTTTTAATTAATTAAATACTTTTTTCTGAATTCATTATGTGTGTGTGTGTGTGTGTGTGTGTGTGTTCAGGGGTGGAAAAAGTACTGAAAAATAATACTCAAGTAAAAGTACTGTTAATTCTTAAAATATTTAGTTTGAGTAAAAGTACCTGTCATAAAAACTACTCAAGTAAGAATAAAAGAGTAGCTCATTTAAAAGTGACTATTGAGTACCAAGTTGCAAAAGCTATGCCCCTTTATAATAAAAACTCTATGCTGCAATTTGAAAATGTAGCACACATACCATAATTTACATTCCCTTTTACGGCTGTTTGTGTGAACTATTTCTTTAAGTAGCACATGGGGGGCCACATTGTCCTCCTTTTGAGATACAATGTTCAACATTGTTCTTGTATCTTTTAAGCCCAGAAATAGTTGTGTTCTCATTCTAATGCATGATCCACAATGTTCTGAAGTTTGTGACAGGTGGAATATTCTGCCTGAAGTATTGCTCTGCAAATGTTGATACTTTTTGATCAGGTAAAAAATTAAAAACAAATATATGATAAAAGATAAGCATAACTATAAATTATTTTATCATCTTTACTTTTAAATGTGCAAATTGAAGGATTAGAAATGGCGATGTTTTTATAATAACAAAACTTATATTTCTCTTTCCTTAATGCGGACACGTATTGCGTTACTGGTAAGTACAACTTCACTTAATAATTCATGTGCACGTAACTCGTAGGAAGCCTGCTTATGAGCTATCATTTTATTGCAAATATGTCAAAAATGTATTTTGTTTTGCAGCGTAGTACATGTTTGGAATGACTTGAGCATTTTTACTTTTTTAGAAAATTAACCATTTGACTCCAGACAAAGCATGTCTGTATAAACAGGAAATGTGAAACACAATATTTTTTTTAATATATATGAATAAAAACGACACTGAAGATTTTGCCATGATAGCCCCCCTCCCCCTCAAAAAAGCCCTCTTCTGTCCTTACTCGCCTACTCTCCTGCTTTCCAAACTTTAAAAGAACTGGGTTAACCTTCTCTGGCTTGTCTCTCCTACGCAGTGAGCAAGATTTCCAGGGTTGCATGGTGAGTGGTCCGAGCATTTGTTCAGTTTATAAAAGTTGAATGATGTGGAGGGGGCATTTGCAGTGCTTTTGGAAAATGACATCTCACCCATACAGTACGGCCTTTCATACAATCTACATGATGTACAAAAAGACTGCAGGCGATGTTCCTTTCTCCTTGTTTGAGGTAATCACAGCTCCACAAGACATATTATGCAGTGTTCTGTTCATTGATGACTTGGAAAAAAGGGGGTTTACTTGTGAAAATCTGAATTTTGAGGGCAAAGCTCTTAAAAAAATAATACAAAAAAAATCTGTAGTATGTTTTAATGTATAAGATGAAATGTGTAGGTGAAGCACTTTGCCCTAATGCTAGACTCATCCATTAAATTGATTATTAAGAAAATTCATTGTCCTGTCAACTCTAACAAACTCAGTCCTATAGAGCCCAGGGTTCGACAAACAGTGATGGGAAATGTTTTATAATAAAACATGTCCCTCCAGTGTTTTTACTGTCATAGTTAATCACATCAACATCTCTGCCAAGTACTGATGGCGCTGTGCCGTTTACCTGCAGGTCTGGAACATTCTCAACAGACACCTTGCCAACCTTGATACCACATTGTAATTGTCTCATGTTCCTTTCAGTCATATATTTCCTTCAAAAGATGCCATGTTCTACACTATGTGGGTGAATCTCACAAAAACATGTCGAGGTTACATTTTAGGCATTGATCACAAGCCTAATATATATATATATATATATATATATATATATATATATATTATTGCAGGTTTAATTAAATTGAGTTGTAAACAAAGGTTCAAGAGGCTAGTCCCGTCAATCATAAGGCAAGCACATATAAGCAGCTGCTTACAATCACTCCTGTGACTATTCCTCCATGCATCCCTCCACCACCCCTACTCCTCCTTGATTATTAACCTTAAATAACTTTTTTAAGTAGTCCTGAAGGGGGTAACTTAGAGCTTGAGCTAAGCTGCATAATCAGGTCCCTCATGCTCGACCCCCTCATTTATGGACAGCAAGCCAAATTTGTTTACCCTAAAAAAATCTGTTTACTATTTTCACTTCAGGGGCTAGGTGGACATGCAAACTCATGAAAGTGTGTTGCACACTGAACACATCTAGTGGACGACATGGCGCATTTTAAAATTAGAAACTATTATTTTCTATGAAGTTAAGTGCACACGAACCACGGGCTCACTGTCTCTTAAAAATTCTGCAGTGTTATGGAGTTCAACTCACAAAGCTTTCCATTAAATTTGAGCCAAATCATTATCAAAGGACATTGATTATTTCATCTAGTCATTTACTGGATCGTATATTGTGTATAAGTGTGTTTCATACAGCTCACACAATATATTTTGAGCTACAAGTGTAGTACAAGTCTTTTTGTGGTTTGACAGCTTGAATGAAAGACCCACTGTATTCAATGCAACATACAGGTAAATTGCATTATAATAACATCGCCATTTCTAATCCTTCAGTTTGCACAGGTACACCAGTTTCATACACTAACCTGCAAACTCATCAATGTCACTTTGTTAATTCTTGAAGAAGTACAAAAACCTTCGTTTTTGCTTTTTGTTGTGAATGCCTACATAGAGCACTAAACTCCTATTCAATGAAAGTGCAATGAAAATCCTCCCACCTTTCCATGGCAAAGTAATCTTCAATGGAAGTGGTCCCATGTGAACACCATGATATATCCCAAACAAAATGAGCATAATAGATGAATAACTGTTGGCTGACTCGTTTTGACACCCATCATCCTTTAGTCAGCTGTAACACGGGCAGGACTGGATGATTAATCAGCAAGAAGTGAAGTGACACATGAACGTGTGGAATACCAGGAGGGGATGAAGGTTGCTAAGGCTAGGACCTTTAAGTGTGTGGGATGGTCCAATGAGGTGGCCTCGATCTCCTGAGGTTGACTAGCACGATGACATGGCACCGCTTCGTTAATTGATCCGGCAGGGATTACAGAGGGTTTCAAAGAGAGTGAGTGTATGTATTGAAGAGGCAGAGAATGCGAGGGATCCTTTTGAGAACGGAAGAAAAGTCGCTGCTGTCACAACTACATAATGATATATCCTCATCCATTGAACTGAACTGAACATTGTAGGGATTTTCAGGCACCAAATATGCCAAATGTCTGCAGACTTTCTAGCTTTTTAGAGAACACAACACAAAAGAATCCATAATGTATCAGACCGAGTAACAATGAAGGCAAATTATAACTTGTTTCATGCACACCATGTTATTATAAAGGCCTTTGTCGCTTTATAAAAAGAAGTTGAGATTTTTCAGGAGAAAGAAATGAATTGAAGGACAAAGAGAGAAAACAATAGGAAGTGAGAGTATGATGGTGAAGTTGCGAAATATGACAGACAGAAGGCTGACTGGCCAGCAGTGCGTGGGCTGTCAAGCTGAAATGTGCGATGCAGCTCAGTCGGCACCATAAATTAAACCAGTGGGACAACCTAGGCACGGAGAGGAGTCCACCGCAGTCATGTAGTGTGCAGATGGAGGAGGTGGTGGGAGCTCCACACTCCTCTCATTTTCACGTCTCACTCGATGGAACCCTTCCCATCATGTTTTCTCTACCCAGCATTCAAGATGCATGCTACATTGAGCTCCACATCTTTGTGCATACCCATCATTTCCTTAATAATCTTAGCCTTGCCCCTACTTTCTTTCCCATTCTGAACTTCTATTGACTCAATACTCATTGGCCACATAGGGTGCAAATTGTGGGGCATTCTAGGTGGGGGAAAGACTAGTCAAGTTAGACTAAATGTGTCAGCAGTGATACATCTCAGGACAACTCATAATAGTTCATATGAGATGGCGAAATTGTAAGATATCATTCAACTTGGCTTGTACAAAAAGGTCCAAATTTTAGACCAAGCAATCAACAAATACAATTTCAAATCAATACAAAACAAGCATCACATTTTAGTTAGACTGCTATATATTTTATATTAAGAAAGGACATGTCAGTAAATAAATATGATTTTATTACGATTTTGCCATCTCGCACTTATTACGACTTGTCATGAGAACCGGTCGCGTTTTACCATTGCGATCGATATCAGGCGTTGCGGTATATCAACAAAGCTGGACATGTATGTCATTATTTATCACTTAATTAGATTTACATATCACAAATATATACCAAGACACTTTAGTGTTTCATCTAAAAAGTATTATAGATAATTGCCATTTATCTAACCATGTGAGACAAACCTCGATAAATTCCCCCCCTTACCTAGAAAATTCCCTTAGAAAATTCACCTCCTGTAAGTCATTACATAATTTGCATACTTTGAACATGTATGCAAAGTTTTATGATTGACAAAAACATTCAAATGCTAGAGTGAATTCCCAGAGTTAATAAAATATGCATTCCTCTTTACTGTATTACATAATTTACAACTAAAAATAACTTGCTTTTGGTGCCACCCTGTGGACATGACACTCAGAAACTGGAGCTTGCGCCCATACATTTAAAAGCACGTCAAATTTTGGCCACTGGAGGCAGTAGTTGCAATTTCAGTAAAAAGACCTACTATAGTTTTGTTCAAGAACTGCTATTGCCACATTCACAGTGAGAATCAGATGCTGTGTGAACTGCCTTTTCTCCTGCTCTCCTCTTCCAGCCCAGAATCCAATTGCACATGCCCCTATCACTTTCATACTGGATTTCAATTAGGGTACGTGCTGCCTGTAAGCCCCCATGGATCACTTCTTGACAGAGTGGCATGGGACATCCATGCAGCTCTCGGTCAAAAGCCCACAACATCTGCTGGTTGGTCCTCGGTGTGTCGTAGTGTGCTATAGTCATCTATCAGCATCAGATCAAAGAAACCCAATGATAGATCTTGGATTACCTCCACCGGCTGAGAAATGACAGTCAGCAGAAGTCTGGCGTTCCATCTTTGTCAGCTCTCTCCAAACACCGTGGGGGACATACAATATTCCCATGCAACCTCTTCAGTCTTCAGATAATCTTCTTGCTCATTCCTTCCTGAATTTTCGCCTTTCATGCATTGCTCTGCTGAATTTTTAAAAGGCAAAAGTGTTGGACTATTCTTTTTGTGAATAAGTTAAATATTGAGGCTTCTTAGAAATTCTAAGTAAACTTCTGCTGAGGTTTTACATAGTTCTGAAAGCAATGAAGGACGGCTGGCAATAAAATGAAAGATTACTTTACAAACGTGGTTGGTTTGGACTAAAACTCTGATTTGCATGGAAGAGATTGCTATTTACCTTGTCACTTTATCAATTTTCACCTGATTAGAACATGGTGTTAATGTAAAAATGGTTGAAGCTTCCTAAAATTGTCAGGACTGAATTAAGTTGTAGAATGTGGTTGTCACTCCCGATAATAATCTGCTTTAACTAGGGCTGTCAATCGATTACACGATTCATTACGTTATGTCGATTATTTAATCTTAATTAATTGGATACAAAAATGTTTTCTGAGAAAGCCCCTCAAATAACAATAATTCTGCATATTATAATTACATAATTATCAATAGTTATATATAAATAAATATGATTAAAATGCATTACATTATTTTGGCACACAAGTAAAGCATTAAAAAAGACAAAACAAAAGTGGCTTTAGAATACAACATATTGTTTATTTCATATTTGTGAGCATAAGCGTATCATTGGCCTACAATTCAAGGCAATCCATTTTGCAAATGAATTTGTCAGTCAGTCTGAGGTTTATTATAAAGGCTTGTCTAAGTACACATCAATGTACACCTGTGTCAGCCGAACGCTTTTGGAGCGTGTTGGTTGCATCGCATCATAAACATACTGTTTTTAGGTCAGTGTGTCAAGTTAAACAAGTTTTACTTTAAAATTTGAGATGAAACACGTTTTGCGATCCCTGCTTTCAGATTTACACTCCATCAAGCTGTGTTTGAACGCAACGTGCTTTCATCTTGTGTTGTCATTGTCTGCTCTCGGTAAGTGTGGTTTGTTCACTGTATAAGATGCGCGTTGCCTATACAGCGAGTTTCAATTACTGCCCTCTGGAAAAAACAGGTGGTGTTCCAAGCTTGAATTGCTCAGAAGGAATATTCCTTATTATGGTCCGGGGACATGATTAATTGTGGAAATGAATTAACATGTTAAATCGACAGCCCTACTTTAAACATAACAGCTTTAAATATTGAGACTTTTTCTTAAATGTTAACCAAGCCTCTACTGAGGTAGCGTATAGTTCTGCAAGTAAAAAAAAAAGAAAGAAAGGAAATAAACTTTTACCTGAGCTTCCAGCAATCGGAGCAGTGCAATATAACAACGTTCTCAGCCTCTGCCCAAGCAGAGCATCTGAATGATATATATATATATTCTTTCATGGTTCGGAGACTGTAGCTGAAATTAGACTTACTGTGGCTGAAAGTGCAACTAAGCACATCATCACAGATGTAATCTCTACCAGCTGTGGCCTTATTTGAGAGATACAATCACAAAGTAGGCTTCTCTCAAATAAAGATTTAGAACTCAGGAGGGCTTGACAATGTACTAGATGTTTTTGTCTGCATATCAGTGGATGTATTTCAAGCAATTGTCAGTGAGCCTTTATTTGGACTTTTTGCCTGTTGGGCAATGTAATTAGAGAAAAGATCCCATAGACTTACATTGAATACATAACTAGAGATATTGTATAGTAAATACTAGAGATTTGGTGGCAGGGGCGTCGGACTGGGGGGGTAAAGGGTACCGATTACCCAGGGCCCGAGGCAGGGGGGGCCCCTTAGAAGTCAGTTTTCTATACATGCATATTTGGTACGGGGGCCCAGCAAGATGGTTTGTACCCAGGGCCCAAAATTTGGTGCTACGCCCCTGTTTGGTGGTAAGTTCTTTTGACTTGGACCAGTATATCCACCTGGCAATCACCCAGAACAGCCTAGCAGCTGTATAGCAATGCACTGGCAACCACTCAGAACACCTTAGCAACCACCAGGAAACACTTTTACAACCACAAAGAACACCTTCGAAACTGCATAGCAAGGCCCTGGTAACCACTCAGAACACCCTAGCAACCACCAGGAAAACCTTAGCAACTGCATATGAACGACCAGGCAACAACTCAACACCCTAAAAACCAATCAGAACACCTTAGCAACTGCATAGCAATGACCTGTCAACAACTCAACACTCTAAAAACCACTCAGAACTCCTTAGCAACTGTATAGCAGTAGCAACCATGCAGAAAACACTAGCAACCACCAGAAAACACCTTAGCAACTGCAGAACACCCTAGCAACCACCCAGAATGCCTTTGCAACCACATAATAAAATGCTAAAAAACAGTCAGAACATGTTAGCAACTGCACAGCAATACCATAGCAACAACCAGGAAACACCCTAGCAACAACCCAGAACACATTAGCAACTGCAAAGCAATGTCCTGTCAACCACCAAGAAAACCCTAGCAATCACCATGAAGCACACTAGAAACCACCCAGAATACCTTAGCAACTGCAAAGCAATGCCCTGGAATCCACCCAGAATACCCTAGCAACCACCATGAAATACTCTCGCAACCACCCAGAACACCTTAGCAACAGCAAAGCAATACCTTGCAACCACTCAGAACACACAAGCAACCACCCTTAACACTGTAACAACCACCCAGAATGCCCTAGCAATCACATAACAACATGCTTATGAACACTCAGAACACCTTAGCAACTGCACAGCAATATCCTAAAAAAAACTCAGCACCCTAGTAACCACCAGGAAACACTCTAGAAATCACCCTGAACACTTTAGGAACTGCAACCACCAGAACCTTGCAACCACCAGAAACAAAATGCCCAGGCAACCACTTAGAAAACCCTAGCAACCACCTAGTAATGACCCAGAACACTTCAGAGCAATACCCTAAAAACTGCTCAGAACATTCTAGCTATGACAAGGAAACCCTTAGCAACAACTCAGAAAACCCTAGCAACCACTAAGAGCACCTTAGCAACTGCATCTGAACACCCAATCAACCACTCAGAGCACTTTAGCAACACCCTAGCATTGTGGAACTGAGTTTTGCAATCATCCCTTACATTTTCATCAGAAAAAAATCTAGTTATGCACTTTTGTAATTACTTTTACATCATCTTGCCAAATTCATCTTCTCGAGTAACAAAAATGTGTGACCCTTAGTCTGCAATATAAGGTCCAGCACAAGCCACTACTGCCAACATCGTAAATTACTTCTACATAATGCTCTCCCCTCATATGATCTTCATATACAGCTCTTTTCTTAATAACCCACACCCTCAGCACTGGAAGTACACCACACAGTAATTCTTCACTCTCAACCTGAACTTGATTGCTCTCAAAAGGCATCTAAGGTCTTTGCCTTTCTTCTGTGAAATGAGGTTACACGCTTTTGCAGAAAACAGCTCACAGTAGTGTTCCTGTTTGGGGAAAGCTGCCTTAAACCTCAAAAAAGCAGCAGGCATTAATGATTCTGACATTCACTGCAAAACAACACAGTGCATCTTGACAATTCTACAGGCAGAAACATCCTTGAGACTCAACAGAGGAGGGAATGCGGCTTACTTCTAGGATAGATGTTGAGGACCATCAAATCACAAATTGAAAATGAAAATTCTCTCATCATTTACTCAAACTCATGCCATCTCAGAATGTGTATGACGTTCTTTCTTCAGCATAACATAAACAAAGATTTTTAGAAGAATATCTCAGCTGTGTTGGTCCATACAATCCAAGTGAATGGTGATCAGACCTGTGTAGCTCCAAAAATCACATACAATAAAGGAAACATAAAAGTAATCCCAGTAACTCCAGTGGTTAAGTCATATATTCAGAATCATCAAGATCAATATTAAAGTCCTTTTTATTTCACTTTCACATTTGAAAGTGAAAGTGATATTGGAGATTTAGAGTACATTTTGACCTGTTTCTCACACTCACCTATCATATTTTGAAGAAGCTTTTGAAGATATGGATTTAGCCACTTGAGTCATATGGATTTATTTTATGTTCCATTTATTTGAATTTCGGAGCTACAAAGGTATGGTCACTATGCACTTGCATTGTGAGGACCTACAGAGCAGAAATATTATTCTAAAAATATTTGTTTTGCTGAAGAAAGAAAGTCATATACATCTGGGATGGCATGAAGGTGAGTAAATGATGAGAGAACTTTCATTTTTGGGTGAACTATCACTTTAAGTAAAAGTAACTATAAGTAAATGGCATAAATAATAGCAGGTCCCTTGGTTAAATGTAGCCTAATGGTAACTGCACTTTATTAATTTATGCACAGCCAAATATTACATACACAAAAAGTTCTCAAGGAAAGGTGTGAAACTTGAACAAATCTTAATGCACATAACTTCATCAATATTTGACAGCATTCATAATGTTTAAGACAAAAAGGTGTCAGTTCATTTCAAAAATTGGCCCCATTATCTTCAATTGTAAGCAAGGCCGTAGCTAATGGGGAGAAAGTTGGTACCGATTCTAAGTGCCCACAGGTCCAGGGGGTCTCACAACAAATTCTAAACTGTATTTTTTAATAGGAAAAGGGCCCAGAGAAATATAGAGTGAGGGGGCCCAGAATACCTTATTACGCCTTGATTGTAAGTGCTACGCTGTAACCTCGATTCTTTTCTTAATTTTTTCAAGAGGGACGAGTCAAAATAAATGTTTGTGGTAATCAACCTTATGCCACAAATGCTGCCAGTTAAGCTTAACTTGTATTAAACCCAGAATAATAAGTAAGTATAAGTAAATAAATATTCAAAAACGATAATCAAGTACAATAAAAAGATTTATTTTCCAATCTTTGGTTGCAACATTGCTTTTACAATAGCCTAGGAGAGACAGACTTCAGTATGTCACGTTAAAAAACACCCACAATTACAGTGGCAAGAAAAAAGTATGTGAACTCTTTGGAATTACCTTCATTTAAATACAAATTTGTCTTAAAGCTTTGATCTTCATCTTTTTTATAATAATGAACAAACACAATCATTTTTTATCTAATAACATACCAGTTGTTATATTGCTCTTGTACATTTTGAATATATCATTTTAAGTGTATTTTGGAAAAAGTATGTGAACCCCAATGTTAATGACATCAACAGACGCTAATTAGAGTCAAGAGTTAAAAAAATCTGGCAACCAATTAAAGAAACGAGATTCGAGATTCGGTGTGGGTTAGAGCTTCTTTGACTTATAAAAAGCACTCAAACATTTTGAGTTTGCAATTCACAAGAAGCATCTGCTGATGTGCACCATGCCTTGCAAAAAAAAATGAACTACGATCAATATATTTTGCTTTGTATAAAGCTGGAAAGGATAACAAAGTTATCTCGAAGATTTTAGATATGCATCTGTCCACAGTTAGACAAACTATCAATAAATGGAGACAATTTAGTAATGTGGCTACTCTCCCTAGAAGTGGCCGTCCAGCCAAGATGACTCAAATGGCACACTTCAGACTGATCAATGAGGTAAAAAAAGAACCATAGAGAGACAGCTAAAGAGTTAAAAGAATCATTGCAACAGGTTAACATCACTGTTTTAATTAAGGCCAGGTTCACACTAATTCATTTATGTCTGAAACCTCTGGAAAATGATGGTGTTAGGAAACTTAAAAACAAAGTATGCCCTTATAGAAAGCATTTTTGAAAGTCACCATTTTTGATGGAGGAAAATGTCATTCAAGCGTTGTGTAGACGCAACAAAATCAATGTGTTTTATACTCATTAGTGTGGACATGGCCTTAGAAAAAGCCTGTTTGCCAAGTAAGTACATGTTAGCCTTTCCATGGGCATTCAGTAGGAACAGATGTAATCATTGCCCTACCACAAATAATACATCATAAAGGCACACAAACAAATCAATAGAATGGACAGTAATGTGAATTAGGTGTATGCCTGGCTAAATATATAAGTATTTAGTCTAGATGCAGACACACTCAGTTTAAGTCTAGACTAAAGACTCATCTATATAGCCAGGCATAAACTTAATTCATCCTTCAACTCACAATTAAGCTGCTTTAGTTAGGTCTGCCAGAACCAGAACCCAGAAACATTGATCACTCTGCAATTAATTGAATGGCATCTATGCTAATATTATTATATTTGATTCCCTGTCTCAAGCTCGGGACTCCTATCCTCAGGTCACCAGAACTGGCTGGATCCAGCTCCATTCCTGCTTTGCGTTGGACTCCACTGCTACGTGTCGCTGAGTGATGATGACTAATAGCAGCCAGTGCCTGCCAAACATCACTTCAGTCTATTATGATGGACTTCAGAGGATGAACTGATGCCAACTCCAACCATAAGACATGGGATACTTCATATGCCATTGCCTGAACCTTGGATTTAAGATAGACCTCACCAAAATTACCATCCAGGTTGAACTGCGATGCATCTAACTGATCTTCTGCCTGCATCACCTCGGTCTAATGATGGGACTACACTCTTGAAATGGAATAGATAGACTATCAATTAATTGTCAACAAAACCCTTCATCAGCCAACAAACAAGGACAATTGCATCTACGTGAACTTCTGCAGTTAATCCAGGATGGACTTCAAAGACATTAGTCATTAATGTTACAGTTCATACAAAATCTATGTTTAAACACTGACCCTTAACACTTACTTAAAGTTTAATCATTTTAAACCATGACTTGCACTATACATAAGTAATACTGGCATTATATTTATGATGTTAGCAAGAGGGGAACTGGCCCCCACAGTGAGCCTGGTTTCTCCAAAGGTGATGTTTCTCCATTAACCAAGATCTTAAGGAGTTTTGTGTTCCTTGCCACAGTCGCCTTCGGCTTGCTCACTGGCGTTATAAATACAATTATTATTTTATTATTTATTTTTAAACACAATTTACAATTGTATTTAATCAAACTACATAATGATGATTCATCGACATTATAGATATTACAGTTTCATTTTCTGTTAATACATGATCTGCTTTGAAACGATGTGTGCCGTGAAAGGTGCTATACAAATAAAAATGACTTGACTTGACAATAACAGTAAAGACCTTGAAAACATTCATATTCACAAGAAAAAAAGTAGAAACTCCATAAACACTATACCTTCACATGTCAGAGCTCAATGGGCACAGATGCACCACTGTTTGAATGAAACAATCAATTTGTCCTTGCTGAACAATTCATTGACTCATTGGTATTTAAGGACCAAACACAAATCTCTTAAATCCCATTAGAGCTGGGGATGGAAGGAGGGAAAAACAGCTTGAATCAATCAAAGAGGCCTTCAATCAGAGCAGAAAGGGAACAAACACACCTTGGAGCAGTGCAGGAACATGTATGCTCTGAGTCTGTCATAGTCTGATGCACCATCTGTTTGTCTGAGGAGTGGAGAGTGTCCTTGGATCAGGTATTCTTTTTGAAAGAGGTTGCCTGAGTACCTTGAATGACATGTAATTCATTGACAGTTCCTCATGGGTGGAAAAGAACATTTGAAAGAAATGCATTCCTCAAAGTCTTGTTAGACTTGTTTCTTGAAGAAACACATCTATGCATGTTAAGCTAACATTTGACAACCAGACAGTGTCCAAATATGTTTTGCATTTATTTTGAATAAGCTATTAAGAGATATTTCTACCAAATAGATGTAAAAAAAATTCTAAAGGTATTCTACAGTGCTCCCGATATACACGGATGATCCAAAACATTATGTTCACTCAAAGGTGAAGCGAATAACCTTGATCAATTCCTAACAAAGCCACATGTCAAGGTTAGGGATGATTAGGTGGTAAGTCAACAATAAGTTATCATAGTCATCGTGTTGTATGTAGGAGAAATGGGCTTGTGGAAGCCTCATGGGCTTGAGGAATGTGTCACAACACACAGTGCATCGCACCCTGCTGCGTATGGGGCTGCGCAGCCACAGACCAGACAGAGTCAAGTGAAGTCAAGTGGTTTTTATTGTCATTTCAACCATATACAGTTAGAACAGTACACAGCGAAACGAGTCAACGTTCCTCCAGGACCATGGTGCTACATAAAAACAACAAAGGACCAACACAGGACCACATGAGACTACACAACGAAATAAAATACCTATATAAAATACCTATATATACCTATATAAAGTGCACGTGCAAACATGTGCAAAAAGTACGGGACAGTACAACACATTTCTGACAATGAACAGGACAATAGACAAAGTGCAGCGCCGACCAGTACACAGTAGTGCAAAAAGATGACAATTTCTAAAAAAAAAAACGTAAACATAACATACTATGAGATAATGTTCTATGCACATAGCAGTTATTGGGGTAGCAGACAGTTCCTAACAAAGCCACATATCAAGGTCAGGGATGAGTGCCCTGTCCACCGGCGAAAGCACCTACAATGGCCATGTGAGTGTCGTAACTGGACTTTGGAGCAGTGGAAGAAGGTAGCCTGGTCCGATGAGTCCCGTTTTCTTTTACATCACGTGAACAGCCATGCACATGTGCACCATTTACCAGGGGAAGTGATGACATCAGAATATACTATGGGAAGATGGCAAGGCAGTGGGAGGAGTGCTCTGGGCAACATTCTGCAGGGAAACCCTGGGTCTGGCCATTCATGTAGATGTCAATTTCTCAATTTGTGCCACCTACCTCAACATTGTTGCAGACCAGGTACACCCCTTCATTGCAATGATTTTCCCTGATGGCAGTGGCCTCTTTCAGCAGGATAAAGAGCCCTGCCCCACTGCACACATTGTTTCGGAATGGTTTGAGGAATATGATGAAGAGTTGAAAGTGTTGCCATGACCTCCAAATTCCCCAGATCTCAATCTGATTGAGCATCTGTGGGATGTGCTTGACCAACAAGTCCGATCCACGGTGGCTCCACCTCGCAACTTACAGGTCTTGTAATTAGCATACAGAGGACCAACAGCATATTAGGCAGGTGGTCACAATGTTTTGGCTCATCAGTATATATATTTCAAAACAAGTGGCATATATTTCCTTAAAATAAATGCCAATTGGTTTGAAATTGTGTCATCTTATACCGGTATTATTACATTTAAGTGTGGTTTAAAATCCCAAATACTTTTTGAGTCCACTGTAGAATAATCTTAATTTTGAACATCACATTTAAACTGTTTATAATTTATGTTATGTATTTTTATGTTTCCTGAAAATAACAACAGCCTTTCTTGGTTCTTAAGTAAAAAGCAAGTTGTCAAATCTCAAAATCAATCATAAAAGTCCAACATGAGCAATATGTAAACAAATTGGACAAAATATCTCTTATTATCTTTCAACATTAGTACAATCCAATTGAAATTTAAAGCACTTCAAACTAATAATATTATGTTGATGTTCCGCACCTTCATTTTTAGTATAATAACCTTGGCCTACTTGAGACACCAACTTTGCTAATGGTGCTACCATGAATCAGGTTACCTCTGGGCCTCTGCCAAGTGTGATTCAGAAAATGTAAGGAAAGCCAAAAAAAAGTGTCACAGTACCTTCCTGAGATCGAAATTCCCAGTAGTGTCATCTGGGCCATGCTACTTTGATTTAAAATGTTTATCCACCACATTATGGGCCAATTATTTCTTCTCGGTTGAATAGAGGAGGCAATAAAGCTCCCCTTCCATTGAACAATGAGTATGGGTGTATAACACAAAAGCCTTTTAAAAAATCTAGAGAAGTCATGGGGGACATGGGGTTCACATTCTTGCAGGAGGTGAAGGAATATAATGTAATTTGCTAAGGTGGGAAAATCCTCAGAGGAGAGGCCAATAGAGACCAGCTAAGATATTGCCTTGTTAAAGTAGCTGATATCTCTTCTGATAACAAGGAGGATTCGTGTTGATCAACCAGCTTGCCAGAGCACGACACAGCAAAAGATCTACAAAAATATTAAGCATTTTCTCGTATCAGTACTTTTGTCTTGCTTGCTAAGGGACATATTTAAATATTTTTAAAAACAAGATACAATTACTTGAAATAATTAATTAATTAAATAATAAGACTTTCAGTAAATATATCTTGAATTTAATGGCATTTTTTTTCTCTTGTTTTATGCATAAACCTAGTTTTATTGCTTAAAACGCTAAATAAACTTAAAGGGTTAGTTCACCCAAAAATGAAAATGATCTCATGATTAACTCACCTTTAAGCCATACCAGATGTGTATGACTTTCCTTCTTCAGTAGAACTGAACTGAAGATTTTTACAAGCACATTTCAGCTCTGTTTGTCCATACTATGGAAGTATACAGGTGGCATCAGACTGCTGGCTATTTGATGGTCCAAAACTCAAACTACAGTCAGTCAATTAATGCCTTCTGAAGCGAATCGATAGGTTTGAGTAAAAAATAAATCAATAATTAAAACTTTATTAAAGTAAAAAAATCACTTCCTGCCAGCAGTTGACGCATCAGTGACGTAATCGTAATGGCGCGTTTATGCGAGAAGTCGGAAACGCGCGCTTTGTATACAACAGAGGAATGAACGTCAGCTGACAGTTAGGTCATTTCAAACGGAAATGCAATGCTGCGCTGAAGCAACGACTTAAAGTTAAAAACGTTTTAAATATCGATTAATTTCTTACACAAGCTATTGGTTCACTTCAGAAGACATTAATTGATCAATATGAGTCATGTGGATTACTTTTATGCTGACTAAATTTGCCTTTTGGACCATCAAACAGCCAGCCGTCTAATGGCACCCACTGACTTGCATTGTATGGACATTTACAATAATTCATGATATATTATCTTTAAACAAGGCGTAATATTTTACAGAATTTTGTTTCTGAAATAAACTTTCAAATCTTGATTTAAGGATGTTTATCTATTTTTTACTGAAAAACAAGACAGAACTGCTGATTAAGAAAAGTATTATTATTATAATTATTATTATTATTAATTATTATTATTATTATATATTTATTTATTTGCAGCATGAATAACTTTATCAAAAACAGTTTTGCAAAGATAACAATATTTCTGAGAATGTTCTAGAATCCATTGTATGGCAAATGTTACAGCTTCGACAATTTGCACATTGACAATCATATTATTGCCGAAGCGATTAGATAACATTTTGTATTTAAAGAAATATTCTGGGTTAAATACGAGTCAACACAAGCTAAATTGACATCATCAGTGATGTGCTGTCGATTAACACAAACAAAATTTTGATGTCTACCTCAATATGTAAAATCAACAACCAAATGCTTTAGAAATGCGTTATCAGTTTAAATCTATAGGGCCAATGTATGGTAAACGGTAAATGGTCTGCACTTATATAGCACTTTTTTAACCTTAATGGTTTTCAAAGCACACTGTGACTCATTCACCCATTCACACACACACACACACACACACACACACACACACACACACACACACACACACACACACACACACACACACACACACACACACACACACCCACACCCACCAATGATGGCAGAGCTGCCATGAAAGGCGGTTGCCTGCCAGTGTATGTGCTTTCAATAGAGCTTAATGTGTATTCAATCTGGATTTTTTTCTATCCTTATTTGTTCACTCCACAATCTCATAATTTTGAATCATTGCATTCATTTATAATCTAAATTTTTAAGAAAAGTCAGCATCATAATTTAAAATGACTTTGAACATTCTTGCTTGTAGTTTCATAGTTTGTTGTTTCAGCGAACTGAGTCTATTCCAAATTGTGATGATGAAAACGTTGCCTTAAGAGTATGACCTATATTTCACATCAAACAAATATGCAAAACAACCCTGCAATCCTGACTCTGACATACCAGTTTAAATATTCCAATGCGCAGCGCCGTTGAGCATTTGATTTTTGTTTTCATCTCACACACCCACATATTAAATACACCTTACACATATATGATACACTTTGAATTCCCTATATGCAATGCTATGGTGTCTCCGAAACCTACATTAGGTTGACCAAAAGAAAAAACTGCAATGCAGTGCAATGTTAAAGGAACAGTTCAGCCCAAAAATGAAATTCTGTCATTATGTATTCACCCTTACGCTGTCCCAGCCCATTTGACTTTCTTTCAATCATGGAACACAAATGTTAGGCCGAGTGATAGCCTCAGTCACATTCGCTTTGATTGCATTTTTTTTTCTCTCTAAACAATGACTCGTGACCATAATATTCTGCCAAACATATTTTGCGTTCCACGGAAGAATGCAAGAACAGGTTTGGAACAGCATGAGAGTGAACAAATGATGACATCATTTTTAGTTTTGGTTTAACTATTTCTTTAAAGTCAACATGAAATGGCATTTGCAACCTATTTTACTTCCATAACATGACATAGTTTCAAGTGAAATAGGATATTCAACCATATTATCCATAAAGAATTGTTTGGATCATGAAAGGTTATAAGTGTACGATCCATACAAGAATCGAGCCCGGTGATTAGAGGAGAGAAGGTAAAAAATAAGAGGACCAGGAATGTGTATTAATAAAGTAATTAAGTTACATTTTGATTTCATGTTAACTGTTGAGAGTATTACACTGATGGTACAACCAAATCTGAACATTGCAAAAATAATTGTGTTAATCAGCTTTTCTTTCACAAACAAAATAAAATGTACCCAATGTAACTTTACCCAACCTCCACCACATTTTATTTAACAAAATAGAAGCAGATCAAATGTGGCAAAGCATAGAAATGTAACTCTGAGACAAACTGTTGGGAAAAATGCAACAAATAATTGATAAGCCAGAATGTGGTACAGTCTTTCACAGTGGAGCGACAAAGAATTACCCTTCCAACGCATGACGAGAGAGAAATCGAGAGTTAAAAAAGAAGCCTTTAGCTGATGGGCAGGCATAACCGTTAAGGGAAGTACTGATGCGCTTTTCTTCTTTTCATTATGTGCGCATGTGCGGCGTGAGTCATAACACACATCTCTCTGAGGCCGCTGGATCTACATTAATGTAAACCACTCCAGTATGACAGGAAATCCGGTGGGATGTTCTGCTGGATTGCAATTCAACCGACATTGTTTTGTGTGCAACCTAAATCAAATTGACAGAGAAGAGGGAAAAGCATCTCCGGTGCCAATATTTTCCACACTTGAAAACAAGGAATGGCCCTGAAGAAGAGGTCATCATTATACAGGCTAGCATTTCCTTTTGTTTACCACTGCCTTGGTCTTGCATTTTGACCTGTTTTAAAATGGTTTATAAATGGCTCTGAAAGTTCAGCAAGACCAAGGGACAGTTACAGCATTATGGTATTATTCAATCACCTCAAATGATGATTCACTTTCATTAGGGCAAAGAATTATGAAAAAAAAAAAAAAAAAAACCACTTTGAGCAGTAGTACCCTAAAAATGAAAATTATGTCATTATTTACTCACCATCATGCCATTCCAACCCTGTATGATGTTTATATATATATATATATATATATATATATATATATAATGGATCTTTATGCTGCTATTTTCCATATAATAACAATTTAGTGACCATTAAGCTAAAAAAAGGACAATGAAACACCAAAAATCATCATATCAGTAGCCCACACAACTCATGCACACTATTCTAAGTCGTCTGAAGCCATTGGATACATTTGTGTGAGAAACAGAGCAAAATTTAAAGGGATAGCTTACCCCAAAATTAAAATTCTTTCATAATTTACTCACCCTAATGCCATCTCAGATGTGTGACTTTCTCTTTTCTGCAGAACACAATCGAAGATTTTTAGAGTAACATTTTAGCTCTTAGGTCCTCACAATGCCAGTGAATGGTTACCAAAATGTTGAAGCTCCAAAAAGCACATATATGCAGCATAAAAGTACATAATATGACTCCAGTGGTTAAATCTATATCTTCAGAAGTGATATGATAGTTGTGAATGAGAAACAGATCAATATTTAAGTCCTTCTTTACTACAATTCTCTTCCCTGCCCAGTAGTTGGCAATATTCATGAAGAATGTGAATTGCCAAAAAAACAAGAAGAAGAACGTGGAAGTGAAAGTGGAGACTGAAATATTGAAATATTGATCTCCTCAACCACACTTATCATATTGCTTCAGAAGACATGGATTTAACCACTGGAGTATTATTGATTTATTTTATGCTGCCTTTATGTGCTTTTGGAGCTTCAAAGTCCTGGCCATCATTCACTTGCATTGTATAGACCTACAGAGCTGAGATATTCCTCTATAAATCTTTGTGTTAAGCGGAAAACATAAAGTCGTACACATCTGGGATGGCATGAGGGTGAGTAAATGATAAGACAATTTTCAGTCTGGGGCGAACTATCCCTTTAAATCTCAATTTAAATATGGCGCATGGTCACGTGACACATGAATACCTGTCCAGCCTTTTTCAAAAATTCTCCTTTTGTTTTCCACTAAGGAAAAAGTGAATTCAAACATCAAACGGGTGAGTAAATAATGACAGACGTTACATTTTTTTGGTTTAAATATTCCTTTAAGATAGGTCTGCTCTGTTGAAGTAACACTAAAATGAAGCAACTATTATGTATTTGTGAGGATGGCTGGTTGCCCTTATCGGTACAGCTTTTTAACCGCTCTTTATTTGTCGTTTTGTTGTAAAATCATTACAGTGAAAAATCCACCTCAGCGAACATCGGCAGTGACATTTAAATGCTTGCAGTAAGATGGCACCACACTACATCCTGTTTGTAAAAATGGCATTTTGGAAACACTATGCAACTCATTCCCTCCAATTCTGACCTTGATTAAACCATTCAATCCAAGAATTCGCCATCACAATGACACACTTAAGCCTAGTTATGTTGATAACAAGTTCCCAGCAAGTTCGCCTACACGTACTGGTGAACTCAATTCCCAGCATGTTTTATATGCTCGAGAAGCAGCAGCGGCATCTAGAGGCAGCTATTCAAACTATGACATCAGTCAAACGCAGAGACATGCCTCTCTGGTCTTTCTCTCTCTCTCTCTCTCTCTCACTCTCACTCTCACTCTCTCTCTCTCTCTCTCTCTGTGTCTCTGTCTCTCTCGATATTTACACCTTTTCATCTGCTTTATAATGACTAGTACCAAAGTGTTTAATATCCCTCTCTCATATTTGGACAAAATAGATGGCTTTACAAAAGCTCACAATACTTACAGTTAATAATAGGCTTTTGTGAAGGAATAGGCCTACTTCTTGCCTTATTAATAATAATAATAATAATAATAATAATAATAATAATAATAAATAAAAAGGCATCTTTGCGCATTCTGTAGACGCACCCTTCACATACCAAAACGTGCTGAAAACGTTTTGCTTTTGATAAAATATGCCATTAAAAAAAAATAATAATAATCATTCCTCTCTTTGTGTTGTCCAACATACTATCCATCAACACAAGACCATGAACCACTGGAGCTACATTTAAATTTTCACAGGATAATTGCTTATCCTCGTCCCAAATATGTCAACAGCTGGCACACTATAAGATAAAACACAGTTTACATTCATAAAAAGGATGTGACTGGGCATATGCATAATCTGCACACACACACACACAAATAAAAAGTATAAATAATCCCGATATCAACCAACAATCATCTGATAAAACGGAAATTATACATGCATTTACAATTTGTTATCTCCACCTTTCCGCCTATATTCTCCTTTGAGTAAGATAAATCATAACAACAAATACAAATTCTAACCGACCAAAATAGAAGAAATGGCACTTTTAATATAGTCATATAGAGTTTTAGATTTATAGATATTTATATATATATATATATATATATATATATATATATATATATATATATATATATATATATATATATATATATATATATATATACTGTAGATTGATAACACGAAAGAAGGGTCTTTGTTACTATGGTAATGGTTCCCAGTGTGTGTTGAGACCATGCGAATCATGCAGATATGTTACAGTCCGTTATTTACATTACATTCATGCGTTCGTGCATCGTCCTCTTTTGATTTGCAGTCTGAACTGGGAGGAAAGAGAGATACAGAGAGAGGCTCTATACATATAGAACAGTGGGGCCCCCATTGCATTGTTTCAAGGAAGCATACTCAACCGAAGCGCACAAAAAATAGGATATTTTCCCACAGAGGCGAGTTGTAGGAGTCTGAATGTTTGTGTTGCGCAGTATTTGCTCTCGTTTGCGCATTTTGCGCACTCATTTGTCGGACAGTGAATGGGCCCCACGGTCGTAACCTCTGTGGGGCCCGTCCGCGTGATATGCTCCGCTGTGCCAGTAGGACGAGTCGCACACTGTTTGCAAGGAATTGATCTCTGACGCCGAAGAATTTCCATCCCTTCGTTTCGACCTCTTTCGATTGCGCAGTATAAACACGAGCATTCCCACCACGGTGAACGCCGACGTCACGAAAACCAAGAGCAAACCGGGCACGAGCACTGATATGGACACTCTGCTGGGCTCCAGGTAGGAGTTGGGGCGCGTGCCCGTGTCTGAAGGGAAAGTGCTGTTTTTGGACAGCGAAGTGGGGGAGACCTTGTCGTAAAGTTGAGGGCACATCAGATCGTTTCTTATGCGACGGAAATCCCTTTTCCAGAACTCTTCGGGCGACTCGCATTTGAGGTCGCTCACGATGACATCTGCGCCCAGCTTGTCTGTCCACTGTTTAAAAGGGACGATGTGGCACGAGCATTCCCAGGGGTTCCCATGCAAATCGATCTGGATGATTGAGTTGAGCTGATCTAACACGCCCGGCACGGGCAGAGAGGTGAAATAATTATTATGCAAGCTTATTTTGGACAACGAAACCCCCAAGAACGCATCCACGGGCAGAGATTTGAGCAAGTTGTTGTTTAGGAAAAGGACCCTCAAGTTGGGCATAGGGCTGAACGTGCCTGGCATGATGAGTTGGATGTCGTTATATTCCAAACTGAGATACTCCAAACTTTGAAGTCCGGCGAACATCTCCGCCATTAGCGTATCCAAGTAGTTCTTGTCCATGTAAAGCCACCTCAACTCGTTGAGACTGTAAAAAGTGCCGTTTTCGATCACTTTGATGTTATTCCCCCCCAGATCGAGCAAATTCAAACTGTGATAGCCTCGCAACTGGTTTCTTTTGACTGCGTGAATGTTGTTGTCGCGCAGATTTAACTCGTGCGCGCTCAGGGGTTTGGGTTTGAGATTGGCCACGCTTTCTATCTTCCTGCCCTCGCAGTTAACCCCAAGCCCTTGTCTAGTTCCAATAAGTTTACAGCTACACGACTGAGGGCAGGTGGAATTGGACGGCGGATCCCGCTCAATTGCACCAGTCGCCATAGCCGTGGGCTTAATTTTCAGCTGCCAATTCTCCCTCGCTTTCGGACGCCCCTTATTGTGGGACTCCGTAACACCGCTTGTTTTATACGGTGTGGGATGGGGACCACGATCAGGAGTCTCGTCCTGGGTTGGAGGCGCGACCAAACTCGAATCCATGCCGTTCTTTGAAGGACACAGCTCGGTTTCGGCCGTTTCGTTCAAGTCGTGCCCCTGCAGTCGAGTGGGCGCCTCGCAAATGACCCGTCCGATGAGCGCATTCTGCGGGATGTTCTCCAGCCATTCCTTTAGGGAAACCAGGTCGCAGTTGCAATCCCATGGGTTGTCCTCCAATAACACCTCCACGATGCCAGGGATCTGTTCTAGAATTCCTTCGTAAGGCAACGTTTTGATTCGGTTCCCTCTTAGATCGAGATGCGTAATGGGGACGTTTTGAAACACGTTGATGGGTAGCGCACTAATAAGGTTATCGTTAAGAATTAACACTTCGAGCTTACTCAGGTCCCTGAACACAGATGGGTCAATGTCCCTCAGAAGGTTGAAGTCCGCTTGAAGGTACTCCAGGTCGTCCAAACCGAGAAACGTGCTCTTTTTGAATGAGCGTATTTTATTGTTATTGATGTGCAGCCGCTTGACGAGCTGCAGTCCCAGAAACGCGCCGGGCACGATGTCGTGCAAGCCGTTGTTCTCCAAATGCAAGCTGACGGCGTTGTAAAAGTTGGCGAACTCGTTCGGGAACAGCCTGGACAGAGAATTCCCGTGAAGCAGGAGGTGGTAAAACTGGGAGCTCGGACCCGTCAAATGGTGCAGATTCGTGAAGCTCCGCTTCTCGCAGTCGATGTGCAAATCGCCTTCTATTGCATTGCACGAGCAAATGTGCTCCTTACACACATCCCTTGTTACATTTCCATTAGCCACACAAAGAGCCGCCTTCAGCAGCAACACAATCCAAAGCAGCATTTTCAATACGCCAAAATCATCCCCGACATCAAGACACGAATGCGATCAGCGACAGGGCGACAAACGAGATCGTAAATCTCCAGTCTAAAAAAGCAGAGGACACTCAGTGATCAGTAGTATATCCATGCTCGAAAAATCGACCAACGAGAAACCTCTTTTTCAGCACTTTTGCATCTCATGCTCGCCACAGCATCTCAAAGCACACAGAGAAACATCTTCGACTCGTTTATTTAGCTTTTCTCGACAGAAATCACTGACCTTGTTGTGCATTTCTCAAATCCACGTTGCGGGAGCTGTTCTTTCTCCCCGTGGTGCTGAAATCACACCGCGCACCGACGCTGAGCAAATGTGATTTTTACATCCTTTCGCTTCCGTCCTCAGACTCGGTTCTGGGTGAGCGTTTTTCTATCACAAAGGGTTGCTGATAGATGCTGTACTTGTAAGCCTGGTGCTCACTGGTGGATCTAACACCCTCTGCTGAGCTGCGAAGGCAAAAATCCATCGGATGAGGGAATGTTTGCTTGGTAGGGGGAAGTAAAAAAGAGCTGTTCAGATATGATGAAAATCATTTATACTTCAGATTCGGTTCAATTCAGGTTGATATTGTTCTTTGTCCATCGTGTAGGTCGGTTTATCTCATTTTACGCATTTAAATGTCTTTAAAGCGCACAGCATTGCGCAGTTTCAGAGTCCTCGGAGACAATATACCCGTTTCTCCCAGCTGAAATACACATTTCGGTATAGGAAAAGAAAAGCGCCAATATTCCACAGAGCACAGGTGTTGTTCGCGTTAAGGTTGTTACTTTTTTACGCGCGTGAGTGTGCGTGTGGAGGGGGAAACTGCAGTTGAATGCGGTAAAATAATTAACTACTCGACGTGCATGCAACAGTGCAGCCGGTGCGCTCAGCTCTCTCTTCGTTTACTGACACAACAGACACTGCGTCAAGACTATAGAAACTATGCGCACATAGGCTACGTCACAGCCCTTAAGAAATTGGGTTTGAAAAATACATGCATTGCATGGGTATTCCCTTTATATTCATCCTGTGTTGTTCTGTTTTCCATGTAATCACGCGATTGAGACATCAAAGCTCGCGCACTCTATTAAGACTCGCGTGCATTGATCGAAGTTCATTGCACACGATCAGGTAACTATATATATGTATATATACATATGTATGTGTGTGTGTCGTGTTATGGCCAGTTCCATTTCCCACCGGAATCAACGCTACACGTCTCTAGCATCACAGATTTTGGCGTTCGCATAACAAAGAGCGTTCTTCAAAGGTCTAGTTTGTGAAAGCACGCAGATAACAGGCTCTTGTTTGTGCTTAGTATGTATGATTTAATAAAGACGCATCTGTTACGTCCTGTACGCTCAGTGCCGAAATAATCACTTGGGGAAAACATGAAAGTGCAAAGCTTACTCGCTCAAAAATGCTACAACTATTTTCATTATTACGATTATATATTTGATTATTTTTAAGTGTGTAGGCTGCTATATGAAAAACGCTTCAGTACTGTATGTCTGAAGTGCGCCCTAAACGAAAGAAAGAAATGAATCAATAAATCACGATTCTGCATTTAAAGGTGAGAGATAATGCACGCAAGGAAACATGGCAATAATGATCATTTAGAATGTTAGTTGTGCACACCTTACAACTGAGAAATACATACTAGTATGATATATTGGTGATATGGCCAAGAAAACTTAGTAACAATTTACAAAATATTCTATTTGTTAACATTAGCTCATACATGAGTTAACGTAAACTATACTATGAACGATAGATAGATAGATAGATAGATAGATAGATGTTGTTTTGACACAGACTTTTCAAGATATATACATTAACTGTACATGTGTATATATATATATATATAGATATATATATATATATATATTTATATTTATTTATTTTTAGCTGTACATATATATATATATATATATATATATATATATATATATATATATATATGTACAGCTAAAAAATAAATAAATATAAATATAAACATATATATATATATATATTGTTTATCACCATAGTAACTACAAAAGAACGCGTGATGATGTAAAGTTCATCAAGATTGACCCTTCCCGGAGCAATAATTAATAAAGATATTCAGTATTACTCACACAAACACAAAACACCATCAGGGTAAAACATGTGAGACTAAAATATTGAAATTAACATAATTTTTTTTTTTTTAAATCTACATAAAATATAACACATAACACCCCAATGTAAATAACTGATATTAAAAATAAGAATAAATATAACTATTCTCATTAAATATATTGAAATATTATGGGTCACACAAGGACTTCTGGGATTTTACTCTAATTTTAACTATAGATTACCGTAAAAATTACATATATTCGCTTGTTAAACGTAATATAAATTTGTACTGTTGATTATATGGTAAATTCATACTTTTTACATCTATACATTTAAAAAAAATACATTTATTATCTTGTTAAATACATTATAATTTGACTGTATATGATAAGGTAACTAACCATTAACCAATTAATGTTTTTTTTTTTAACTGATGAATTCTCAAATCATAACAGAAATCTTAAAAAAGCTGTTTTATTCTACATGGAGAAGGTCCCCTCTTGGTGGCTACCATGTTAGAATCACATGAACAGCAAAATACTACTCGCTTAATCTCAGTAACTGCCCTGTTATTGGAGGTTTTTACTCAGGGATTAAATTTCATCCTGGCTGAGTGTGAATACTGAATTCCTACTATCAGGGACGGATTACCATTGGGCCAATGGGGCCAGTGCCCAGGGGCCCTTGACTACTAGGGGACCCTTGACTGCCCGGTAATGCCCTTGGTAATGCCCTGGGTAATGCCCCCCCCCCCTCGAAAACCCTTTTGGGCATGAACATCGCCCAAAAGGGTTAGGTGGAGGGGGGCCCTTGGAGATAATAACTAAAAACTCTTGCATTTGAATGATGCTGCATCCGCGCCCCTAGGTGTCAGTATATGTCTAAAAATATTCCAAAAATAAAAATACTTTAACAAATGTAGTAAATTATTGTTAGCATATACAACCTTAATGTAAAGTGTTACTGCAGACATTAACGAATGTCTTACCTTTTACGTTCTTCTTTTTTTTAAAATGAGCTTTACTTTATTCGTGCAAAAATTATTAGCGCATAATGAGAGGTGAAAAGTTCAACCTGAACAATATGATTGCTGTGCATGCACTCTATGTGTCAAACAGAAATGTAAAGCAAGAACTCATAAAGAGCATGTAAAACTCAAAGGCCAATTCGGTCTTGTTATACTTAATTTTTGTATTTCATATATTATTGTCAGTTTATACACATTTAAGTAATCTCTATAAATCTTTGTCCTTATGGGAAATTACAAAAAAAAAATAATAGCTTTTCACTTTTTTTACCTGGTATTTGGTATTCTAATGTCTCATGTGTCTTTCAAGAGTTGGTGAGATGAATTTTCAAGATAAACTAAGCGGTCAATTGTCAGTTTGACCTGCTAGTGGAACAATGCAAACATTGGACCAAAGGAGACGAGGGCAAATCATTACGCATCATTTATTGGAGAATTCCGTAAACATGAAACACACACAAACCCTCACACAGAGACAGGCCAAGTTTTCACAGCAATTCACTTTAAAGCCAAAGACTGTGAGTATACATTGTGGTTCTCATAAGTAACGGCAGAATCTGTAAGATGTTTAGCATTAAGAAAAATAATGCTAAAAACATAAGAGAGGTCATATAAATTGAGTTTGACACTTATTAATACTCGAGGAGCAAAACAATATATATTAGGAACCAAGGTTTACGTAAAGCTTTTAACAGGATAATTTTTTTAGTTATTTTTTTATAGAATGAATGTACATATCTGTTATTTCAAATAACTTGCTATCAAATAGCTTGCACACAAGCAAGTTTTAAGCATTTTTTTATGATCCATCTTATTATGTAATGATTTCAGTTTCTGTAAACACACTATAACGTGATGTATACAATATATAAACAAGATGATTAGTTGTATACTTTAAATAGTTGTCAGTTTTCTTTTTTTAAATAGCACTCTTGTACAAGATATTACATCTACTGTATTAATACTTAATACTGCTGTCTTCCCAGTCATAAGTTTTGATACTGGCTCCACAAATTTGGAAAGTGTGGCATTGTTAACTTCTTAGTTCACAATGTTTATTGTCTGAAATGGAGAGCACTTGCTTTAAAAGAGCACCATGTCTACAATTTCTTTATTAGAAACAACAAATAGAATTTCAATGAGGACAAATCATTTCTTACCAAATTACATGACCACTGGTCAAAACACAATGACCATGTCTCAAATAAAATGCTTCATACATTTCACAACGCCTGACGTTATAAAGACCACTTGTATCCACAGAAACCTGAACACATGAGCAATAGAAAATGTTTTCTGGCCTGTTGAGTCATCTTTCACTCTGTTCTACATTCACAGGTTTATGTATGAAGAAGGCTAAAGAATATGTGCTACCTGTATTCTTGCCAAGGAAAGTCACTTTACAGAACTAGGTGGACTGCAGAATGATAATGTACTCACTGCTAAACAACGAAATTCAAAAGTAATATCATGAACACCATTAAAATGTAAAGGGTCAGTTCACCAATAATACAAATTCAGTTATCATGAATATATACAGCCTAAAATGATATATATATATATATATACACACACACACACACACACAGTTTATAGTTTATAAAGTATTTCATAATTTACTCACCCTCATGCCATTCCAGATACAGTATGTATGATTTAATTTCTTCAGCTGAACAAAAAAATGTTTTTTAGAAGAATGTCTCAGCTCTGTTGGTCCTTACAATTCAAGTGAATGGTGACCAAAACTTTAAAGCTCCAAAAATCCACAAAAGGAAACCTAAAAGTAATCCAAAGGACTCCATTGGTTAAATCCATATCTTCAGAAGAAATCATACACATCTAGGATGGCATGAGGTTGAGTAAATGATGAAATAATTTTCTTTTCCTCACATAAAGATATTTTATTTATTTATTTGTCTTCAGAAGACTTGGAATATATCACATAAACTGTATGGACTACATTTATGCTGCTTTCATGGTATGTGTTCATCAATTGTCGAGCTTCACAAACGTGGTCACCATTCTTGTATGGAAAAGAGCTGCATGACGATTCTCCAAAAATTCTCTCTACATGAGTAGAAAATAAATGCCAAGATTTTCGTTTCTGGGGTAACCATTCCTTTTCAAATCTAAGACCAAAAAGTGCTATTTTCAACAGCACACAATTCATTACTTGTTTACCAGCTTGAAAGATTCAATCTGTTTAGAAGATAAAGGAAAATTAGCTTGTTGATTTGATAAATTATAAGTACGTTATTTATATTAGTAAGCACATTTATCATACAATCCATTAATAATATAGTACAAATAAATAGGGGACTACAATAATCCATATTCAGCATCTTATTTATTTCAGCCATCTCGCTCTGCAAGCTCCATCCATGGCTTGTGTAAATAAATGTTCAGCACCACGGAGAGCTCCCAACAGAACAGGCCTCATTAATGTTTGGACTCCCTGCACAGATTGGCTCCTTGGTTTCAGGATCTGAGACACTGAGAGAAGTTGTGTTGACTGAAGATCTTTGGCCCCTGGATAATGGCAAAGAGATTCAATGACTCATTTATTTATTCATATTAACCAAACCTTCGACTTATACACCAGGCCATTTTTAGAAAACCATGCCATTTTTAGAAAGTAAAAAATGTGACATGACTGAATTTGTGTTTCTCGTGATCTTAAATGTACAGTTCTCATCATTTTCTAACCCTCATGCCATCACAGATGTGTGACTTTCTTTCTTCTGAAGAAAGAAACAAAGATTTGTGGAAGAATGTCTCAGCTCTATAGATTCATACAATGCAAGTGAAACATTTAGAAGCTCCAAAAAGCACATAAAGGCAGCAGAAAAGTATTCCATATGACTCCAGTAGTTGATTCAGTTTTGGGTGAGAACAGACCAAAATATAACGCCTTTTTTCACTTTAAGTCTTGACATCAGCAGTCTCCTTGATGATCATGATTTCAAGCTCGATTACACTTCCTATAGTGCCATCTAGTGCCCTTCCTAGTGGTGGATGCATGCACAGCGTAATCAAGCTTGAAATCATGATCGTGCATAGAGATGCAATGTCAAGATTTACAGTGAATAAAGGAGTTACATTTTGGTCTGTTATCTAAATTTAATTTTTCTTTTTTTAATGTTTTGATGCCTGGCCAAACTAGGTTTAAAAATGTGTCTATATTAGTTATATTAGATTAGATTTATTAAAATATGATTAGCTCAATTAACTTAAAATAAGTTACATAAATTCCAAAGCAAATCACTGCTTTGCCATTTATCAAACTATCTTGTTTAAAACTTAGGATCTTTTTTGTTTAAGTTCATCCTCCTCATAAAATGTAACTATATACTTCACATTCATTTTTGATTTCTAATATAGACAATATTAAATAAATAAAAATAAATGCTCAATTCAGTTTAACTGAAATTCATCATACAATTAAACTGCAATAATATTTATTTTTTCGTATTTCAATAAATTACTTTAATTGCCATTTTAATTGATCCATCCCGTTTGCGTGTTGCACATGCAATTTCACCAAACCTACTTGCGCCTAGACTTACCAAAAAAATACCAACATTTTATGGCCATGCCCACTGACTTTGCGCTTATGACTTATGCCATAGCGCTGCATTTAGCGCTAGCACTCTTAAAATAGGGCACTTGATGTTTATACCCATTGCTTATCTGAATTTACCTGGCCCAATAGCCATACTTTTCCACTGCACCAATTCAGGCTAAAGAAATGTAATCTTCATCTCATAATAAATTGGCAAGAGACAGTCTATAGTCTTACAACCCCCTGCCCTCAAATGTCTTTCTCTGCACCACTTTATCATTGCACTTCAGCCATAGTGTCATTTCAAATCTGTCTCAACAGAACCTACTTAATAAAACGAGCAAAC
This sequence comes from Xyrauchen texanus, assembly GCF_025860055.1. NCBI lineage: Eukaryota > Metazoa > Chordata > Actinopteri > Cypriniformes > Catostomidae > Xyrauchen > Xyrauchen texanus. The sequence continues at coordinate 49,119,464 of NC_068280.1, forward strand.
CCAACCTTTCTGAATAAGCACTTTTAAGTTTCTAGATATAGTACATTCTGTTTCATCCACTAAGATTCCAAAAATGTTCTGAAAAAAACTACAATGTGGTTGCTGAATCCCCAGAATAGGTCTGAATATTGATTATCTACAACGATGTAAGCAGTAACAAAGCCAGGCTGGGTCAACAGCTCTGGGCAAAGAAAATAAAACTTCAACATTTCTTGCAGAGTCATGCTGTGAATATATCTAACATATCATAATAGGACTCTGGGAGCTTAGCATACGCATATTCTTTTTTGACAATGTTCTAAAACACAATCAATGCCAAGCACCAAGTCTTAGCCAAAAATGCAATGAAGATTGTGCCGTTCCACACTGCAATATCCTGTTCAATGTAAAAATTTGCATTGAAACAAATAATCCACAATAACATTGATATATACTGCATACTTTAACATGTACATACTGTACATTTGCATTGCTGCATATACTACCAGTCAAAATGCACCGGTCCAAGCTATGTATGATTAAGGAGATAACCAATTATGTAGTGTTGGGGGGCTTCCAGGAACAGGGTTGGGAACCACTGCTGTAGACAATAAGATCTTAAGACCATGAGAAACATAAATTCAGTCAAGTGTGTTCAACATTTTGTCTAGTAGTGTACATATTCCTGTTTATTTTATATTCCAATTCTATTTATTATTAAACCCTACAACCTCGTAGAGCACAGAAAAACTAATCTCAATGCAATCTCATAGCCAATCAAGGGCTTGACTTGAGTGATATCCATTTATATTGCATTGGATCAAATCAACTCCCCATTTCAAATTCATGGTAAAACTTGAATTTTAATGTACTTCACCTCAAGGATTTGCTGCACTCCAGTTCGTAACACCTACCACATATTGCAAAGGCTGACACTCTTGAAAATCAAAATAAAACAAGGGGTGTTGAACGTCACTGTATCCTGTCATTGAGCTCTAAGGAGGCCCTTGAAGTCTTTTAGATCCTGTCTGTCTAATCAGATCTTTGCTCCAGCCCCCTCTACCATGCTTAAGGATAGACAGATGTGTTCATCAAGACAGTGCAGGTAAAAATAAATAAATAATTGAGAAACAAACAAACTTTTTGTTGTTCTCTCATAAAATACAAAAATAATAAAATACAATATTCTATAAAATTCTATTTTTGTATCTAATTTTTTTATTTAACTGATTGCATCAAGTGTTTTGAGTTCTGCTAATTTATGAGGATTCACAGTGTTCATGACTCTCATACTTAATTCTAATACTCTGTGGTTCGCAACTGGTGTTCAGTAACACCACGTCCACATTAATCCGTTTAAGTTTGAAACCTCCTCTGACAGAGCGGAAGGCGGGGCCGGGTGGTGATTCTGCTCTTATCAGGCTAATTAAGCCTCCGAGAGGGACCGGATGTGCAGAATCACCACCCGGCCCCACCCTCCGCCCTGTCACACCTCCGTTTCCAGTTGTCTAACATCATAATTTTCCAAAGTACGCAGTTATGGTGAGTTTTTTTCGAAACTTTGTCTTCGGTGGAGGTAAATCTCATTCCAGTATGTAATAGGGATGTAAATGCAACAAAACCAATGTGTTTTCCAATGAAAATGGATTAGTGTGGATGTGGCCGCAAAGAGTCTTTGTTACAGATTAAGGCCACATCCACACTATACAATGTTTTCATGTTTAAAAACTCAGTTTTACTTTTCCTAATGTCATAATTACCTTTTGGAAGTACTACAAAAGTGTTTTAGAAAGTTTCAGTTTTTAGTGGAGGAGAGCCTTTCCGGTGTGGAAAGCAAAATCAATGCATTATAAACTGAAAAAGTGACCTGAGATTCTTAGCAATTGATTGATTGATTGATTAATTGATTAACAAACAGATGGGCAGACTGGCTGACTGACAGGTTTGTTGGTTGGTTGATATATTGATATGCATTCTTGTTTATGAGATTACTTTCATTGAGATTTGGTTAAAAAAAAAACAGTTCAAACTAACCTTGTTGAGACTTTTAGAAATGTCCTAAATGAATTACCATATTTTGGGTTTCCCCCATGGACTATACAAATGGTCACAATAAGCCTGTTTCCATGCACACCAATATGCTGATAATAACTCTTAAATCAGCTGATTTAAATAATCTGATAGGGCAAGAAATCCATATTTACATGGCATTTGAAATAATCAAATTACTATTCTCTACTTTTGACATCGCACCGTGAAGAGGTGCAACACGTGCACACATTTGATGAGCAGGTAAGAACATCATGTAAGTGTTTGCATGGCATGCAAAATCAGCGTAATCTACATGTGTTGACTGGGAAATTCATAAGCCGTTTATGGCCTTTACGCTGATAAAGAAATGCGGTTTATTGCATTTACATGACCGCACGCATTGTTGGCTTATTAAACATAATCGGTGTAAGACGGATTGCACGTAAATGCGCTCATTAAAAACATACTTGTGGGCAGGAAACACCAAGTGCACAGATATAGTAACTCAGATGAGGTTGATCAGATATTGAATGGGTTTGGAGGATATTGAGCCTGCCTGTTTTTGCATGCTGAAGCCAAACATAAGCCAAATTCCATCTCAGTAATGAAAATTAAAAGCCTTTTATTGGACAAAACGGTTGAGCAGGTGAATCATGTACCGAAATTGGAAGGTCAAGAGCACAGACTAAATCAATAATTCAGATGGCAGCATATCCGTCCCACATAATGTATACTGCTGGAAGATTTTGCATGATTAATCAGAAAATTGACCCTCCACTAAGCTCCACCTCCATTGGTTACTGATGCTTGCTCATCTTTTACAAAATGGTCAATAGGAATTAGATTTTGTTATTTATTTATATTATTTGCAAATGGCTCAATTTACAATATAAGGAGCTCAAAAACTGGTTAAAATTAAATGTATATTATTCTTATTTAGGCTGGAATTAAGTGTGACATTGCAAAGCAACTTTAATCTGCCATTTCTTTTTCATTTATACAATTGAACGTGATTCAGAACTGTGGAAAATGCAAATAAAAATCAATTGCGAATGTTTATCATAGTCACCTAACAGCAGAAAAGCGACAGTGGATGGTGATTCTAGCTTGACACTCCAGTCTAAGTAAGCAAGTGGTAACCAGAAATTAACTGTGTTTACACAAAGGAATTTTCGCTTTATAATTAAGTTCTTATCCACTGACTGTTAGGTTTAGGGTTGGGGTAAGGGGGTAGAGTTAGGCTAATAAAATACATGTATGCATTTCTAATTTATTAAAGAGGCCCTATTATGCTTTTGGTGATTTTACATTTCCTTTAGTGTGTAATACAGCTGTTTGTGCATGTAAAGGGTCTGCGAAGTTACAAAGCACAAAGTCCACGCAAAAGGGAGTTACTTAGAACTACAAGAAACAAATGGATTGTAGTCCAGCCATTTCTTCCATAAAGTATAATCGTCACTATGTAGCACATTTGCATAATGCCTGCCTAAGAGTCGCCCGCCAGGATGAGTCTGGAACTATTGTCGCCATATACGTAGATGCTGAAGTCGAGAATATGCTGTTTTCTTCACTGCGAAAGCAAAACCTCTTTGTTTGGACTTCCAAAGGCAGATGAATTAAAGAATCAGTGGTTAAATTAAATTTTTACCACTATTCCTCAGCAGTACAACCACAACCAATGCTGGATTTTCAAGTCTGTTACTCCTGAAAGATGGTGCAGTTCACACTTTGTTGGGACAATCTGGCGCTTAAAGATCACAAGCTGTGAGTATGTTTGATTGTTTGTGGATTTATCTGCTACCGAGAGTTCAAATGCAGAGTTTTGTGTTGTAGCTACGGTGTACACCCAGTGCACAGCTGTAGGCCTCTGCTAACCTGACAGCTAATGTTATTGTGTTGAAATAGTTTTGCTAATCAGCTGCGGGCCCACTTTTACCTACAATTGTGTAGAATATGCAGATTGTTTGTTGTTCTTACTATCATGAATAATGATCAAGTGTGGAGATTGATTTAGTTTTACAGATGGTCATTTTACATCTGCAATCCATGGTAGTGCTCAGCTAACCTGCTATGTAATGTTATTGTTTTGGTAAGTGTTTACTATTCAGCTGTGGGCCAGCTTTTACCTAAAACTGTGTAACAAAATGGTCGATCTCAAGAGTCTTATATAATTACAAGCTGTAATGTTACGGCCGCTATCTGTTCTCCGTTCATATCTCGGGTGACAAATGTTTGGCTGCACCCATTCCAGCAAAAGATGACAAAATTAGATGCACTACATGTCTTTTACATGAAGCTTAGTTAGGTCCACAATATTCAACATTGTACTTGTAAGAAAGCTTTAAAATTAAAACTTACCACTGTGAAACGTCCTGCTCAAATAGTGCTTGCGATGTTTGTTAGGGTCGATCAGCTTGTTCTTCCAAACGTTCATTATCAGACTCAAACTGGTATGGCAAAAACAGACACAAATGTTACCATAGTTACAATAGTGTTTACATCTGTTATGGAAGCCTGAAACTCAGTTATGGTAAGGGGCGATACATTTTCTACACACGCTCTACATGGTTGACCAATCACAACAGACTTTGCCGGCTGACCATTCAGAGCAGACTGGGCTTTTCGGAAAGCGGGGCTTTAAAGAGACAGTACCTAAATCAGATAATTTGAGCCAGAGGATGAAAATAGGTTTAGCAGAAATGTACAGTATGAGGAAAATAATGTGTTCTTTGTACATTAAAGCATGTTCTAGTTGACCCCCAAAATAAAATCATGAACCTTTAAATTAGCATAATATGAGCTCTTTAACTTATTTTATTAATAATATGTTGACAGAATTAAATAATTTACTATTCAAATACAACCTTCCCACATGTTTAACAAAACTTCCAGCTTCAAACACTGGAGGCAGTGATCCGAGCTGCGAGGCAATTGTCTGTGTTACTCGAATGCTATTGGGTTCTGCGATTGCTAACGTATAATGTGCAAGGAAGGTCAGCTGGAGTTTCTGATCAGCTGTGTGGCAACGCGTAGTTTATAGAGTGAACAAAACAACCCTTCAGCAGACAACACAAACATGCGTTACGTTCTTGCGTTCAAAACACTTGATGGAGCACAACTTCGAACTAAGAGATCCCCACAGCCACCACACAGCCACCACCATTGTGTCCTTGAGCAAGGCACTTTGCTCCAGGGGAACTGTCCCTGTAATAAGTGCACTGTAAGTCGCTTTGGATAAAAGCGTCTGCCAAATGCATAAATGTAAATATAAGAGATCTCAATATTTTTTCTAATTATTCAACTTTATTTAAGTTGACACAGTGACCTAAAAATGTTATGTTTATGATGCAATGCACCCGAGACGCTACACAAACATCTGTCTGACGCAGGTGTAGATTGATGGGTCCTTAAACAAGCCCTCATGATAAATCTCGAACTGTTTGACAAATTCACTTGTGAAATGGATTGTTGTGAACTGTGTGCCAATGATTGACTTTTGAACAATAATACATTGTACTCTAAAGAAGCTTTTTGTATTGTCTTATCTATAATTAACTATATATATATATGTATATATATATATATTTTATCTTTTAAAATATTTAAAGATAAATATTTATAATTATTTCATCATTATATATTTAATTATTGATATATGAGGGGCTTTCTCTACAAAATAATTTTTGTAAATAAACTTTGTGTTATCCCTCATTTACAAAATAAAATGTATAACATGAGAAAAGACACCTACATTTGCTCCAGGGTTATTACTACTTTAATGTTAATTCAGTTATGTACTGAAGCGATAGTAAATTTAGTAGCTTAAGGGTTCACTTCACAGAACCAAAGTTAGTATTTTGTAGATACAGTTTGGTTACATTTACCTTATCAGCTGTAATCGCTATCAAAATGTTCTTTTCTCTTTTCAGGTAACTGTGAGAAATATATTCTAGATTCTGATTCATAGTCTCCATGGGTTTAATTAGACTATTGTGTAATTGAATGTCTTACCAGAAAAATGCCATATAAAAGAGGTTTTGGAACGTCACACTTCATTCCATCCCACATAAAAACAGTACACTGTAGAATAAATCTTTAATCACATATTTTAGGTTGTCATGGTATCCTAATGTTGGCCTACCTTATGCAAACATCTCTTTGTAAACCACACTCACTATCAAGACAGATGCACTGTTTTCTGTTTTAATTCTAGCTTGTTAAGAAGAAGTGCGCTTGCTGAAGGTTTTGCCAGCAGTGCTGTTTCCAATTAAGAATGCCTTTTCTTGCTGATTTTTCTTCTAGCAGCATAGTCCTTATCATTGTTTTTCAAAATCAATAGCTTGAAATGAGTCACTAGATTCATGAATTAGAGGCCCAGCGGCACCATAAAGTATCAAGTAAGCACAAGTGCAGTGTAAACTGGCATGAAAAGCACGCCGAGTTGTATGCTTGTAATTATTGCACTCCAAGCAAGTGTACACAGCAACATCAAGTGGAAAGGAGCTTTTAATGGTGATTTTAGGCAAATACATAATTAGCGTGGTCCTCTCTATATGCCGGTTGAGAGTTAGAGTGGCCATTATGTTAATGTTAATGAAAGATTTCCATTTAAAAAAAGAGACAAAAAGGTAAGTTACTCAAAAAAGTAGTAATCCATTACATATCAAATATTAATCAAATTACTCTGATGATTACTTCATTGAAAAAAGTAATACAATTTAATTTTAAATGGCTAAAACTTCACAGAAAATATTTTTTTTAGCTTAACAAATAAAAATAAATGTGGTCTATTATACAGTTTAAATATATTCACACATTTCAGCTGACACAGAAATGCAAGCAGATGTATTTATGGTATATAAACATTACTAATGTTTCAAATGTATTCTTCATAATTCATATTGTTTAGAAATGTGTGCAACCCAAGTAATCAACTTAATTAAGAAGTTAGTAACTGTAATCTGAGTTTAAGAATTTAAAATGTAATGCATTACACTATGTTTTGAATTAAATTACTTTGTAATCAGATTACACTCAATACTGACTACCAGTCAAAATTTTTATTTTTCCATCCATCCATCCATCCATCGTCAACCGCTTATCCTGTGTACAGGGTCGCGGGGATTTTTATTTTTATTTATTATTATTTTTATTTTTTTAAATTATAGAAACATTTTATTTATCAAAACTATGAAAAGTTACCAAAATGTTAATGAAATCAAAAGTAATATTTTGGCTAATATTTTAGATATGTGTATCAGGTCAGTACACCTTAAGTTCACTCAAGTGTAGTCCACACATTACTGTATGTCCCGCTAACATTTGAAAAAAAAAAAAAACAAGTGTCACAAATACTTTCTGTCTTCATTTTGAACAAAATATCAAACCTTTTATCATTTCAAACTGAACACACGTATTTTTTGGTGAAATGTGCTATTTTTAAAATAAATGCTGGCTGGATTGATATGTTCTTATCTAATGCAAATGCCTTCATACAGTACATTTAAGAGCCACTGAATGCTTCCCAGAGTGATTTGCTATAAAGTAATAATGCTTGACATTTAATACTGTATTTGATAACTGTAATGAAACAATCTAAATCACATATAGTGCAAATACCTTTGGGGACAATGTATACGCTTGCTATTTAGGATAAGCACATACTCATAGAATGATTTTATGGGGAAAATTCATATTTATTTTGGCAGGCTTTGTCATTAACCTTGGATGACAAATGTATGCAGTTTCTAAATTACCTTTGTAATGAATGACCACTCACAAATCTACTTAATTGATGGAGAGACAAAGCTGGAAAATAAATAATAGGACAGTGGCATCCAAGGAGTTTGTCGCAGAGGACATTAATGGTTTAGGACCACTATACACTAATGCAGAGTTTACACTACACTATTTTAAGCACGATTTTCGCTCTCCAACAGTTTTGTGGAGATCGCCGACAAAAGCCTGCAATCGTACGCAAATCGGAACTCGCTCCCGTGAGCAACAATCGCAATGTATGACATATTAAAGACGTGATTTGAGAGAAGCGCTGACGTGTCGCCGATGTCAATGAGATATCTAGGATGTTAAATATCTGGACCTGTCTGCGATTCCAAATCGTGCAGTGTAAAATATGTTTTGACTGAATACATCTGCAGCCTTGACCTACAGCCAGTGAGAGAGCAAGAAACAGGGCACGGGAAGTTTCAGTGGGAGGAGTCCTGATGTACCTGCAACAGAACATCAACTAGCATGGCTGCGGTATCAAGAAAGTCTCATTGGAAGAAATTGATGAAAATTTTGTGGAACATTGGTTCCACCAGCGCCTATTTGATGTTTCATCGGAACAGTAAAACAACCGGGTGGAGAAAGAGAAGAGTTTTATAATGTGTTCACTCCTGTCACCGATTTGTCGTGTAATTTGAGGACGTTACGACTTCCATGGCAAGACAGACAGTTGTGTAATATGAATGGTACCATGATCTGACATCTTTGAAAGTCATGTAGTGTGTAGGAGGCATAAATGTGTGAGACGAATGTTTACCTTTCTATACCTTTGACTGTTGTAAGCACCTGCAAAATGATCCAGGTGTCCATGTCATGTTTATTTGCTCTCTAAATACTTAAAATGTTTTGGTTTTGTTGTTGTTGTTATATGTGCGCTTTATAGGTTCATGAGTCAAAGGTGCACTCAATAATTCTAATCCAATAACCTTTTTGTGAAATTCTGCAAATATCTTCTCCCAGTCTGCTAGCTATCCGTTCTGTGGTGGGCTGAAAAAAAAATCTAGTATTTGTACACAGCCCTGGCTCTGTAAATGGGACAAAAACAAACTGGATTGGACCAATCCACACAACACTATTCCAGCCAATCAGCAACAGGGTGTGGTTCTTGTGCGTGCACAGGATGGGGGGTGGGGGCAGAGCGAGCGGGATCCACAAATTATTTATCTCAGTCACCTGAAAAGAGCAAAGCCCATTTTGATAGTGATTACAGCTGATAATTCATTAGAAGAGCAACGGCAAAATCTGGCTGATGCGAACATTCTAAACTCCAAGGAGGATAAATGGCTGAGAAACAGACCAAGTCGAGGGTGCAGCGGCTCAGGTGGTAGAGCGGTCAACTGCCAATCACAGGGTTGGAGGTTCGATACCCAGCCCACACGACTCTACAAGCCGAAGTGTCCTTGGGCAAGACACTGAACCCCAAGTTGCATTGTGGTGCATGAGTGTGAATGTGTGTGTGAATGGGTGATTGGGATGCTTTGGTAACCTCTAAGGTTAAAAAAAGTGCTATATAAGTGCAGACCATTTTCAGGAATCGCTGAGTTTGGAGCTTATTTAAAACGTTTTACACATTTGACAAAAACACAATTAATTTGTCAGTGTGATCCGAATGGTGTACACTCACTGTACTCATAATAGTTTTCTATAAAAATGTGTTTCATTCTATATGGTGCGGGTTACCCCCTTCAATGTGTTTCGCCATGTTGAAATCACAAGACCTGTGTTTCACTAAACATCGAAGAAGCGAATCCTCGTGCTAATTGGTTGCCGCCAAAGTAGATACGCTTGGCTATGTTAATGTAGCACACAGTGTTGTCTGATGATGCAAAGAGTGAAAAGAACACAATGGAACATATGGAGACAACAGGAGATCCAGTAGCTGAACTGCCGAAGTAGCGAAAAAGGTCTGAAGCAAGTAGACAGAAATACCGGTAAAGGCAAAAAAACTAGAGTAAACATTGGTACGGCATCCACGTCTTTATTCAATTAGTGCAAAGTATCCTGGCACAGTGACTGTTTATGGATTATGTGTAAACCAGTATATGGTAAAATAAATAAATAAAATGAAACAGATAAAAAAATATTCTTGTCTTCATTAATTTAGTGCAAAGTAGCTTGGCACAGCAACTGTTGTGGATTTTGTTTAACACATGACATTGGTTACTTGGAAACAAAAACAAGCTCGTCAAATTAAGTAGGCTATTCATGGACAAGCTAAATTTGATCATCAAAAACATTTCAAATTTATTCCTTTACCTTGACATCATGTTATTTTAAGCTAAGCAGTTCTCTAATAAATGTAATACTTGTCTTTTGAAAAGTTGTCTCAAAAGATTATTGATATGTGCCCCCTTGTCATATGTATGTTTGTATGGACAGGTCGATGGCCAATTTCACTGGTTTACTATATGACAATAAAGGACTACTACTACTACTACTACTACATATGAGTGACACTAATAATTTGTCCTTAAAAGTAGAAGCATATTCACTTGATTTCTGAGGGTTCTTTTTAGCCAAAGCAATTATATTATAGTAGTAAATAATTAAGTAGGTAAATAAATAATGCTAGCTAGAGAACTAATAAATGCCCCTTTTTAAGGTGTGTTCATTTACACTATCAATGTCATGACGTTTCCTAATAATAATTTGTAAAACTGTATAAGAAAACATATACCTTTTTAAGTCTGTCCCAAAGGTACACTTTTATAACTCAAGGCATTTTTGACTAGTGCCCCATCGGTCAGGACTCACTTACGTGAGGACTTGAAGGAGGACGAGCATAGGGTTCCATCTACATTTGTACCTATACTTTCACAACTGAAAAATTTAAAGCAAAAAGGTGAAAAAATAATGAAAAATGGTTGGACAGTATCTCCATTCGATTCAATGTTTACATGTTCTAATTTGCTGTTCATTATGTAAATTCCACACATCAACAATGCAATTGAATATTCATAAACAGCAACAAGAAAATTATGACAGAGGTCAAGAGGGAACTTAAAGATTAATTGAAAAGTACTTTTCAATTTAGACAGCGAAATTATTTTATTATTATTTTATTTTTTTCAGTAAATCTAATGGTACATTCAATTTAAAAGCAGATTGGTTTAATTAAACAAGTGTTGAACCATTCAACACTGTGAGTGAATGAAGGTCATATTGAATTATTAGTTGAAGTCTCGGACAAGGATTTGATTATAAATCTAGTTGGTGGATTGCCCTATAACATCTATATTTAACTTAGGGTGTACAAACATGATCTCCATGATTTTTCTTTTTTCTCAGTTATTTAGAAATATTTATTAGTAATAATGCTTTACCGTTCTTGCACCATCATGATTATACTGCTACTTACATGTATCACGGCAGATATGAGGTGACAAGTCCTCCGAGTGATGCTAAAAGTTATATTTTTTTCACAAACAGATGAGGTTTTTAAGGTTAATGCTCTATTGAGTTTTAAATCAAAAAAACCTACTTCCCTTCCCTTAACCTTAAACCTAACCGACAGTCAGAAAGTGCAATGCCAGTTTTACTGACCGTTGACTATTTCACTGTTGAGGAAAGAAAGAAAGAAAAAAAAGTCTCTCGAACAAAACTTTTACAAAAAGACAATGTAACTGACCTGAAGTAACAACATTTCACAGAAAGGAAACTATTTTTAATGAAATATTCTTAGACCTTTTATCAGTAGAGCTAAGATTACCATGCAGGACATCTTCAATCATCATTTCATTTCAACCAACTTTTTCAATCTATTTTTAACATCTTTGTCTTTATGCTTTCTGACTAGCTTGTTCAAAAACACCAAAATATTACACAATTCAGAAAAGACATGTACAGTATAGCAATAATATAAAACCCAATAAATTAAGACCTATTAAGACCAAAAATCTTTAATGCATAACACTTCTAAACTACGAATAGCTTCAAATGCTACTATGCAAATTAGATTTTGTTTCAATGTTTTGCCTTGTCTATTGTATTATATAGTATAATATAAAATAAAATGGCAGGTTTAAAACACATTTTCCTTATGGTATACTTTGAGTCACTAACCTAAACTGCATTAAGTTTAACCCTTTAAGCTCTGAAGGTATTTTTATAGATTTAGAATATCTTGACAAATAATAATAACAATAATAATAATAATTTCAAGGGGTCTGGGTAGCTCAGCTAGTAAAGACAATGACTACCACCCCTGGAGTCACGAGTTTGAATCCAGGGTGTGCTGAGTGACTCCAGCCAGGTCTCCTAAGCAACCAAATTGACCCAGTTGCTAGGGAAGGTAAAGTCACATGGGGTAACATCCTCATGGTCCCTATAATGTGGTTCTCAATCTCGGTGATGCACATGGTGAGTTGTGCGAAGATATCGTGGAGAATAGTGTTAAGCCTCCACTATGTCTCCATAGGAATGCACTCAACAAGCCATGTGATAAGATGCTCAGATTGACGGCTTCAGATGCGGAGGCAACTGAAATCCTGAAAGCCACCACCCGGATTGATGTGAGTCACTACGCCACCATGAGGACTTAGAGGCATTGGGAATACAACAATGACTTAAGATATATACTCTCTCTCCAAAGCATGCTGGGATGAGTAACAAGATCTTATTCAGTTCCATTCTGTGTCATTTGAGCCATCATTGAGTCTGTGCATTGTTATTGGTGCCATCCCCTGGTGGACATATTTAATTAGAGTGAAAGATCCTCTCTGCCCATATTTGGATGATTTCCACTTCTTGTTGCAGTGATCTGAATCCTTATACGATAGGTTTAGCGTTCCATGTTACTGGACAACATACTGCATCATTTCGGATGAAGTCATCTGATTCAGGAACGCAAACGTGTTTGTACCCAGAGAGCACATTATATGCTATGTGCACATTGTGCTTCATGTGGATTATCTAATGATCTATGCATCTGATTAACTTGTGTGTGGGCTCATTTGAATGATATTCATCTCCTCTAAGTAATGGTGTTAGATATTTTTTGTTTGTGAAGTTATAAGCGAAAACACAACATATAAGCAACACCTGTTTACATGTGTGTCAAAGACATATGCTTAGCTACCACTCACTATATATTTATCTGTGAGTAAAACAAATATGCGGGTTGTATTCTACTCTTTGAGAGCTTCCCAACAACATATGACAAAAGGCTATTTGATTAGTTTTATTTTTTTTACAGATTACAATAAAATATGCTGCGCAAAATTATTAATACATTATCAAAGAGATTTGTCTGAAAATTTCAATGTACTTGTTCAGTTTTAGTCATAATGGCTACATTCATTGTACTCTACAGTTTATAAGTTTTAAAACGATACCCATTTTGTGTTGGTCAAGACTGTATTTGTTAATATATTGATCATAATTTTTTTCTCGGCGAACTTATAGGGTTAAAGTTATTATAGCAGCCTGATGTGAGTCATGCTCAATAATGTAATTAGTGTACTTTTCATTATAATTTTATGGTAAATACACTTAAAGCAATTGTTATAACATGCAAAAAATACAAGACAGAGTTTACATGCACATTTGAGCAGGTGGCTAATAATTGTAAACAGAGCTTCTTAATATTCCCCAAGAGATGTAAATGTAGTTAGTAATGTAGTGCAAATGTAAAAATGTATCCCCTTACAAGTCATCTGCTGTAGTAAAAGTATTTAGATGTTATAAGATAGCATTGCTTGAGGAACTGGATGAAAAGTACGTGTTTATGAACTGATAAGTAGCCATTTTACTTGTGATTTGTGTGAAGGGGAATAAAAGTCTTTGTTTAAGCATCTCTAGTGTTCATTTCACCAGTAAACTGCTGCATTACGTGAACAAGATGTATACATCTTTATGCAAAAATTTAGGTAGCCTATAGTCAGGGTTGGGAGGGTTACTTTTAAAATGTGTTCCACTACAGATTACAGAATACATGCTGTAAAATGTAATTTGTAATGTATTATGTTAGATTACTCCAGGTCAGTAATGTAATCTAAATACTTTGGATTACTTCTCAGCACTGGTAGATCTTTTCACTTGTTTTGATTATAAAAACTCAAAGGTCATACTAGAAAAAACGAAATTATGATCCAACATGAATTTTCTTTGCGAAAACATTAACGTGTCTGGTAACGTGATGTAAAATGGTTAGAAATAGCATTTTAGCTTAGCATAAAACTGACATTTACACAAGGTTTATTTATATTCTTTCTGCTTCAAACTTACTTCAAACGCACTGTAGCGAATCAGCTCTATATTCTTCCACCATTAGGTAGCGAATCAGCTCTATGAAATATTAATAATCAATCATAACTTGTTATAATCAATTATGAATATTTGGATCAGTTAATCGGGTTAACTTGATGTAGCTACATTAATATTACAACCAAATACTCGGTTCATCCCGTGAACACTCAATATTGGTTATTAATTAATTAATTAATAGAAATGTACATTTCCGGGGCAAGGGAAATGTCTTTCTTACTAAGTATTAAGAGCAAGTAGTCAAAATCTATGATTAGTGACTTTAGATATGAGCTTGAGACACAGACAACTTTACATGTGACATGAACAAGACTTTATTAACTAGACTAAACATTTAAACTACTCTAACATACATATACATACATTCATACAGTTTACCAAGGGAAAGAGGGCTGAAGCAGAATACAGGAAGGCAAGAAGTTATAGCATTGTTTGAAGTTCAGCAGATCAACAGCCTGAGCAAACCATCATATTAGTTCTGACACGCCCTTTTTAGAAAGGGGTTAAGGATACTTAATGTATCAACTAATGAGACTAAGTTTGATACTTGCATGTCCCATTTGAATTAAACTGTCCTGATGCAATTTGTTGAGGCTCCAGTTGATCTTTGATGATGTTGTCTTGATGAGAGAGAACCAGTGAGAATCAGAGACAAGGCCGTACGTAGCCTGGCACACGCTTGGGAGTCCTTGGGGCCTTCTAGTTTGGCATCATTCAGCGAGAGAGTGAGAGAGCACAAGGCTCAGAGAACCAGAAAGCAAGAGATAAGCGACAAGAGAGAGGGCTAAGAGCGAGAGAGAGTAAGGAAGTGGGCGCAGCAATTTTATACCCTCAGGGAACAGGTCCCACCTCTCATTGGCTCGACCAATAAGAAGGGTTTGAGTTCTATTTGAATTTGGTTTATTGCTCTTTGTTGTAAAATTGCCCATTGCATGTGCAAGAAAGAAAATAGGAAACATACTGGTAATACTAATGTGTTGTTGTTATCGACATATCATGTACACAGTCATTTCAATCTTCAAAATACCAAGTTATAGAGATCAAATATGCCACACATATGATTTTGGTTAACCATAGTATGCAAAGTCTGAAACATTAACCCATTAGTTTGCAAGAAAACATAGATCAAGCACATTTAAGGGAAAATGTGAGATGGCACATTAGATACATGTCAATATTTATCACATGGATATATAGAATATATATATAGGATTAACAGGGTTCATTTCTCTTTCTCAGTAAGAGAATGAAGGGAGGGTCAACACTTCTCTGAACATTTCTTTGGAGGTCGTAAAGTCTCCCTTACTCTGGGCAGGAGAATGATTCCGTTGTTCCGTCACGGCTCATTTGCATGTTTCTGGCTGGGTTTATGATGGTAAGAGATTTTGGGCTGAATGACTCAAAAGATAGTAAAACATCGCGTAATATCATTCTACAGAGATCTTATATTCGAATTCAGCTCGGACAAATCGTAAGGTTTAATTTGATACCAAGAAAGGTATATTTAGTACACTTAATAAGGGAATATACACTGAGGCTATTAAATATGAGGCCTCAGAGTTTAAAACACACAACGAAACAGTTCTAACGAGTTTGATATACCTCAGAAATACACAACATACAGGGATTACACGTATTTCATTAGCAATATGCAGTTCTGTGTTTAACTGAAAAACACACACACACACACACATTTTTACGTTCAAAGTTTCCCCTTCCTGTCCACACGATAAGCACGTGGTGAGCATGCGGATGTCACATGCGGTTCTCTGTCAATAGTTCATTGTCTCTTTGTCAATACATTTATTGTGCTTGTGGAGGCTGGTTGGCGCTATTTCAGTAATTAGGGGGGTTTTTAACAGTAAGTTCTTGTTTGTTCGGGAATCTGTTAAGGCACTGATCCTCCGCCATACCTTACAGCACTTCTGTGTCTGCTCGTATGAAAATGTAACACATAATAAGAAAGTGTTTCACCGCTGTTCAAATGCACTTTGGATCACATCATTTATATGTATAAATGTTTTCCATCTGAAAGGACTGCATTTTAAATGAAACAAATGACAATAAAATGCAAAGTAATCTCTTAAGTAATCAAAATACTTTTTGAATGTAACTGTATTCTAATTACCAATGATTTAAACTGTAACTGTAGTGTAAAACAGTTACTAATATTTTGTATTTTAAATACGTAATCCTGTTACATGTATTCCGTTACTCCCCAACACTGCCAATAGTACAATGTTCCTATGTAACCAGGTAGGACCTAAAAATAAGAAAATACAATAACAGACCAAAAGCAAACATGCATTCAGTCAGCATCATCTGTTAGTATAAGCCAGCTAATCTAATCTCCCCAAGCAACTCAATAACTCTTAACTCAACATGTATGAAAACCAAAGGCATTCAAGTGTCTAGATAAAGCAAGCAGAATTGGGATTAGTGTTGAAGAAGCTTCTACAAAAAGTGTTTAACAAGCTCAGCAAGCTAACAAATGGCACAAACAATTAAAACACTGGGGAATTTGTGTTCAACAGGAGGTTTTGGGACAGACCTGATATGTGACAGACAATGCAAACTGTTATTAATCCAGCAGTTAGCAGATGGTATAAATCAAAACATGTGGAGATGTCCCATCTGTTTCTTGGGGCACGTTCCCTTTGCCTTGTCTTAGAGGGTTGAAAACATTATTTAGCAATTAAAAAGAGACATTGGATGATGCATGTATTTACTAAACCCTACAAAAGCCTATGTTCTATTATGATTTCACTGGAGACCTCAAAGAATGATTTGACATTTGATGACCATGTTTGGTATGTAATATATCAATGTTTTACTACAGAGCCTAGTTTTTGGCATAGGTCCCATTGACCCAGACTGCACATTATAGCATGCTAGATCAGAGCTTACCAGTAGTCAAGCAAATTCTCTCTCTGAATTTTTACCAAGTCTTTGCTCATCCACACTGCAATTCAAAGCAGATCTCACAGTATGGTGTGAGCTTGTCTATGATAATGAATGGACATGAAAGTGCATTTTACATCTAGTTAGTGGAGCGGCTGATAACAGATTCAAAGGGGTGCAAAGAATTCCAAATAAACTGGGCTGGACTGATGATTTTGGTGTTAGTACATTCTCTTATGTTGTTTGCTACTTTCCCTCCTCTTTTTGGTGGTTTTTATGGTTTTTATCTGTTGCGAAATACACCGTATAAAAAGGATATGACCCAAACAACATGGATAGAGATGTGCAAACATACACATATACAGCCGTGCACCTACACACACACATATATATACATACACTTTAAAGTCTCAGACATGACTTCATATCAATTTATAATCTTTTTGCATGAGTAATTCATGACTTTGTACAGTAGAAGAAATACACCATTTTTCAATACATCCATTATTTAAGGACTGGAGCCTGTAGACCCACTCAACAGATTGCTTAGTTGAAAAAAGAAAACCTTAGATACAGTCACACAAATCATTGCAGGGAACTAGAAATGGCTTTGTAAGTACAGTGTAACTGTGGCTCTGTTTCAAAACATAGGATGCCGCCTACAAGGTATGTAGCATTGGCTTTTTTAGGCATCACAGGTGCACTCTAATCTAATAAGGACATCATAATTCTGTACCCTACATAGATACAGCCTTTTTCCAAATTCTAAAACAGCGTCACATGTATCCTTCACAGAGAACGCAATCCTATTGCTTTGCGGATGAAGCAAGATAAATTTAGACAGTAAGTAATATTCATTCGTTACTTAAGAGTATTACTTAGAATAGTCCAATATAGTTAAAAAGGTTCCATTTTACCCAATATTTGTATGTGCTATGTATTTTATTTAAGTTTATTCAAGTATTGTGTCATTAGCTTAGCAACATGCTAATGCCAAACTGTATTGAAATCACACAAAAACTTGATTTGTGATTGTTTTCACGTTAGGAGTGACGTTAGCAAGTTGCTAAACTACAGGTGCGATATTCTTAGCATAAAAATATATAGTATACAGAAATATGAGGAAAATAGACCATTGAATTAATAAAACCACATTTATATTGACACTTTTCAGTATTGAATGAATTCATGCCTTGTAATTTAGCCA
This sequence comes from Xyrauchen texanus, assembly GCF_025860055.1. NCBI lineage: Eukaryota > Metazoa > Chordata > Actinopteri > Cypriniformes > Catostomidae > Xyrauchen > Xyrauchen texanus. The sequence goes on from NC_068280.1 coordinate 49,137,633, forward strand.
AAACAAGGAATCTTAGGAGGTAGCATAATAAGCTGACTAAACATATATGTAGCATTTTAACAGTGCAAAACACTTTTCGAGTATTACATAGGGTGACCATACATCCTCTTTTTCCCAGACATGTGCTCTTATTTGGACCTGAAAAAAAGCATCCGGCAGGGTTTTCAAAATTGGCTATAAATGTCCGGGATTTGGCTTTCTTCATATTGCCGTGCAATTTGGACTCTCATACATTCTGTGTATTTTATACTCTGCACCAGTTTTCATGTTTACATGTACTTACTTGATTATTCTGACAGAGAGCAGCAGACTAAGTGCGCAGTCTTAAAAAAACAGACTCTCTCTCTTGCCTGTCCGCTTGCTTTCTGTGTGCGCATCCGCGCACTGTATGTATGTAGGCAAAATGTAATCAGACGTGCTCTTCAGCTCATAACCAGAAACGTCAATAACGTAAGTTGCAAAAAAAAATATACAAAAAAAATACATTTGACTTATTGAAATTCTACTTATCAGGGATACATAAACTAATAGGATGGATAAAATAGACCATGATTAAAATTTTACAAACCTTTCCTCTGATATTTGTAGTGCACCCTCTGCACTTGACCTTTAAAGCTGGTACATTAATGCTAAAAAGGGCAGAATATACAAAAACAAAACACAGATCAGGCCATATAGAGTGAAACAAGCTTCTACACTCATATATATATATATATATATATATTTTTTTTAAGATTTCAAATGTATAAAAATTGTATACGTTTTTATATTCATGTAACAATACATTTAATTTATTAAATATATTAAATACATAACCTCAACCCACATCCCCCCCAAACTGATATAAGCACCATATAAGTACAAACCCAGTGGTTTAATCCATGTCTTCTGAAAAAATAAAAGTGTTTTGGTGAAAAATAGATCTAAATTTAAGTCCTTATTCACTATAAATCTCGACATCCAACCCAATTCGAAAACAGTGCAGGATGTCAATGCTTTGTAGCTGCATGTGGTTGCCAAGTATTTAATACTGTTATCAATGTACATCAATAAGACATTGCATTTTCATTTTCTAGTGTTTACGATCAACCTTTTGATTACTGCGGTACATTTTAAAAGTATTCTAAAAAACTTTGTTTGTTTTATAAAAAACGTGTATTCTGTAAAGTGAACCTAGCAACACTGTGCCTGGTTTGAGCACTCCGTGACTGTGTAAATCACAAGAAAGTGTGTGAACGAGTTTCTCTCATGAACGTGCCAAGGAGACTGCGGATGTCAAGATTTATGGTGAATAAGGACTTGAATTGTCATCTGTTTCACCCAAAGCTATACCATTTGAGTTGAATGGATTACTTTTATTCTGTCATTATGTCCTTTTTGGAACTTTTGGAAAGTTTTTTACTTTTGACCATAACACCTCATAAATTCTTTCTGCTATGAGTTTAAGATGGCATGGGGGTAAGCAAATGAGAGAATTTTCATTTTAGGTTAATCTATTCCTTTAAAAGTTATTTTCAGCATTTTAACTCGGTTTCACTGTGCAATGCCAAGTCTATCTCCCTCCTACTCTCTCTGATAATTGTGTATATCCGAGCTGCTTGTGCCAGCTAAAGGTCACCTGAATGCAATACCAGAAGCTTGTGTGCCCTGGCGTTAGTGGTCTTCTGCCGAGCAATTATAGCTACTGAATTACCATGACTTGCAAGGCAGTCTGGGATCATTACCAATTAACCTTTAGGAATGCCTGGCACAAAGTTAAAGCATAGTTTGTCAGGGAAACAAAGGGAACAGGGAGAAATACACTGGTCTAAATTATCCAGAGTTTGACACACACAATTACCAACTAATTATCAAGAAGGTTGTATCCTCTCCAGCACTTCTGGTGGCATCATACAGGTGTGTGTTAAAATAAAGGATGGTATTGCATATGCTGTCTTCTTAATTCTGCTCTATCCTACTCTCTTTGGGATTTATGTTATTTAGTGGTTCTTTGCAGCACTTTAGATTGAACAAAGAACACTCTTCTATCAAAAGCTATTTTTTCACAGTAGGGTTCTTGAGATGATTCTAGCATAGTGTCACAAAACACTATATTCATCAAATTGCATTGAGACCACAGCAATGGAGATGAGGGAGAAATCAGGCACACTCACCTAAACCATCCTATATCTTTCATGTAGTGCTGGGATAACCAAATCAATTAAGTTAATCAGTTATTTTGGATGGTTCATGTTAATAAACTAATTCACATAATTGATTCACTTGAGCTACGCGCAGCCTTAAAGGGACGTTGCCTTCGTTTTGAAGTGATATAGTTAATTGCTGTTTGATTTACTTATATAAAAACTTTTTTCTTTCTTGTTGAATTGTTGTATATTAAAGAAGCATTTATTTATGTTTATGTATTGCATTTTGGCTTTGATAGATGCAACACATAATTTAAATACATTTAAACTGACTGAATACTGTTCACAACACTCTAGATTGTAATTTAAGGGTTAAACTTCTGCCGCACAGAGTCACGTGACACAACAACATGACGTTGATTTCTGTGAAGTGCTTCTACGGGCACAGAGCCAACACAATTATCTCTGGTAAGAAACCTCTTTATGTTTTTTCATTGAAACCTGTTTGAGTGTAAAGAGTTGTCTCTCCAGTTTGGTTTGATATACCGCTTTAAAATTTTATTCATTTTTCGCACGTTAGCGTGCTGATAAACATGATGAACACATATGTGGATTTTGGGACATTATTCCCAAAATAAGTTGTAAAAACATGTTTCAACATTAACACATCTATGGGTTATTATGCTTCCTTTTAATATAAATGTTACATTTTATTGTGTTATCACTGTACAATACGGTTCTATTAATTATCATTAGGAAATGCATTCTTATATTCGGTGTGAATTTTCACATTTAGAATCAAGGGGTTCATCAAAATGCTTTCAAAAGTGTTGCTTTCAGAGTCTTTGAATGGATTTAAAATGAAATTCTGGAAAATTCGAACTGTTCTGAGACCAGTGCAGACAGACTGCACAATAGAGTTGAAGTCATTCAATAAATAGGGAGCAAGGGAACATCCTTTCTATGCATCTGTGGAGGCAGGGGTGTGGTCGAGCGGCAGTTTGTGAAAGGAGGACGAGAAGAGGACATCCATCTGTGTGGGATTTCTCTAACAGGTGTTCTGCGTCGCAGTGAGCGGTGGCAGGGATAAAAGTAGAGGCGAGAGGTGCAGAGGGGGGAGCGCGGTGCCAAGCAGACTATCTGTGTGTGCTGAACCATGTGTAAAGAAAAGATCGCTGAAAAGCGAGACATTATCCAGTATGATCAAAGCTGTCTCGTGCTTCCTCATTTCTGCCCAGACCAGGGAAGTGCTTCACTGGTGCCTAAACCTGGGAATTTTGTTGAAGATTCGCTGTTATGGAGTCCTTGCTGTTAGCCAAAATCATCAATCATCAAAACCCTCATGGGAATCCACCTGATGCAACATCAGGCCCTCCTTGAGCTTCGTATGGAGCAGGAACAACAATTCCAGAACCATCTCCAAGCTCAGGCGAAAGACCGACAGAGCCTGGTGCCAAGGAAGGGTACTCCAGCAGCGACCCCAACTGCAGCCACAGCCATGCCCCATATCATGCTTGCAAAGACGAGACCACAGGATGACCTGGAGGCGTTCATTGAACTCTTTGAGCATGCGGCAGAAGCATGTGGATGGCCAAATACACAGTGGGAGGTCTGCCTGCTGCCGCTACTGTCAGGGGAAGACCAGCTTGTGGCCCAACAACTTCCTGTTGCAAACCTTCTGGAGTACTCGGACATAAAGCAGGCCATGCTGCAACAGGTTGGCCACAACCCCGAACAACACCATCTGTGCTTCCGCTTGCTGGGGCTCAGTGAGCTCGGTCGCTCATTTTCATTCGCCCAACAACTCCATGGCACCTGTCAAAGGTGGCTGCTGACAGACATTCCAGCATGTCATGGACAGAATCCTCGGTCCACACGCTGCCTATGATGCTGCCTATCTAGATTATATTATTATTTATAGTAATGATTGGCAGCAACACATTCAACATCTGAGGACTGTCCTGAGACTGCTGAGATGTTCGGGATGTGTGCAGTTTGGTAGGTGGAAGTACAGTATCTGGGTTTCCTCTTGGACCATGGACAGGTGCATCCCCAAATTGATAAGACAGCAGTGATTGCAGTCCGCTCGAGACCCAAGACCAAAATTGAGGTGAGACAATTTCTAGGGCTGGCTGGCTATTATCGTAGGTTTATGTCTAATATCACCAGCCTGCTGACTGATCTCACTAAAAAGGGGGCACAGAATCGGTCCAGTGGATGCAAGCCCGGTCCTTCTATGCAAGTAAAAACTGCTCTCTGTGATGTACCACTTTTGTCCCATGGTGGAGGTGTGGCTTCTGGCAGAGGAGCGTGACTCCGATGGCGTAGTCGTCTTTGTGGTGCTAGAGCAATTCGTCACCAGGCTACCGAAGGCGATGTCAGAATGGATCCGGTGCCACCGTCCAGCATCACTAAATGTGGCAATCCAGCTGGCAGAGGACCATTTGGGATATCTCTTGGCCGACGAGCCCTCTTCTCCCTCTGTCTCTCTCTCTCTCTCTCTCTCTCTCTCTCCCTCTCGTTTCCCCTTTTTCATTCCACCCTTTCCCCATCACTACACCCAGAAATGGGGGTCAATTCAGGCTGTAATCAGACCTCAATTCACAAATGCTTGGTTCAAGATCAATCCTTGGGTGAAAGTGAGATGTGTGCATGAGGATGTGAAACGAATACCCCCTAGTGCCCGTCACGATACAAAAACATAGAATAGAGGCAGTGGTTAGTCCCCGCCACACCCTTTCACTGATTTTGGGTATGATTTGGCCGGCATTTCAAATGGTGTTGAGGGAAATGTGTGTGAATTGGTCCTGCAACAAGGGAGTTTGGCGTGGGGTGTGCGTAGTGTTGGCTGGGGAGGAGTTGCCTGAGCTGTCAATGTCACCTCCACATCAGGAAGACCCAGAGGGAGGGAAGGCCCCCAGCTCTTCGACCTTCTAGGAAATCCCCCTAGGGAATCTCACAGACACGAGATGAAACTCTCAGTTATGCCTTTGACCAAGTGAAAGTAATTGATGCCCAGCAGCTTCAGCCCAGTGTTGTGCTATCCCTCCCTTTCTTTGATTATTATAATCATTTTGTTTCCCCAATTTGGAATACCCAATTCCCAATGCACTCTAAGTCCTCGTGGTGGCATAGTGACTCGCCGCAAAAGGATGTTACCCCATGTGACTCTATCCTCCATAGCAACCGGGCCAATTTGGTTGCTTAGGAGACCTGGCTGGAGTGACTCAGCACGCCTTGGATTCTAACTTGCGACTCCAGGTGTGGTAGTCAGCTTCTTTTCTCGCTGAGCTACCCAGGCCCCTACTTTATGATTATTAAAGATAAGTTGTATTGAGTGAAGCAGGACAATCCGACAAATGAAGACATAACCCAGTTGTTGGTTCCAGAGAGCCATCGAGAAATGATATTGCAGGCGGCTCATCATAATTTGATAGCGGAACATTTAGTGACTCTAAAAACAGCAGCTCAAATCACCCCGATCCCTTGTGGAGACCAACTCTCACCATCCAAATCATGGAGGTTTCCCAGTTGCAGACAGATTTTTAAGATGTGTTTTTGACTCTACCTTGTCACATCAACCTCATAGAACACCACACTGAAACAGCCCCAGGGGTAGTGGTGTGCAGCCACCCCTATCTAACAGGAACACAAAAAACAAGTGGTACGTGAAGAGCTCATGGCCATACTCGAGATGGGGGTAATCGAGTAGTCCCACAGTGATCGGTCCAGTCCGGTAGTCCTGGTTCCTAAGGCCGACGGGTCGGTCCGGTTCTGTGTGGACTTTAGAAAAGTTAACGCGGTGTCTAAATTTGACACATATCTAAAGCCTCACATTGACAAATTACTAGATCGGTAAGGCACGGCTCACTTTTATTCGACACTAGATTTGACAAAGTAATATTGGCAGATTCCCTTAAGACCAATGTCCCCTGAAAAAATAGCATTTTCCACTCTGTTTGTTCTATATCAATTTGTAACCATGTGGAATGAGGTCAGGAGAAAAGAGTGGTAAGGACTACATGGGACAAAGGTAATCAGTGCCTAGATTCAGAATTTATAATGTTACATTTTATTTAACATGGTTGGCAGTGATTGGATGATGCTGGCCATTACTTTGAATCCGAATAGTTTTTTCAGATTTATAGAAAATCCGCAGTAACATCTTAACATCTTAAAAACATGAATAACCAACACAATTATGGAAACATAATAAACAGTTGTATGAATATAAAATGACTTTCTATACCTAGGTATTATTTAAAATTTCACAACTTAGTCCCACTGTCCACATATGTGGACATACATTTTTAGGAAAATTATTTGGACTTTTTAATTCATTATCTATTTTTTGCATGTTTCTTAAGAGTTATTAGGTACAAATCATTATAAAGTTATATTTAAAAATGTTGGAATGCCTATGTATTAGAAAACAAAATATCATATCAGCTGGAATTCATTTGAAAGCTATCACAGGCACACTAATTGCAAAACATTTTAAAAACTCCATAAATCCCCCCCAAATTTTAAAATGACCTTGACACCAGTTTAGGCGCAAACATTCGAGAAATGCCTGTTTGCAAATGACACTTGGTTTTATGTTTTGTTATCTAAGTTGTGTTATCTAGTGCAATGACTCAAGTCTCCAAATACTTTTGGGGACACTGCAGATGGATTCCTAAGATCTAGACAGTGACAGCATTTGTTCTATGGCATTACACTGTAAAGCCCTTTTTGGTTTCAGTTGGAACCTATATTTATAAGCGTGTATGGACCATACAAAGATTTAGGGGACACTTTTGTGACACATAGTAAACCTTGAAGTCCTAAAGGATTGGTTACATGTTCCTGTGTTTATAGGATATAAAAATGGTGGTAGCTTATAGATGACTGAATGCTAAGAGCTACCTGCCACATAAACAAATCCGAAGAATAATTTAAGGTAGACACAGGGCCATTCTTTTAGATCAGACTTCTGACTCATCACATTCTGTTCCAGTGCACTGACAGTGTGCCTCACGTCTGTGAATTTAAGGCTCATTTGCTGCAGACAAGATTTTTCTATGACTTTGGCACATGCTTCAACTCTGAAACAAGCCAGAAAGTAAAATATGCTGCGTGCCAACATTAAAGACCTCATGAAACTGCTTGACAAGCACAGTTTTCTTCTGTTTTTATGCTTATATTGAAAATGGATGTTGTGACAGGACATATTACAAAGATCCTCTTTTTAAAAAGAAAATTGCCAATAACTTTTAGGTAAGTTTACGTCACATCTGTGAAACAGGACTTGCTACTTGTTAATGCTGTTTAGAGGCAGGTGGTATTAGTGGGAGGGACATTCTTATTCTAGAGAGCATTCTATTGGACAACAATTTGGTTACGCCCCTGAGTGCAAGATGACATAGCAATATTTTGTTCCATCTTCTGAAAAAAAAAAAAAACATACGTATATTCCAATATACATAATTATTTGAAAATTAAATCAATTTTAGGAGTAGGTTAGCATAGATGACCTCAATCTAACTGACAAGGACTAACATCCACAAAAAGCTATGGGGTCTTGAAAATGTGTTTAAATGTGTATTGGAATTTGTTAGGCACAAAGACTTACTCTTAATATTCTAATGGCATTCTCTTTTAATGCCTCCTTTACACCAAAAGAGCTACAGTTGTTAATATTTTTTTACAATATTGATTTATCTGAAAATAATTCCCACATTCCACACTAACTCATCTTTTTTTACAAGGACATGAGCAGTACAAACACTTAAAATATTCATAATTTATTTCTTGATAAATACAGATTTCAATCCACAGTATATGGTAATTCAAAGCAAAGATTTCCTATTCTAAATAATTTTCACAGAAGACCATATAATTGGTTAAAAAATCTTATTGATTTAAATTGAAGGAGGCACCTCAGCCATATCTAGAGATCAAAATATCACAGAGACTTGAGAGTGGACTCTTTGACTGGGACCTTTGAGCAACCACGCAGAACAACTTAGCAACGACATTGCAATTCCATAGCAACCAACAAAACAGCCTAGCACAAAACAACTCACTTAAATCCCTCAGAACACTGGCACAATCACATAGTAAAGAAATGTTCTGGGTTAAATATAAGTTAAGCTCAGTCAACAGCATTTGTATCGTAATCTTGATTACAACTCCTCCCTTGTTTATAAAGAAATAAGTAAAAATGTAAGGCACTTACAATAGAAGTTAATGCAGCCAGTCTATAAAAATTTAAATACACACCATTTAAAAAGTTTAGATACAAGACATAAACATTTTAATTTTAGTGAGATAAAATCACTTACTAATTTTTCTGTGTAGAGTTATATCTAAAATTGCAAAAACAGGGTTTCGTTGTCATGACAACAAACTTGTATTGGATACAACTGTACGCAGACAAGTTTAGCAAGTGATTTTATGTATATGTTTACATCATGTGTAAATTCAGTGTGATTAATTATATAAGGTGTAATATAATTACACCCAGGGGGTAGTAAGTGAAACTTCAGCTGTATAGGCAACGTGCAGTTTGTACAGAGAACAAACCAACCCTTCAGCAGACAGCACAAGATAAGAATGTGTTCAAACACAGCTTGATGGAGCACAAATCTGATTGCAGGTATCTCAAAACTCTAAGTATTAAACTAATTTTAACTTGACACAGTTATCTAAAAATGGTATGTTTATGACATGATGCAACTAAAGTGACACTCCAAAAGCATCTGTATGACGCAAGTGTAAATTGACGGGTCCTCAGACAAGCCCTCTTTATAAATCTTGGACTGTAGGCCAGTGATTGGCTTATGTTCAATCATATGCAAATAAACAATACATTGGATTCTAAAGCCACTTTTTGTACTGTGTTATCAATGCTTAATTCCTCTGACACTATACAATACTCATTGTATACTTTATTATGTACACCTTTACATCTAAGTAGACATGCTATTATCTAATCAGCCAATTGTGTGGCAGCAGTGTAATGTTTAAACTTGAGCCTGTGCCCACTGCAGCTCAGTTTCCTGTTCTTAGATGACAGTAGAGGTACCCGGAGGGGTCTTCTGCTGCTGTGCCCATCAGCCTCAATGTTCGAAGTGTTGTGTGTGCAGAAATGCTTTTCTGCATAGCACTGTTGTAAAGTGTTTTTATTTGGGTTCCTGTCATCTTCCTATTGATGCTTATTGACCCCACCCATGGACCTGACTTTACTTGGCTTGAATGAGTTCACATTTACTATATAGTGTGCTGTTCAAAATTGTTCATAATGTTGACAAATTGTACATCTGTCTATACATATAAGTAAATACTAGAGACTGTTGTGCATGAAAATCCCAAGAGATCGGCAGTTAAAAAAATACTTAAACAAGCCCGTCTGGCACCAACAATCATGCCACGGTCGAATTTACTGATATCACATTTTTTTTCCCCATTCTGATGGTTGATGTGAACATTAACTGAAGCTCCAGACCCATATCTGCATGATTTTATTCATTGTTTACACTGTTGCCACACAACTGGCTGATTAGATGATTGTATAAATACAGTAAGTAGGTGTACTGCTGTACCTAATATATATATATATACACACACACACTTACCGGCCACTTTATTATTCATTTTTCTTAATCACAATTAACACATTTACCATTAATACAGCATAAAAACTGGTGTGAAAGGCGGAAACTTTGTAATGTGTCTGCCTGGAGTCATTACACTGAAGCACACACCACAGTGCCAGAACACTTCTACCAAGGTAAGCCTACAAGCTAAGCATAAAATAGCATAACACGAGCAGAACTTTTTCAAAACACGCTAGTTGACAGTTGACATCATGTATCCTACGATAGAGTTGAGGAGGTTGATGTCTCAGTAAATAAAATAATCTCTGACAGTGCTTCCCTGTCAGTGATAAAATAATGGAGAAAGAAAAAAAAAAAAAAACACAGATGGGACTTGTGATAGAAATCAAGTATTTTTCAGCCTTTATAAGGCAAATTTTAATTACCACAGAAGCACACAAAATCTTAACTATCACCAAAACACAGAATGAGACGTTTTTGTCTGCAAGTGCTTTTCAAGCTGAGTTCAAAGCGGCGCACGATACTGGTGTTGCCGCTTTGACGCGAATCATGAACACAGCTTCACGATTGCTGTAGGAAGTCAGATAGCCACAATCTACCGGCAAATTTATATTGTGGAGGGTGACATTTTAAGAGATTGAATGCCCATTGGAGTAAATATGCAACCTATGTGGGGACTAGTTCTTTCAATTAGTCAAACTCCCACATAGACTTTTTCATTTAGACTTTTTTTAGGGTTTAATGTAACATTTATTAGTGTATTGTCTTTTATTGTGGAAGGTTTGTTTGGAAAATGAACATTATATTGCTACATATTGTTTTGTAAAATTTCAGCATGTTCAAAATCTTTGATAAACTACAAACATGTATGCAACTAATTGCAATTAAACTTTTTAATCGACTCACAGCACTAATATTACCATGTTAATGCTTAAATAAATAAAAAAAATAAAAGTATATACAGTGTGTGTGTGTGTTTTTATAGATAGATAGATAGACAGCTAGATAGACAGATAGATAGATAGATAGATAGATAGATAGAGATGAGTCAAAATATTTTTTGTGGAAATCAACATTATTATTATTAACATGATAATACAACATATACTAAAAAAATTTATTCACAGCACCATAGCAACCACATAGCAACACCCAAGTGTTCCACAGCATTGTGGTGGCATGTTTTGCATGGGCAAAAAATATGAATCATTTTAAGGTTGTTCTATAGTCAGTTGATTTACTGTAAAGTACAAATTATGTTTTTAAATACATGTTAAAGTGTTTTGTTTTCAATACAGACCTTTTGTTTAAAATAAATATACAAATGAATAAAATCTCACTTAATAAAAGATCTGCTTTGCCTACATGGAGATCATTGGTTATGCTGAAATGTTAATGGAAAAAGCAGCGATTCATGAATAGCTATTCTGTGTTCGCTCAAACAATGACCTTTTGATTGAGCTGTTTTCCTTTCTGTTTCTACCCCTGGGATGGAGGGCAGTGTGTGTTGGATCACACATGGTGTGTGTGCAGGCATGAAACATCAAAGGGAGGGTGACTGGTTGAGTTCGTGTCAATGAACTGGCCGTCTGCACATGCTTGAATGTGCATGAGGCATCCAGGGCAAAAGTACAACCGCAGTCACATCGGCACCCTGAGCAAGTGTTTGTACGAGTGTATGTGTGTGTGCTTTATTTTGTCTCTGAGCAGCTGTCAGTATCTTTAAAGAGGCACTGGAATTGAAGGCCTAGCTCTTCTCTTGCCTCTGCGTGTTGTACTTGTCCGAGCAGCGCGTCAGTGTTGGTCTGCTAGCTTCTTCATGGAGCATTGTCATCTTATCTATTTGTATTTATTCCCAGGCCAATCAAATCTTTGCCACTGGCCACTCACTGATCCACTGGTCAAATTACCTCCCACTTCACTTGGAATGACCATTCATTTACCCTCTGGAAGCATGCCCTAGCCTCGGGTCTGCCCTTGTCATAGCCAATATTTTCCATCAAGCATTCCACCATGCATTTTGTACCTAGCATTTAATTTGAAAGAAGCAGTTCACCCAAAAATGAACATGAAACCACATTCCTTACATGTAGTTTTGTGGCAGTTCCAAGGTGAAATGTCCTCTTTGAGGCGTTAAAAGAAAGTTCAATGTTCTCCCAAATAGAGGGGTTTTTAAGGTTAATGCTCTATTGAGTTTTAAACTGTCAAAACATGGCTCCCTACTAGGGATGCACCGATACCACCGATCCGATTCCGATATCAGAAATGTCAGTATTGGCCGATACCAATCCCAATCCGATACCAGTGTTGTTGTATTTTGCATAATCAGTTTAGAATATCTTTACATTATCGTGTGGAACTAATTGGGGGTACTCTGTACTATGAAAAGAAACACAAATCTCTAACTACACATTACTTCATAGTGTCTGGTGTGCAATCCCCCCTGCTCACGCTTTATCAAAATTGTGTTGAGAAAAATATTTTAAAAGAAAAGACATTTGTGCAACGAGCAGCCCAATTCATATTGGAAGAAAATCCTGATATGTATCGATAATCATCAGGAAAAAATCTTCCGATTATCGATGCGTGAAAAAGCATCAATCCCAAGCCTACAAAATGTACACTTGTACAGTGTCATTCTATGTCAATAAAAATGATGAATTATCATGATTTGTTTCTTTGAAAATGTTTGTTGTTCATGATTTTAAACTTGCCTTGTCACATAGACTGTTTATCCCCAGATGGAGCACTTGATATAAAATTTAATGGGAGAATTAGTAGTCCCGCCTTACAGGTAAAGAGCCCATCACCTGTAAGATATAGACATTACCTGCCAGGTAATTGAACACAAGCGCGGGTGAGATGTGTGAGTGAATAACTACTTAAATTTTAGTCTGTACCTCACACAATAATATCACAATAAACGTGGAATGCAGTGCACAATTATATTGGATTTGTTGTAGCTTGGCTGTATAAATCACGTTTGCTTTTGTTGGATACATGGAAAAGAACAACTTGGAAATTCTGCCTGACTAACTTTCTCCTATTGTGTTTCACTGAAGAAATAAAGTCATACACAACAACATGAGGGTGAACAAATGGCAGCAGATTTTTCATTTTTGGCTGAACTATTCCTTCAACCCCATTATCTGGCAAACAAATCTCTTCATCTGCAGCTAAAAGCATCTAATGCAAATGCTCCCTCTTTGGAATTATTCTATTATTCAGAGTTTAGGATCGGAATGCATTTTCAAAATCTCTTCAAAAGCATTTAGATCAGTCCTTATAATGCCAACACCGATGCCAAGGGAGATATCCTTTATTATTTTCTAGTCATCTACGATAGTGGGTGAATATTTCCAAACAAGATCTCACTATCTGTGTTGATGGTTTAAGTGGATATTTGAGGTTTTCGCTCTGATGTGAAGCTCACGGCTCAATCTGTTAAATTATCCAGGGGCTCGGGAGCTTCCTGGCTGACAGGTGGGTCAACGCTCACGGTGAGTTCTAACAGGCTATCATTGCTGTGACAGAAAGCACTAGAAAGAGAGGTAGAAATGGCTGGAAAGAGACAGAGGGACTGAAAAGACAGACAGGAAAGAGAAAGTCTCTTTCAAGAAACTGACACACCAACACAAAAGAAACAGTCAGCCCAGAAGCATTATTCAATGGCATGGAAAATGCTTGAAAGGAACCAGCAGTAATGTCAAAGGAAATTTAAAGGGATTACTTTTTACGTAATTTTTATTTATTTTTTGTGGCTGTTTTCCTTCTGAAGTTAACTTATAAAGATTAGTTAACTTATAAAGAAAAAGAAAAAAAAACTGATCTAGAAGAAAAGCAAACGTAAGAAGTCAAGTCAAATAAATTGTATTTCTATAGTCCTTTTCACAATGCGTATTGTTTCAAAGCAGCCATACAGAAAACTGCCTTAATGCCACCACTGAGCAAGTCAAAGGTGACTGTGGCAAGAAAGAAAGAAGAAGAAGATAAACACATACGATTTTAAAACCCCCTGTGACAGGGCGGAGGGCGGGGCCTGGTCGTGATTATACACACCAGTGTGTAAAACAGTTAAAGGATGGGCAAGGAGGAGGCGAGAACCGGCTTGTCAACATAAATCATATTTAATTAAACTCAAAGCACAAACATAAACACACATGCGGACATGCCCGTAATTCTCTCTCTCTCGAACAATCGTCACCGCCGCCTTTATCCCTCGCGCGCCTCATCAGGCCGATTGGGGACCGGGCGCGCTATATTCCGACCCGGCCCCGCCCCCCTCCGCTCCACATTCCTCCCGGCGTTATCTCAGGTCGGGGTGCCACCGGCATGACTTACACCCCCCCTATCCCTGGGGCGGGGTGTATCTCGCGTGGTCATCCCCGCCTTCCTCGCCCTGGGAGGAGACAGAAGGGACAAACAACAACAAAATAGGCGAGGGAAAAGGCCAACACGGTGCGAAAGGGAGAGAGAGAGGAGAGAGAGAAAAAGCTCACTCACCGGTTCTCTGATGTACCGTCGCGTGGTCCTCGAACACTCCTCCACACTCAGGCGGATGACAGCCGCTCTACCCCCAGGGGAACCGGAGTGAAACCGTCGACCCCCAGCGGGTAGAACGCGCCTCCGCTTTTCTGGCGGCAAATGGGGACACTCCTCCGCCCCTGGCAGCGGCTCTACCGCTCCGGGCGGTCGGAGAGTTTCTTCTCTCCTCCCCTCGCGGACGGCGGTCTTCCCTCGACCCCTTCGCGTCTCTGGGGACGGCAGGGCACTCCTCCGCCCCCGGCAGTGGCTCCCTCGCTCCAGGTGGTCGGGGTATCCAGTCCCCACTTGCCCCGCGGACGACGGCCGTACCCCGCATCCGGGCGGTCGGGCTACTCCGTCACCCGGCAGATGGCAGCGGCGCTCCCCTGGGTGGACGGCAGTGTCAAGGACTCTGCGACGGGCATCCCTCCTCCTTCCCGGGTTTCGGCACCAATGTAAAACAGTTAAAGGACGGGCAAGGAGGAGGCGAGAACCGGCTTGTCAACATAAATCATATTTAATTAAACTCAAAGCACAAATATAAACACACATGCGGACATGCCCGTAATTCTCTCTCTCTCAAACAATCGTCACCGGCCGCCTTTATCCCTCGCGCGCCTCATCAGGCCGATATTCCGACCCGGCCCCGCCCCCCTCCGCTCCACACAGTGTAAAGAGGGATTTAGATGGGCAGGTAGGAGGCGAGAACTGGCTTGACAATATAAATAACAATTTTAATGATAAACTTTGTGTCTTTTGTTTAACACACACATGAAGGTCAGCTGACCGTAAACGATCGCTCTCTCGTCGCACCACCTTCCGCAGTCAGCCTTTATCCCTCTCGGAGGCTTAATTAGCCTGATAAGGGACCAAGTGTGTATAATCCCGACCCGGCCCCGCCCTCCCCTGTCACACCCCCATAAGATGTTTATGTAGTGGAGGAAGAAAACTCTTGAGTGGTTGACCTTGAATTTGGTAAAATTTTAAATTGTAAGGATAATGATTAATTTTATTAATTAAATTTTTTTTATTTAAAAAAAAAATATAAAATTTCTGTCTTTAGCTTACTTGCCCTGCTTCCATCCTCTTGCCCTCTTCTTTTGATTCAGACCTCAGTTCCATTGTGGCCCTGGCCAAGTGTCTCATTACGCTGAAATGCTTCTAGTCAGCCTTTTGAAGCATCTCTCTGATATTAAGCCTCTGCCAAAGTTTCTCTCCTCTGCAAAGCATGCGAGGTCCAAAGTGCTGCGTATTACATTAATCTTGCACGCTGACTAATATGGCATCTCTCCAGTCTGTCATGAGATTTTGCGGTTGCTCCCTCGCTAGCATTCTCTTTGGTCTGAGAGTATTTGCACCTGCCTAGAATTTGATCAGTAACTTGGCTGGCACATGTAATGCTGCTTTTATGTACGCTGAGAAACAGTTAATATGCTTTGTTTTATTTTTGGTGCATGGACCCAAGTTCAAGTTCTCAGTTCTTAGAGTTTACATTTTAGCATAATCTCACCCGACCACACTTTTTGACAATTGACAAAGTCTGGTATACTTTGTGGCTTATTCCGGCCAAGAACTGTCCACTTAGACAAGAAGTGGCATATAAAACCAACCAAACACATGCCCTTTTGTTCAGCTGATGCAATTTATTCATTGTGTATTTTCTCTTAAGAGTTTATATTTTAGCATAAATGCCCCCTGAGGAAGTTTACAAGAAACGAACGAAACACTTCTGAAAGGTGGATGAATTGGCTCTTTTAAAACGAGCCCAATAATTGAAGATTGATCTTTTCTGCCACTTCATGCTGACTTGATGTGTGAGCTTCAATTTATCTCTCTGTAATGAACTTCTCTTGTGCTTGTCTCCAACCCTCTTATTTAGTTAAGCAGGAGACTGTGAGGTTTTACAACTGTAAGATCACAAATAACAGAACTCATAATTATCAAATAATAATTGTTCTTTCTTTCTTTCCATCCATACAGCCATCTGTCCGTCCGTCCATCTGTCTATCTCTCTTTCTCTCTGCACGACATCTGTCCATCTGTGTTTCCGTCCATCTGCCTGTCTGTGTGTCTATCTAGCTATCTAACTATCCATCTGCCTGGCTGTCTTTCCATCTGTCTTTCCATCTGTCTTTCCATCCGTCTGTCTATCTATCTATCTTGCCTGCCATCCGCCCACCTGTTTTTCTGTCTATCTGTCTGTCTGTCTGTCCATCCGTCCGTCCGTCCGTCCATCCATCCATACATCCATCTATATGCCTGGCCATCAGTCCGTCGGTTTTTCTGACTGTCTGTCTGTTTTTCGATCCGTCCATCTGTCTGTCTGTCTATCTATCTATCTGCCCAGCCATCCGTCCATCTGTTTTTCCATCCATCTCTCTGTCTGTCTGTCTGTCTGTCTGTCTGTCTGTCTGTCTATCCATCCATCCTTCCATCCATCTATATGCCTGTCCATCTGTCCGTCTCTGTCTGTCTATCTATCTATCTATCTATATATATGCCTGGCTGTCTGTCCATTTGTCTTTCTGTCTGTTCGTCCATCCGTCTGTCCGTCCATGCATCCATCCATCCATCAATCTATTGTCTATCTATCTATCTATCTATCTATCTATCTATCTATCTATCTATCTATCTATCTATCTATCTCAAAACACACAAAATGTAGGATTTTGAAATGAAGGACAATTTTCAAGAACAAACGTTTTTTCTATGTTTTTTAAACCCAGTCTATATGCCCAGACTTCTGTCTGTATGTCTGTTTTTCCATCCGTCCATCCTTCCTTACATCCATCCATCCATCCATCCATCCATCTATCTATCTATCCCAATACACTCAAAATGCAGGATTTGGAAATGAAAGATAATTTTCAAGAACAAAAATGTTTTCTATGTTTTCTAAACCCAGACAAGCAGGAAGCTTTTATGTGTAGAGTTTAAAGGCTAATGCTGACACCAATGATGCACTTTGTGACTTCAGAGAAGAAAGGATTTCAATCAAAGGTGATAGATAGATTCTTCTGTCCTGCCGCACATCTCTGATAGAAAGAGACCTGCACAGGTGCAAACCTCAGACAGAAAGAAATGAGACATCACTAATATATGACTGGCTCTCTTTCAGCGGTAACTGTAGGAATCCATC
Organism: Xyrauchen texanus; assembly: GCF_025860055.1. NCBI lineage: Eukaryota > Metazoa > Chordata > Actinopteri > Cypriniformes > Catostomidae > Xyrauchen > Xyrauchen texanus. The sequence continues at coordinate 49,155,023 of NC_068280.1, forward strand.
GGAATTCACAACAGGAGCGAGATATGGTGTCACTCAGGAAAAAAATGGCAAATGAGATAATCCTGTATATTTGCAGATAAAAAATTATCAAATTATAAATTTCAAGCCGTATGACCTAATTTAATTTTACTGAACAGTCTGAAGTTGACAATGTTTTTGCAATGGAAAGGTAACTAATTGTTCTTGATACCTTTTTAATATTCTTGTTCCAATTCACTAATCTGACTGGACAAGCGGCATTCCATTGGAGCTGATATTTCATGACTATACGGGACATGACAACTTTTCCACTATGCTTCTCTCTAATTGGTGGTATATACTTCCCGTGTCTTGATCGGTCAGATTTGGTATGCTCATTCTTTTTTGCAAAGACATAGTTATGCTTGGGGCAAGTAAAGTTTATGTATATAGCCTTAAACAGCTAATGCATTTATACTTGGCTGATTCAAGTCTTGGTCATGCTGATATTTAGTCAGTGATATTTAGTTTGATATTGCTTATAGATTTAAATTCCCAAACTTATGACCCCTTAATACACTGGCAGATCTCAATGCGAACTCCATCAAAAAATTGTTTGTATCCTTTTGCTTCCATTCAACAAAACAAATGTACAACATGGTGCGCAGATGGCCGCCTCGGTGTGGAGCGGTGTGGAGCTCTCCAATTCTTTTGTTGTTTTTGTTAGTTTGTCCTGTGTTTAGCAATCTTTTACCAATCAGTTTTACCAGGGACGAACTGCTGAACATTCGGCAGCACATACCAGATGATCTTTTCCCGGTTTTTCAATATTCGGACGTTTTGCTGGACATTTTAGTTGGAGCGCTGCTGTGTTGTTTAGATGCGCTCACGAGGCGCAGGCGAGGGAGACGAGCTGGCCGCTGGTTAAACACCGTCAGCGCGGCGTTTGAACAGCACTGCCGAGCATTCATCTCGCAAATCTCCGCTCTCTTCTCAACAAAACGGACGAACTACATCTCCTCACACATACTAATAAGGACTTTTCAAACTCTGCTGCAATGTGCTTCACTGAAACCTGGCTGAGTGAAGCCATTCCGGACAGCACATTACATCTGCCGGGCTTCCAGCTGTTCAGAGCGGATCGCATCGCGTAGTTAACGGGGAAAACGAGAGGCAGTGGAACATGCTTTTACATCAACGAAAGTTGGTGTACAGATGTACCAACACTAAAGAGGATGTGCTGCCCTAATCTGGAAGCGCTCTTTATTAACTGTAAGCCGTTCTACTCGCCGCGGGAGTTTTCCTCGTTTATTCTGGTGAGTGTTTACATTCCTCCAAACGCGTCTGGGAACTTAGCGCTGCAACAGCTGGCTGATCAAATCACAGACACAGAACAACAACACCCGGACTCAGTTATTATTATTCTTGGGGACTTTAACAAAACAAATCTCACACGCGAACTGCCCAAATACAGACAGCACATTACATGCCCCACCAGAGACAGAAATATACTGGACCACTGCTATACAACAATAAAGGATGCATATCGCTCTGTCCCACGTGCAGCTTTGGGAGTCTCTGATCACTGTCTGGTTCATCTTCTCCCGACCTACAGGCAGAAATTAAAATCAACAAAGCCAGTTGTAAGGACTGTAAGGAGATGGACTAATGAAGCAGAGCTGGAACTACAAGCCTGCTTTGACTGCACTGATTGGAGTGTTTTTGAAGCTGCAGCTACAGACCTGGACGAGCTCACAGATACTGTTACATCATACATCAGTTTCTGTGAGGATATGTGCATCCCTACTAGGACATTTTTGTCATTCAACAATGATAAACCATGGTTCACAGGAAAACTCAGACAGCTTCGTTATGCCAAAGAGGAGGCTTACAGGGGTGGGGATAGAGTCTTGTATAATCAGGCCAGGAACACACTGAATAAGGAAATCAGAGTGGCTAAAAGAAGCTACTCTGAGAAGCTGAAAAGCAAGTTTTCAGCTAACGACCCTGCATCAGTGTGGAGTGGCCTGAAACAACTTACTAACTACAGGACTCCTACCCCCAACCCTGTGGCGGACCAACGACTGGCTGACGACCTGAATGTGTTTTACTGCAGATTTGAAAGGCCCGATTTCACACCCCACATGCACTCGGACCTTCATTTCACACAAACATTAACACCTCCTGCAACACCCCTCCTCCCCCCTCCTGCTTCACTACCTGCACTCAAGATCTGTGAGGACGATGTGTGCCGTGTCTTTCGGAAGCAAAGGTCAAGGAAGGCTCCAGGACCAGATGGCATCTCACCAGCTTGCCTTCGTTCCTTTGCTAACCAACTGGCCCCCATCTTCACTCAGATCTTCAATAGATCACTGGAGCAGTGTGAAGTCCCATGCTGCTTCAAACGCTCACTTATTATCCCCGTCCCTAAGAAACCTAAAATCACAGGACTTAATGACTACAGACCTGTCGCCCTGACATCTGTGGTCATGAAGTCATTTGAGAGACTGGTTTTGGCCCACCTGAAGGACATCACTGGACCCTTTCTGGACCCCCTTCAATTTGCTTATCGAGCAAACAGGTCTGTGGATGATGCAGTCAACATGGGTTTGCATCATATCCTGCAACATCTGGACAGACCAGGGACATACGTAAGGATCCTTTTTGAGGACTTCAGCTCGGCTTTCAACACAATCATACCAGATATACTCCAGACTAAGTTAAACCAACTCCCTGTTCCCACCTCTAACTGTCAGTGGATTACCAGCTTTCTGACGGACAGGCAGCAGCTTGTGAGGCAGGGAAAATTCACTTCCACCACCTGTACCATCAGCACTGGTGCCCCCCAGGGATGTGTGCTCTCCCCACTACTCTTCTCCCTGTACACCAATGACTGCACCACCAAGGACCCCTCTGTCAGGCTCCTGAAGTTTGCAGACAACACCACTGTCATCGGTCTCATCCGAGATGATGATGAGTCTGCATATAGAAAGGAGGTTGAACGGCTGGCTCACTGGTGCAATCTTAACAACCTGGAGCTGAACACGCTCAAAACAGTGGAGATGATTGTGGACTTTAGGAGGAACACCCCAACATTGTCCCCCCTCACCATTCTAAACAGCACTGTGGCAGCAGTGGAGTCATTCAGGTTCCTGGGCACTACTATCTCACAGGACCTGAAGTGGGAGATACACATTGACTCCATTGTGAAAAAGGCCCAGCAGAGGTTGTACTTCCTTTGCCAGCTGAGGAAGTTCAACCTGCCACCAGTGCTGCTGAAACAGTTCTACTCAGCAGTCATTGAGTCTGTCCTCTGTACTTCAATAACTGTCTGGTTTGGTTCAGCTACGAAATCAGACATCAGAAGACTACAAAGGACAGTTCGGTCTGCTGAGAGGATTATTGGTTGCCTCCTGCCCCCCGTTCAAGAACTATACACTTCCAGAGTGAGGAAAAAGGCTGGTAAAATCACTCTGGACACCACCCACCCAGTCCACTACCTTTTTGAACTGTTGCCTTCTGGCCGGCGCTTCAGAGCTCTGAACACCAGAATGGTCAGACACAGGAACAGTTTTTTCCCTCAGGCTATCCATCTAATGAACAGTTAAATTGCCCCATTGAGCAAATATTATGTGCAATACACAGTTTAATTTTAATTTATATTATCCAACATATCCACTTCTGCCATTGCTTACATTGCTCTGTACATAATATACAGTTTTTTGTTCTTTATATAACAGATTGTATTAGATTTGCACTACGTGTGTGTATGTGGGTATGTATGAAGGTGAGTGTATGTATGTACGTATATGTATAATTATTTATTATGTGTTCTTTTTGTTTTTAATTACCTATGTCTTGCTGCTGTTTTTTGGTATTGTTTGTATTGTTGTTGACTGGAAGCTCCTGTCACCTAGACAAATTCCTTGTATGTGTAAGCATACTTGGCAATAAAGCTGATTCTGATTCTGATTCTGAAGAAATATATTGCCATAGTCAGCAACATCATGTAGTTTTTAAATCACTCAAAATGATGTTCACCCACGTGTTATTTTATCCCTTTTGCGACATTCTGGACATTTTTGTCTTTTTATTTATTTATTTATTTTTGTTCGATCATTTTGGCTGTGTTAATGCCAATGGTATACAATTTGACAAAGGTGTGTATTTTTGGGGGTATTTTGATCTTTCAACCTCAGTTCCTATAATACATCTATAATACACTGTGCACACAAAATAGTTACACTCAGGACCTTAAGGACAAAAATGTCCCCATTGAAACCCATTAAAACTGCAATATTTGGTCCCAGTGCCATTAAAGCATAAAATAATAAATTCTCATGTTTAGCCTATGGAGCAAATACATGCTTTTTTCATATTTTCTGTTTGCTGTATTATAGATCACTGCAGGCCAATTGAATAAATGATGCAGCTAAAACGTGGTTGTGTTGCTATGGATGTCAGAGTGTATTTTGTATGTGTATTGAGAATTTGTGTGTGTGTGTGTGTGTATGTACGTACATAGTTTGGCACCATGTGAAACTGCATGAATATTCAGAAGTACAATTGTTAGAGCTAGCCTATTTCTGGACCATTACTTATTTATTTTTTGCATTGTGACAATTACATTTAAGGAGGATGAGTTTGTTTTGCATTTTGCATTTGGTACTGAGAATTATCGGTGGAAAATGTGCTTAATTAAAATAAATCTTAATGGTCTTAAAAATGGATCCAATTTTCTTTAAGTAAAATATGTATTTATTTTAAATGTTAAGTTAAATGGGTCCTGAACATGTTCTTGACAGGTTTTGTTAGATTCACCCATTCAGCATCACATATTTATAAAATTGAGAAGCAGAATAATATAGAGATAAAATATTGTTTAGATGCACCATCATGCATGTAAATCAAATAGTAGCCAGACGGTATACAGTGCATTTTTCCTCCCTCCAAGTAATTTTTTTTTCCCCATCATAAATTAAAATGCAAATGAAAACAGCTGGCAGCCAAATATTGCAGTTAAACAAGTCCAACAGACATACAGAAGGACAGATGTCTTGATTCCCTCGGCCAATAGACAAGACATGTGGTGCAGAATGTCAACAACCTACTCTGCACGTGTATCTTTCCAGAGCTATCACAGCGAGGTCAGTGGAAGATTTAACATCATGTCATGCTTGATTGTAGTTAGTTTATGCATTACATTTTTTAAAGAGAGCATTCTGTAATTGTCTAATTACAATGTAGAGCAGGTTATGTTTTGCACCTGCTAAGTATAATACTTACTGTATATATCCAGCAGTATATGTGTACTTATTAATTCTTAAACTGGAAGCTCTGTTGAAACTGTCTTTTAAATTAAAATTGGTCATGCTCAGGTGTTTGACTTATGGTTCCAGTCAAAGTACGGTATACATTCTCAAAATAAATTCTCAAGTGCCTCTAGTTATACAAGTTCTCTCTGAAATGCTTAGGCTGTAACCATCTGCTACTATGAACGATGCAGCAAAAAAAAAGAATAATAATATTTAGAAGTAGCTACCTGCACTGGAGAAATCACACAGCACATTACTCCACTAACAAATAATTGATTACAATGAATTCCGCTGGGCTAATCAGAACGTATTTGAATCAGCACATTATACAGTTATACTTATACCAAAGGGTTATACTGCTGGAAATAATGATATTGCGATGTGCTGATTGTGACTATTCGGGCAGGTGTTCAACACCATGTCTTGGGGAACATGTTCAGTTTAATTAGCTCAATTTACAAATCTGCAGTTACTGCTGTTTAGTGGCATTGTGGTGATAGTATATGTGATGCCATTGGCTGCTTCAATGGTCCTTGTTAGAACCTGTCATTATTAAATATACAGGGGATCTAGACTGAATAGCCACCCAGTGCTTAACAACTTAACCCTTTTAATCATATTGGGTCTTGTTGGAACTGTCTAAAAAATAACTGTTGAATATTTTTACACAGAGTGGTTCTAGAAGTAAAAATGTCATGCTATTTTTTTTCAATATGAGAATTGATGTTTAACGATAACTTCTAAACCTTTAAAGTTAAACCAACCATACGCTCTGAGGTTGTTAAAGGGGTCATGTCATGAGAAATCAAATTTTTCTTAATATTTTGTTATATACAAGGTCTTATATATATATATAAACATACTGTAAATTTTAGAAATCAAAACTTAATCCCAATGCAATAAAAGCATATATTGAAACCAAGCTGCAAAACACCTCATTCTCCAATTCTACAACTTCCCTACGTCATTTAATGCTCGGTAATTCATGACCACCACTACAGCTCAAAAACATCAATGCCTACTTTTACATCAAAGCACCCTTGGCTCCGCCCACTATTGCTTCAGTTCGTAAACTGAGGAGGACAAACAAGGCCTACTGCAGCCTAACTATTCCTGACAACCAAATGGGACCCATCTAGACTATTTTCAATTATTTGTTTTATTTTAACATGCACAGACAGATGTCTTTGATCGCTTGATACATATCTTGGACCACTTTTAAAAGTTAAAATTCTTAGTTTTTATTAAAATGTAGTATCCATTCTCTGTCATTCAGCTGCCCCCTCTTGCTGTTTTGAGCACTTTGACACATTATGGACGTGTTCTTTTGCACATCTGCTATTTTGAATTGTCGTTGAAAACATGCACTGGATGGACGTCTTTGACCATTTTGATGCATTTCCAGTGATGTGCATTTCAGCGCAGGATCATACGGGAAATTGGATGTGTGTGTCTAGTTTACACTGTGCTTTGGACTATGTATGTGCATCATGTGGATGTTTCTTCAATGGATTTCAGCATGAGTTGCATATTTTTTCAGCTGTCAGAATGGATTTCTTGTGAACTAGTCATAAAATGATTCAAGCTTTGCAAAGGAGCTGTTATTGAAGGATGGGGCAGTTAAAAAAAATTGGACGCGATGCAAAACAGTAAGTAAACAGTTCCATTCATGAATATTTCAAATGTCATGACTGTTTGATAGTGTATGGTAATGAGACTATGTTTACTTCGGGCATGTCCGTTGATCCGAAACAATGTGACGCAATGGCTTGAGGCTGTCCACACTGGGTGCGCCAACACAAACTTTCTAAACTGTTTATTTGTGTTGTTGGCATTAGGAGCGTCAGTGAGTGCAGTGCAGAATGGAATAGGACATCTGTTAAATGTCAGCGCAATGTGACCTGCCACATCTGACTCTTCCATTGTAGACAGCATCATTGATTATAATGAGTTCTATTGATTTTGACACAACGCGACTCTCGCGTCCGGTGTAGACAGGGTGTTTGTTAACAGTTGTTTCATTTGAGATGAACAGTTTCATATATTCAGATGCAGTGTGTTGGATGTGTGTTATTTGTAACCCCTGAAAAATTGTTTTATAATGTTGCGGAGCTTGTTGATTCTCTTCAGATTTAGTTTCAAATATGGCTGATTTGGAGAGTCTGCACAATGCTAGCCCATCAGAACAGTGAGCATTTAAATGTACGTTTTTAGGAGGTCCATAGGCCAAAAACGAGCGTTTCAGACAGAGGGTCAGAGACAGGGTAGAAAATGAGCCCATTTATAGTTATCTTTGCATATTAGTTTAGTATAGGAAAATGTACTGTAGCATTGAAAAAATAAAAAAAAAGTCTTATATTAAAAACAAAATCACAATACCAATTGGAATAATAAAAAAATAAAATAAATAAATTGAAGCATTTTGTAGAATATGGTGCAGAATAACTGACTAAATAAATAAGCATTACTTTAATTAAATCATTGCATTGTATGAACTGGGATTTGCATTTTTAATGTAATTGCATTATTGCATCACCAAAAACTGGATCATCTTTTTATGGAAACATTTGTTGGCTAGCGAATGCGTGAGAATCTGATTCCGGCGCTTGAGACAAGGATTGAACGTCTTGAGGAAATGCAGATATTTAGATGATTTAGAACTAATTTAAGACTTGCTTGTCACAAATCCAGAATCAATAAAAAAGTATTGTCAAGCAGAAGATTACTTAAATGAAAGGCACTTGAATTGAACTGAGAGAAATATAAACCACACATTACATTTACTATGCAACTATTTAACCAAACATTAACATCATATGCAAATCAGATGCATGTTAAAACATCATAATTGTGCCCATAATGTCCTAATACTGAATAAACATGATTAATTATTGTCAATAAATGACTCACTAGATTAATTTCCTGACAAGGAATATTCCCACTTATCCTATAATTTTCATATTGCAATTCATCTTGACTGAACATAATAACATTAACGAGCATAATAAATGAATGACAAGAACATATTGTGATACATGACTGAATAATGTAGCATCTCATACCATCTCCCTAGGCGTGGTGTTTGATGTATTGACTCAATTAATCAATCAATAAGTCAATTTGGCTTTTCTATTGGAGAAGTTTTGCTCAGTGAGTGCATAATAAAACTCATTGGAGATGCTAATGTCTGATACAGGAGATGGGTGTGGGTTCACGTGTGTCTAAAAAATATAAATAAACTAGATCTTTAAAAATATGAAAATGTGTTGCTTTTATTGTGCTTTTTGTTCCGGTAACAGCACGACAAACATTATAATTCTATCAGGAAGACTTGCAGGCTTGAGTGAGATTTAAGATGACATTTATTTGGTGAATGTAAAACAGAAAAGTAATGTCTCTGTCTTTGGCGGTTGTACTCAGAACTGTCATATCCTGCCGGAGATAGGAGGCAGGGGCGAGGAGCCTACCCCCGTGCAGGACGGGACTCAACAGGTGGTGGTGGGGTGGAGGAGGTTCCGTGTTAGCACACTGAAACAGCAATGTGATAGATTGTGAGCAGACTTATAAAGCAACAGCTTACATGTGATTGGCTGGGAATTACCCAGCTAATGATGTGATGATGTACAGCTGCTAGTCTTCCCGCTAGAACTACGCTGCGCTTACATTTATGTTTGTTATTTCATTTAGTGATGCTAGTGGTGTAAAAACACTTGTACTGTAGCTATTACTGTATACTTAGCTATACTGTCAAATTTCTTAAATTGACCATGCTTGCAGTAAACAATTGACTTGCAATGAAATGCAAAGATGTCTGATAGAGTTTTGATTATACTACTATTATAAGCCATACTCTAGAGTGGATTGGGATAAAAATAAAATAAAAAATGAAAGAGAGTGATGTATTACAGGATTGCGCCATAGAATTGAATTAATTCTCTTTTAGATAGAGATTTGATCCAATTAGCCATCTGCACATGCAATGGACTAGAGAAGCTCAGATCAAAAAGCTTAAAAAAAACTCCACTTATTCACCCTTTATTGAAGCGTTTGTTGTTGTTTTTTTCCCAATATGATGCCGTCACTGTTACAGATGTGAACTGTATGAAAGAATGGGAAAGAGAGAGAGAGAGAGAGAGATAGAGATGAAAGGCAGTCGATTTGGCTTGTAGGAATAGCACTCCACACCCTGATGGCAGGCAAGCAATAACGCTTGTCATTGAACAAATGTTTAAGTAATTTCTCCTGAAGTCCATGCATTATGAGTAAACTAAACTAACAATAGACGATAGTTTTTTATAAAGTAACATTAACAAAGATAAATACATGCTGTAAAACGTCATTGTTGCTTGTTACTTCCTGATAACTAATGCATTAACTAATGTTAACTAATGGAACCTTATTGAAAAGTGTTACTGTTTTGATACATGTAGAAATTCACAAATATGTAACGTTATTGTTAGGCCATATTAAGTAATGTGGGTCATTAATATTAAAGGGTAACTAAACACCTGCTCAGAGTCTGACTCCACCCACTAGAAAAGTGGGCAGACCCCGGCGGGGATAGAGGGAACGAACCGAATGCGGGGCTGAGCGGGGGGGGGCACCTGAGACTCGTAGTGATGGATTAATTGACAGCTGCTGTCAGACTCTATGTTATTATTATTCCTCACACGGTCGCAAGACGACATGTACATGAATCTGGCGTGGTGAGCTGGAACCTGCTTACGTCAGCTGTCACCGCTTACGTCACGAAGTACCACAACAGACAATAGGAAAATTCAACTGCAGTAGCCACCGTTCAACCTGAAGAGGGCAGCACTCTGACGTTTTTACACCATATATTGTAGAATTAAAACACTTTATACACAAATGTCAAAAAAAATTACTTGAATCAATGACCAGTACTAATAAAGCCCCATGCTTACAGATCATTAACTAAAAAAAGTTGGTTTAGGGTTTAGTTACCCTTTAACGAATACAATCCTTTTATAAATTGTTAACAAAATATTGTATGAAAAGTATATATAACTCAAAAGTAAAGCATCCAGATGTATTAAAATAATGGAAATTTCAGGGGAAATGCACTTTATTGTCATGAAAACAAATTATCAATGCAAAACCACTGTTCCTAAAAACAGGCAACTAATTTTTCCCCCAATGTCATTTTGCTGTGACAGTGAGATTAGTTTGTTTTTTTTATCTATAAAACCACAGTAAAAATGCTAACAAAAAGCCCCCTGTATGGAAAATGTTGCTCTCAGTATGGCCGTTATCTTACCAAATTTGACACCATTTCACTGTCAAGACAGTTGGCTGGCTTGAAACATAATGTATATTCTCGCTGTCTTCACCTTTCCTTCACTCCTGATTTTCCTCTTTTCATATTGCAATAACACATTCTCAGGCTTTGAGGAGGCCAGGTGAGCTGACTCTGTCGTATTGTTTCTTTCTTTCTTTATATATTTTTTTTATTTGGAGCAGTGATTGCAGCTGACTGGAGGGAAATTGTCCACCGTAGGGGCCAATCTCTGGCCTCGTCTGGAGTGGAACACCACGAGATGGAGGAGTTAAAGATGAAAGGCCAAATCATTGAGAGAGAGAGTCTGAACCACAATAGTTTGGAAGTGCTTGCTGTGTTTGGACAACACAACACCAGGAAAAGTGTAGGAGAAATATTACATCTTATTTTTTGCTTTTGTGGTAATCATGTACTGTTTTTAATGGTTAATAACTCTAAAAATTCCTTTAATAATTCAATAACGAAATTAAAGTGATATAATGTGTTTATATTTGTTGGCCCCCAAAAGTATTTGGACACATAAGCCACTCTTAAAAATGTATTAATGTCTTTGCATAAGGTAACAAAATATCAAACCAAGGTTTTGTTTTGTTTTGTTTTTTTTGGAAAAACAAAGCTCACTTTTCATTTACATTACATTTATGCATTTGGCAGACGCTTTTATCCAAAGCGACTTACAGTGCACTTATTACAGGGACAATCCCCCCAGAGCAACCTGGAGTTAAGTGCCTTGCTCAAGGACACAATGGTGGTGGCTGTGGGGATTGAACCAGCGACCTTCTGATTACCAGTTTACCAGTTACGTGGTTTAGACCACTACACCACACCACCACTACACCACACCACCTCCACTACACTTTTCAAGCAAAATACTGTTAAAAAAGTAGACAAACTGTGTTTGGACACCTTCTGGTTGTCGATTGTTTCTCTGCTAGGACACTTCTGAACTTGAGGGGAACTTACATCCACTAAAAATGGGTTAAATTTAGGTTTGAAGTCATTGGAAAAATGGCTCAGAATAGGCAAGTTAGTTCTGAGAAAATAAATAAAATCTAAAGCAATGACATTTAGACATTTAAATGTGGCTTAAGCATCCAAATATTTTGGGGGCCACTGTATTTAGTGTTCTGTATGCATTGATTTATTTTCTCATTAATAATATTTCAGTTTTAAATATGCATTGGAGACTGACTGTCACCAGAGTAAGAATGCCTCTGCATTGTCACTTTGTGTTACAAATAAGTGACATTTACCATATCTCTGCTCTGGAGGAAGTTAGCTTTAATTACTGTTTCCTCAACCTTTGTGCATCTCTTTTATCCAGCAGTACAGCTTTTGTTAGCATCACTAGACAAGTGGATTGAAGGCAGAACATTTTTTATTTGGATTACCCCTGTAAGCACACGTTTGGCTAGTCTTGCGATAACTTTGCCTTCTGCAATGCTTCCCTAAACACCCTATAATTGCTTTTTTAATTATTTATATTATTATTGCACTTTTTTATGCATTGCAGTATCGACATCATAGGAAAGTGTAGCCTCTGTTCTTATTATGTCCATATTTGCCTGGCTATATTGTACGAAATAATCAATTCACAATTGTTAACAATAGCTGTTAACCAGTGCTGGTTAGTAACAGATTACATATAATGGTGAATATGTAATCAGAAACCTGGCATATGGAAGCAAACTTCTGGCAAACATTTGCGGCAAATCCAAAGCTCATTTGCATGTGAAAACAATGAGCGTCAAATTTGGAAAGTTTGTGGCTAGTTTCGATTTTTGTAAAGAGTATGCCCACGTTCGGATCTGTGCTCAGTGTTTCAAGATTCATTGATTATTTTGTTTAATCACATCATCCATTGCTGTTCGAAAAATACAGGGATACATACACTTATCAACCACTTTATTGGGAACACCTGTACACCCACTTATTCACGCTTTCAACACTTTTCATGTTTCCCAGCATCAATACAGAGAGGGAAATGAGGATAACGAAATTGGAATGTGCCCCATACACTCTATGAAAAAAAAAAAAAAGCCATGTGGTACCCATGTTTTAGGGACATATGCCCATATGGTGTGGTCACATTTAACTTCACATGGCCAAATGACACAAAATACAGTAATTTCAGTGGTAATCCGCACGATCATGAATTTTGCATGATGAACTTCTGGTGGCGAAGAATTTCCCCTCACGGATTTTGCTTTGGTGAAATTTGACAAGCCATTAAGAAGTTGCTTGGTTTGGCAGTGACCTGTATTTGGGTGGTGCTTTGTATACAGCTACCCTTAATAATCGCAATGAACAAGGATATCATTTTCGTAGTGCATTTCGTTTTAACCTCACTCTCATGGAGTACAAAGTGCGGCTTTAAAAAGAGGCTGCTTGGCAGTTAGTTTCACACACACTCAACGCCAGCCCACTCCTTCACCCATGGAATTTTGCCGTTCAAAGGTAAATGTGACAAAAAAAGAGACAAAATGTTACCTTTTTTTCTTTGTATATTGTTGTTATTGTTCCCAACGGAACAAAACATACATTTACCTTTTAAGTTGCACAAAAGTTACGGACCCAAAACGAGTTATGCATTTTCACTACAGGTACAGTGAAATCCACTGTACCTTAAATGGTACTTTTGTTTTTCTTTTTCTGAGAGTGTATTGTAGATTAGCTGAAGAGGTGATCATTTTTGCCATATTTTAACCATTAAAATGGACTCAAATGCGATGTGCGGTGTTGTTAATAGCTGTTGCCAGACTAGCCGTGACTCTCGGTGCTGCTTGATTTGCTGATAATTTAACTGAGGAGAGCAAATTAGTAAGCTTAACAGCTGTCTGAATGAAACTAGTCAATTAGCATATGCTAATAAGATGCAGTTGTTGTTAACTTAACTAACGGGTCGTTAACTAAAAGTTGCATTCCCCTGAAGATAAATGTTCTATCCAGGAAACCTGCCAGTAAAAGAGTGCTGATCAGGCAAGAGGCTGTGAACATGCACATATTACAGCATGATTGATTCGTACACATAATTTAATGTAAAAAAATAAATGAATAAAAAATAAGTAGAAATTAGGGAAAAAAAAAGTTTTAAAAACCAATATATTATGCCTTTCAAGATTAGATCTATGTAGAACATTTGATGTACCTGCTCACACAAGTTTGGCATGCTAATTAATCACAGCCTTGTGTGTTTATTTGCAGTGTTTTGTTTTTATCTATTGATTTCAGTAACTATGCAAGAAAGAGTAAGGCAACCAGATTTTTGGAGAAAACAAAATGTTGAGAAAGCCCCTCAAATAACAATAATTAAATATACAATGATTACATAAATATAAATAGGAATATTTAATTAATTGTAAATAAAACTAATATATATATATATATATATATATATATATATATATATATATATATATATATAAAAATATAATCTGATAATTAAAATGCATTACATTATTGTGGCGGACAAGTAAAGTTTGACAAGACAGTACAAAAAGTGGTTTTAGAAAGCAATATATCATTTATTTACATATTATTGAACATAAGCCAATCACTGGCCTACAGTTCACAGCAATTCATTTTGCTAATTAAGTTTTCAAACATGCCAAGGTTTATTATAAGGGCTTATCTATGGACCTGTCAATGTAAACCTGTGTCAGATGGACACTTTTGAAGCATCTCACTTTTGTTCTGTTGCATCATAAACATACAGTTTTAAGGTCGCTGTGTCAAGTTAAACGTATTTTGAAACTTGTATCGAGATCCCTGCATTTGGATTTGCGCTCCATCAAGCTGTGCTTGAATGCAAGAATGTGTTCTCATCTTGTGCTGTCTGCTGTGGTTGAGTGTGGTTTGTTCTCTTTATAAGCTGTGCATTGCCTATACAGCTGGAGTTACTGCCCCCTGGAGAAAACGGCTTCTGCTTTAAGCTTGTATTGCTCCAATGGTAGGGATATATACCTTCTATATACCATCTATATACTTATGGCGGTCCGTTGCACCTTATTGCACTGAATTAACACATTAAATCAACAAACCTAGTTATTGTACCCACATCTTTTAAATTTTTACGTGGTTTTATATATCTCGGCAGTTTCCTGGTGAAATGAACACTAGAGACGCTACAACAGCAATGACTACATTTGAACATTTACTTTTCACCCTGTTCCTCACACAATGCTATATTGTCCCTGTCCCAAATAGCACCCTCCGCCATTGCGGTCTTCAAGTGCAGACTTTAGTGACATAAGCGTGAGTGGTAAACATGAGCATTTGGGACAGATTTCAAGACTTCAATCAGATGATATTGTTTACAGAATGTTTTTATATAATTCGGTTTTTCAAATATTATTTGCTTCAAAATGTTGCTACATCAATAAATACAAGCAATCTTATAAGCTACAGCCATGTGCATTAAATTATTCTCACCTGCCCTGATATTTTGAATCACAATAGTTCTTAAATCCTCTTTGAAACAGCAATAGCAAAGGATTAATGCTATACTACTACTTTTATGAATGTAAAACTTCCCAAGAAAACATATTCAATAAACTGAATAGGAGTAATTCCATATTTCTGGAAAATTAAATAAAAGAAAGTTGTGAACTAGTTATACACATTTGACTTAAATGTGACTCTATATACACATGATAAGCAAGTGATCCGCCATTGACAAACAATAAAATACTCATATTTAATCCGCGATCAATCATCGCCTGGTCCGCCATGTTTTTTCCTTCAGCTCAAAAACTCCAATCCGCTGTGATTGGTCGAGAGGATCAGTAGCAATGACTGTTGGGTTAAAGTCCACTCTGGAGCCCACACTGATGTGGGCTTAACAGAGGGGTGCATTGAGGGTGCAAAGGGGGTTCTCACAAGCACCCCTCAGAGCGCTAAAATGTAATCTGGGACACCCTACGATCTCGTGGACTTCACAGGTATATGCAAATTAAGGCCACGAGACCGCAAGTCCATATCAAGTGTGCTATTTGGGACTGGGCCCTTATGACATCAAAACACTTTTACTATATCATATAAGGTGATGCATTTGAATGTTTGCATTGGATTACATATTGTAGCTGCATATATTAGCTTGTTTGAGCGTGATCAAATTGCGAGGTTACTCAACTGATTGAGCGCTGCACTTGCGATATAAAGGAGTCCTGAAGAGCCTGAGAGTCGACTTGTGAGCCGAAAGTGTCATAAAAGCACCACAAAATGACATGGTTGCTTCAACAATTGGGTTTTTGGTCCCACTTTATATTCTGTGTCTTTGACTACTATGCACTAACATTAAAATAAAAGCAATACAATGTACTAATTGTGTAAATAAGTGTCTGCTACATTCTCGCAAGATTCACGTTTGCTACTACTGAGGTTGAGCCACAAGTATTTTTAGGGTTAGGGTTTAGATCAGGGGCGATTCCAGGATTTCAATCTTAGGTGGGGGGCTCAGACCCCAATGACACTATAAAGATGTACACATTTCATGCATTCCCCTCTGTTGCAAGATGGTGTTTTTTTTTTTTTTTTTTTTGTGTTTACATTATTCAAACTATCCAGTTAATATTCATTCAGAATTTTGACAAACCATATAGTATCGTGTCGGTCTCTTTATTGGCAAAAAATATTTCATCAGCCCTAATCGTTCCTTTAATGTTTTCCAAGAATTAACAAAAATATTCAACATGAATCGATAATTCGAAAGGGTTAGGAGTAAAGTTAACAGTGTAACTACAGATGCAATTAAATGCTGGTATTTAAATAGAAGTTCAATGCAACAATGCTTACATACATAATAAGTACATAGTGTCAAATGCTTAAGTACATTATTTATTTATTTTTTTTCATGAGATCAGGCTCAAGTTTTAAATGCAAAGGTATGCACATAAATATGTTCATACAGTTTATCAAAAATTATAAGGAAAGAGAAGTAAGCAGTGGCTCAATTGCAATTAAAGCTTCGAGCGTTGAACTCTTAGGTCTAACTTTGACATAAACGCTGCATAGAAATCCAGGAAGTATGTATGTAATTATTTAGCAGATGCTTTTATCCAAAGCAACCCACAGTACACTTACACACCAACAATTACCTCAGGAGTAACCTGAAGGTTATGTACCGAAACATGAAACAAACAACAGTCTAACATTCTTGCGAAACAATAATGCAAAGATTAAGATAATCTTTAAATTGCCACTGACTTGGGCACAATGCCACCATGCCACTGTGTTCCAGAGCTCTTGCTTGCTTTTTAATCTTTTCTTTGATTCGGAATCCTTTTAGTAGGTACAGTATTTAATGGGCATGTCTATGTGCATAGTCAGTTGCCATGACAACGTTGAAGTGGAATGGAAAGTATGACATGCACCACTCAGGGTAGTTAGAGAAAGGCAGTCTATTACACTTTGGCTTTGAATTTTCTTGCGTGCAAAGTGTGGGAGTTTTTCTTTTGTGAAATAGCACGCACATGCATTCACAAGCATATGCCCTTGTGAAAATCCTCACATACACCCATCAAATCACACACAAAATCAAAGACACATTTATATTTGAATAAATGAGTGATAGAAAATGATGTTACGCAATTAAGTCATGGATAAACAGGGTTTAAATGGAATGTTTTTCAGTGAGTCATTTGGACAGCGTCTAATCACAAATTAGAGATCATTCGTGTGTATTATGTGTCTGACACTGACTTTGACAGTCATCGGCTGCTTTCATGATGGCCAATGTTGATACTAATGTCTATTGAACAGTAACATCTGTCGAATGAAAAATAAAAGAAAAGTAACAGTAATATGTTGAGTAAAAAGAAGAAATATCACAGTATAGATGGACTTTCATTATACACACAGTGTAAACAAAACAGTGTTATGGGTTTAAAATTATTAGGTAACAATAACCCACATAAATGCATGGAAATTTCATTTAAAATTGGAATATGCATTCGCCTGCTTGTGTACTTTAAGCACGCTCCTGAGCACATATATTATGTATCTTGATATTGTTTCATGCTTCCACACCTACTTTTCTTAAAGGAACCCTGTTTAATTTTTTATATCATGGTTTTAACATGGATTCCACGAATTCTTAACAACACCTCTGGAGTCTGACAATACATAGGATCTAGGAAAACATGTGCATAACTGTTTATATCAGTGCAAAATATTTTTGAATAAAAATAAAAAACGCTTATTGTTGCAGTCGATGCAGCCACTCAAATGTGCATTTACATTAATATGCATCTTCTAACTCTATGTTTTTGACATTGAATGTGAAGCTAGGAAAATCACCCAAAGGCTAGCAAATGAGTAATGCAACATCAGCACTTTTTGACTGGCCAGCCAATGGAATACAAAGGGTAGGTTGAAAAAAAAAGAGAGAAAATATATACAGATAGAGAAAGAAAGAGAGAGGGGGTGGCTTAATGACATAAACATTTTCCATTTCTAGTTAGTATGTAAAAGACAGAAAATAACCTTCCCTGTCAAGCAGTAATGCTCTTAGGCTTTTTATGGAATACAATATTTTTCTCTTGTTTTTCCAGTAAAATATCTAAACAAGCAAAACTGCATAAGATAATAAGTAGGGCTGTTGATTTAACATGTTAATTCAGTGTGAATAATTATACAAAAATAATGCGTTTAAAACATTTTACGCAACTAATCATGTCCCTGGATATGGAATATTCCTACCATCACAGTGAGTCAAGCTTGAAGTACCACCTGTTTTCTCCAGGGGGCAGTAAGCGAGACTCCGGCTGAATGCAGCTTTTACAGAGAACAAATCACACACATCGACAGCAGATAGCAAAAGATGAGGACACGTTCTTGCGTTCAAACAGTTAATGAACCTCAAAATCAGAAAGCAGGAATCTCAATACGTGTTTTTCTAAGTTTCAAACTACATTTAACCTGACAAAGCCACCTAAACATTTTGTGTTCATGACGCAACTAGGGTTGCCGAAAGTCCCGTATAATGCGAAATCATCCCGTATTTTAGGGAATAAAGTTGTGTTCCGTATGAAATCCATAAGGGATGCTGTTTGTCCTGTATTTTAGATTCTCACTGCACCCAAACTGCTGAGAATGTTTCTCAAACTGAGAGAAATGGACCTAAGCGCATGTGTTGTGTGAGATATCAGCTGTTAAATGTTACACGGATGCTATACTTGACAGAAGTGGCTGGGGGAAAGATGAAAAACAATCAGCGCACGTTTTCTGTCGTGTCAGTCTTACAGCCAGAAGCAGGAGAATTTGTCAAACATAGCATTGGAGTGCATGGTTTTGTTTTTCAAAATTGCGATTTTTAAAACACCAGTAATTAATGATAGTACATGAACAATGCTCATTCTGGAGAGTCTCAAATGAAGTTGAGAAAAAGAGCATCACTTTAGATCAAAAGTCCAATAGAGTACAGGTCTAGTTAAAAAAGGTTACTGTCATTTTAACTACATAAACACAACATCTAAGGAAAAATACATTATTTCATGTTAAGCGTTTTTTTTCCTATAAAAATCCATTATAATGCATGGTTGCTTAAAACAGTAAAAAGACTTGTACTGACACTAGCCATGGAAGGCAATTTCTTTTTAAAGTGATTTATACTGTTTTTAACACATTAGTTATATACTGTCTACAAACGAATGAAAGCCGGAAAGCCGGTCTGTTGAGCTTTAAAAATGAATAAGGCTTAATTAAGCCTAATTATGAGGAAGAAACAACTTGACAGAAAAATATTGTCTTGCAGCTGCGTTCTTTTGGCAAAAAGTGCTTATTAAAAGTGAAGATTGATAGAAATTTGGATCTAAGCGTATTAAGCGCTGTTCACATCAAAGGAGTTTGAGTCCATCTGCACTGATTTTTAATTGTTTTACTTGTAAACAAGCTCTAGATGGACCTCTTTAACCATGGTGCATCATCTAATGCCGTAGAACCACTGTTCCGTATTTGGCTGGTAGAAAGTTGGCAACCCAAGACGCAGTGCTCCAAAACCCTCCGTCTGATGAATGTGTACATTGATGCAGATAAATTGCTGTGAACTGTAGGCCACTGCTGTTCCATAATATGGAAATTAACAATATATTGGATTCTAAAGCTACTTTTGTATTGTCTTATCAATGTCTTATCAAAATTGTCTGCCACAATAATTTGATGCCTTTTAATAATCTGAATTATATTTGTTATAATGACAACTTTGCAGATCCTTGACACTATAGATGTTTTCTTTATGAACCTTTTCTTTATGTTTTTCTGTTTCAAACGTGGCTTTTTCTTTGCAATTCTTCCCATGCACCCCTGAGTCTTCTCTTTACTGATGTACATGAAACTGGTGTTGAGTGGGTAAAATTCAATGAAGATGTCAGCTAAGGACATGTGAGGCATCTATTTCTCAAACTAGAGACTCTGATGTAGGTGTGTAATGTAGTCAATGGAAAGGAGGAGGCGAGAACCGGCTTGACAATATAAATTATATTTTAATTATAAACTGAAATAAAAGACACAAACACACACATGACGGACATGTCCGTAAATTATCTCTCTCTCCCGCACAATCCTCCCCAGTCGGCCTTTATCCCTCTCGGAGGCTTGATTAGCCTGATAAGGGACCGAGTGTGTAGAATCACGACCCGGCCCCGCCCTCCACCCTGCCACATTCCTCCCTCGTTCTCTCAGGCAGGGGAGCCCCGGCATGATGTACACCCCCCCCCTTTCCCTGGGGGAGTGCGTGCCCGAAGCCCCGTCTGCCGGCAGGTCATCCCCGTCCACCTGGATGAGGGAGGGGACAAGGGAAGGGAAATAGAAATAATAAAAATGGGGGGGTACTTCCTGTAACAGTGTAGTACCCCCCAAAAAAACACTGTAAAATTTAAACAAGAGGGAAAAGGCCAACGCGGAGCGGCAGTGAGAGAGAGCTAAAAAAAAAAACACTTACTCACCAGTTCTCCGATACGCCGTAGCTTGTTCCTTGGCCACTCCTCCACCCTCTAATGGACGACAGCCACGCCTCTCCGGGCGGATCAGAGGCAGTTCTCCAGCCCCTGGTGGACGGAACGCCCCGCCGCGTTCTTGGGGAACAGAAGGGGTCTCCCCCGCCCCTGGCAGATGTTCTCCCGCTCCAGGTGGTCAGCAGCGAGCCCCTCCCTGCTCGCGGTCGGCAGTCTCGGACCCGGCGCATTTCAGCGACTGGTAGGGGACTTATCCGCCCCTGGCAGCGGCCCTGACCACTCCAGACGGTTGGTTAGGAGCCCCTTCTCCCCTCGCGGTCGGCAACCGTCCTCCGCTTCCAGGCGGCCGGGCTCCTCGTCCCCCGGCATATGGCCATGGCTGCTCCGTTGGGGTGGATGATAGTGGCAAGAACTCTACTACGGCGTATCCCTCCTCCTTCCCGGATTTCGGCACCAGTGTATCGTAGTCAATGGAAAGGAGGAGGCGAGAACCGGCTTGACAATATAAATTATAGTTTAATTATAAACTGAAACAAAAGACACAAACACACACATGACGGACATGTCCGTAAACGATCTCTCTCTCCCGCACAATCCTCCGCAGTCGACCTTTATATCCCTTTCGTAGGCTTGATTAGCCTGATAAGGGACCGGGTGTGTAGAATCACGACCCGGCCCCACCCTCCGCCCTGCCACAGTGGCTTTGAAAGATATCCTTTTAGTTCAAGATACTTAATAGCAAGGGAATAAGATATCCAGAACTGTAAATGTATATTTCATTTGAAAAATTCTTTGTTTTCTTAGTTCTACCTGTTTAAATTGTCAGTACGTACTTTTGGATGCACAGAAATCCTGATCACAATGTTTGCATATACATTTTCCCCATTATTTTCAATCATATATCTGGTCTATTGTTGTGGTATCATCCATTTCAAACTTACCCAACCCTTAAATGATAAAACTATCTTTAGTTCTTCTACATATCGGTCAAAGGTCTCTTCCTGTCCAACTGACAGTTCTCGACAAGAATAAGCGGAGAAGTTGACCAAAATTTGTCAATGGTCAAAATGGTCTGGCTATGCAAGATTAGGGTCATGTTTACAAGTTTCCAGGCTGATTCAATGAAGAGTAGTTGGCAGTAACTTGCTGGACTTTTCAAAAATGTGTCAGTGGTTTGTGGCATCAAATTTCTTAAAGACTTTCAAAAGTATCTCAGATGCTCTCTTTTGGTCTAAGTGGGTGATTCTGGGAAATGTGGATGTGCACACTTGATGCTGATGGACAAAAACCTGGCTGTGTAAGACTAAACTCTCTCCAGATTGGAATTGGTTGGATTCAAGCAAGTAATCTATCACAATTGGATCAACATTGGAATATCAAAAACTTTACAGTCTGGATTAATCTTTATTTGTGAATAAGCAAAGTCTGCTTGATGTCTAGAATGATGCTAATAGCCTCAGAAATTAGAGCGTAATCCATGTAATTTGGCCGAAAGTACGATTTTGTGACTAATACTTTTGCAAACACCACCCCGAAATAACTCATAGGTCAACAGCTAATTTTCAAATCTCTATGTCTGTAAAAACAATAGATAGATAGATAGATAGATAGATAGATAGATAGATAGATAGATAGATAGATAGATAGATTTTTTACACCAGTAAAAGAAACAACTTGGTTGAACTTTCTGGTCTACCTCCCCCTCATTGGCAATAATAGCTATATTTATCTTTAATCTTTTGCTCTATATTTCTGGAAAATGACATTCCATTAGTCATAGAAACCCCTGAAATGGATCATTCCTGTTTAACTAGGGCAGTTTTACCTAAAATATATCCCATCTGGAGTCCTCATACAATGTTCTTGGCTCTCTGGCAATATTTGAGCAATATTTACTCATATTTATGTAACTGTTTGGGTTTCTCAGCATATGGGTGATACCTAACACTTACGCTTTGACAGTACTTGCCTTGGAGCTAGCACAAATAATAATAATAATAATAATACAAAATAAATAAGTAAAAAATATCCCTGACAAACAGTCCAACTATCACCTGAAATGGTAATCTGCCAGCTATTAAAGTTCTGACTCAAGATGTACATCAAGCCAACCAAAATACTTGTTTAATGCGAGTTTAACTTGTTTTATGGAGTGGTGGTGGTGTAGTGGTCTAAGCACATAACTGGTAATCTGGTAATCAGAAGGACACTGGTTCGAACCCCACAGCCACCACCATTGTGTCCTTGAGCAAGGCACTTAACTCCAGGTTGCTCCGGGGGGATTGTCCCTGTAATAAGGGCTCTGTAAGTCGCTTTGGATAAAAGCGTCTGCCAAATGCATAAATGTAAATGTAAATGTAAATGTAATGCACTTCCAAAAAGGCTCTAATCTACATACATCAGCACACTGTACAAACAGGGCTATTTTTGAATTTGACATCGTGGATTGCCTGTAGGCAAATGACTCCAGTTAATGAACTGCTGCATAATTCATGAACTGGTCCAACTGCGATGGTTGTGGCTCAGTCCCAGATGTTGAGCTCTTTTAATAGTGAATAAGTCCTTCACTTGCCTCAACGTGCAATTTCATCCTTTCAAAAGGCAGCAGGTATGTGAAAAGTGCCTCTAGGTGTAATTTCCAGGAAGGGTTCCAGGGATACATACTTGACAGCAAAACATCTGTTTATGGATGTTGGCAAAAATAGGGTACAAATACCCAAATACATGATTTTAGTAACTGACAATGACTCAGTCGTGTAGCTAAAGATCTAAATCAAGTAAAATAACCTTCAAGTTCCATTAACAACAATGAGCCTCATTCATGAAATTTAAAATGAGCCTTCCCAAAAACATTCCGGCAGATTTATAAACGGTTCATACACCCCAGATTTGTTAGTGGATTACAAACATTCTTAAATAGGGGGTGTGTGCATGTTCATTCACAATTATCATAATTCATGCCCATGAAAACACCATGTAAGGAAGGCGCCAGACACACTAGGAAATGCTGTTAACATCTATGCAGAACAGTTATTAAATTGTTTTTATGAATGAAGCACATTCACATTGTAATGTATTGATTTAGCAAGCACAATAGTGTCTCAAAAATAGTGAGGACTTGCCGTCATTGCATGTTTTTGCTGTCATCGGAGGCTCTTTTGTGAGTCAAACAATTGAAGAAGTGAATAAAAATGGTTTGACACGAGAGTAAAGAAAATTTCAGTTCACGCCGACAGGAGGATGTCTACCATCATTAACCTTCTCTGGTTCAGTTCGCAGCACATCGTCAGGATTATTTGTGAAATTTCCCACAAATGGGTAAATCATGGTAATGTACTTCCATCTGGAAGAATCTTGAATGCCTCTTGAATGTCTCTGAATCTGAATGTCTCAAGAAGATCTTTGAGTGAAACACTGTAAGATATTACAGATTTGCAAGCTATATGAAAATGTGCTGTGGTTTGTTTCTATTTTTCCCCACTTGTATTGTACACACCTACACAATGTACACGATATCCCTCCTATGGTATTGAAAAATGGTGGTCATTTTTGACTTGAAGGGTCAGATGTGTAACCCATTGTTTTATGATGATAATGATAGCAAGAACAATCAAATCATGCACTTTTTAGATTTTATGCTATTTTTCTTTATCCTATTTACATTTCTAAATTTTACCATTACTTTTCATATACAAATCTAATAATAAATGTAATCAAATTCACATAATAAGCTTTTATCTACAAATATTTTTTTCAAACATAAGCATTTAATAACTCAAAGTAAATGCATTATGTCAAAAAATGAAATCAAGAAACCAAAATCAACTGCAAAATTATACAAATTCATTAAGAGTATAAAACAGAAGAATCAGTGTAAACATTTAGCAATTTAAAACTTTCAATTCTATAAATGTATTTTGCAAAAATGTATGCGTATGAGTGTGTCAGATTGCTGTCCTCAGCTTGAAGACAACAGACGACCGACCTGTAATGCCAACAATTACCAAAATATGGCTGTAGAGTTCCACTTGTTGATGCCCTTGTTCTGTGTGTGTGTTCTGCGTTGTGTGTTATCATCTCACCCCTCATTTTTGAGCGTTTGTGCTTAGCATTTTGGATGATTTCTTGATTTCTTATTATTTTGACAAATTAAAAAAGAAAAAGATCTGTGTTATAGTCTTACCAGTTATATTATTGTGCGTCTGCGTGTGTGGGCAAATGGAGGAATAGTCACCAAGTCTTTTAAATAAAGAAAATAAATTGGGTAAAAATTACCAAATACTATGGATTTAACAGCAATATGTTATGAGACTGCCATAGGCGGGGATCGAACCCGGGTCAGCCGTGCTCTAGGGTTAGGTGTCTTGATTAAAATCTCATAACGATTTTTCAACTGAAAAAATCATATAAAAGGTTTATACTCCAGAGCAGGATTCGAACCCACGTCTCTATGACGATTTGTGGTAGTTTTCTTGGAGCACCACACTGACGGACACGCGATGAACAAACAGACTTATATAGGCCTAGACACAGGTGAAGGGAATGAGGGTAAACGACCAGGGGGTTGAACCGGGTTAGGGGCATTGGTGCCATCTGCAGTGGTGGAGAGGAGCATGGCACGGGAGGCCCAAGGCAAGCGCCCTCTGCTGGTCTGGAGGGGAACAGCACCCCAAAGAGGAGATCCCTTACACAATAGCATCGACCATACGTTTTCAACTGAACACAATTGACTGATTCCTAATTAATTGTCATATCAAATCAAAATAAAATAAAAAAAAAAACAGTCCAATCAGTCACGTTAGTGGGCAAAATATATATATATTAGAGTTAATAAAATATGCATTCCTGTTGACTGTATTGCATCATTTACAACAAACAATAAAATGTACTTTTGGCGAACCTCTGTAGATATTTCTCCCAGGAACTCAAGTAGGCATAGCTGCAGGCCGGAGACCTCCAAATGGGTGCGGAATCTCCAAAAGACTGTGGGGTACTCCAGAAGGGAGCAGGGTTACTCCAAAAGGGGGATGCGCAAAGGGTTAAGCTTCCTGTATCTTTACTGGTAGTTTGGAGCTCACGGAAATTATTTGGAGCTCCGCCTGCAGCTATTTCCTTCTAAAGGAACTGAAGCTCACACAATCCCACAAGTTTGACAACACTTCCATCTTTGGCCACTGGGGACAGTAAATCAAATTTCCATGATCAAAGAATGATTTCAGCAGCCAAACTTTTGACCTATTGTCTCCAAATTCACAGTCAGATCAGTCTAGACTTGATTAGTATCTGAGCACAACTTGTGACATTTTTGAGGTCTCTTATGAAACTCTAAAGTTGGAGCAGTTGACAAAGCAAACATCTCACATTGTTTTGTAAGAGGCTCTACGGTTACAATAACTTACATTTCTATGCAAAACAATTGCTGTTTATACATTTAAATGTATGCATTTGGAAAACACTTTTATTGTTTTGCATACATTTTACGGTTATGTTTGTTCCTTGGGAATCAAACAGATGACCTTGGTGTCAATAGCACCATGCTTAACCAGTTACAGGACCAGCATAACATAGATTCAGCTGCCCTTTAACATTTCCTTTGTCAGTAACTTGTTGTCATGGTGCACCATATGACAGAGTCTTTCAATTATCTTGACTAAAACAAGTGCATGAATCTGGCCCCCGTGATCACTCAGCACTAGCAGCTGTTCAAAGTCTGTGCTGTAATCTAATTTTGATTTAAGCGTCCATGAGGGATGCGAATAAATACAGCTCCCATTATCTTGAGTAGTTTTGACTGCACTGAAACAACAGCCTAAGTGGAGTTGTACCATCACCGCTTTCCCCAGGATAATGTAAAAGGAGCAAGCATCGTTGAAGGATAGCTTTTAATCACTGGAGATATTTCTGCTTTCATAACTCATCTGGTTTTGCTGTATTTTGTCTGCTAAAATCTAAATGTGTTATGGAATTAAAGAGGAAGCAATATGCGTTAAGCTTAATAAAGATGATTTAATCGAAATACATTCGTTGGGAGTGGATTTGAAATAGTGTTTTTTAATAGGGAGAGGGATATGATGGTATATACCTTGTGATGGAATGGTAGAAACAGCTGGATATAAATTTGTGTGGGTATCAGTGGGCAGGATTGCATAGCATGGAGAGCGACAGGAATCAATGGAATAGCTTGAAGTAATGGAAAAATGATGGGAATTCAATATGAGGAAGAGCTTGTTTTTAAGAGATGTATTGGCTAATTGCAATAATTCAACTGATGTAAACCTAAAAAAATAGTGTTTGGATTTTTTTTTAATAATAATTAATAATAATGATTAATAATAATACTTTTATTATTAAACATTATTATTATTATTAGAGATTATGATTTATTTATTTATTTTAATATTATTTTTGATAAATAATAATAATAATAATAAAAAAACGTAACCAAATACACTGTAAGGCAGTTCAATGGAAAGGGGGAGGCGAAACCCGGCTTGACAATATATATAATAGTTTAATGAAGAAATAAACCAAAAGACACAAACACACACATAGGACGGACAGCTGCCCGTAAACATTCTCTCTCTCTGTCGCACCACCATCCACAGTCGGCCTTTATCCCTCTAGGAGGCTCGATTAGCCTGATAAGGGACCGGGTGTGTAAAATGACAACTTAACGGTCGGCGGTCTCGGAACCCACCGTGTTTCAGCGGCTGGTAGGGGTCTCCACCCCCCCCGGCAGCGGCCCTGACCGCTCCAGGCCTTCAGCTAGGAGTCCCTTCTCCCCTCACGGTCAGCGACCAATTCCTCCACTTCCAGGCGGCCGAGCTCCTCCATCCCCCGGAAGACGGCTGCGGCTGCTCCGATGGGGTGGATGGTTGAGGTGAGAACTCCGGGTTTTCGACACCAGAGTAAAGCAGTTCAATGGAGAGGAGGAGGCGAGAACCGGCTTGACAATATAAATAATAGTTTAATGAAGAAATAAAGACACAAACACAAATAGGATGGACAGCTGCCCGACAACATTCTCTCTCTGTCGCACCCCCATCCGCAGTCGGCCTTTATCCCTCTCGGAGGCTTCATTAGCCTGATAAGGGACCGTGTGTGTAAAATCACGACCCGGCCTGCCCTCCGCCCTGTCACATACACAAGTCTAAATAATGTAATTTTCCTTCTCAAATGCATTTCCTTGTTTTAGGGATGCTTGTATATATTTTACTGCAAAATGACAAATACTGATTTAAGATTTTATTTATATATTTATTAATTTTTTCTAGAAAGTGGAAAAAAGCAAAAAAAAATTCAAATCATATGAATTTAGTTGATTATCCAATTTTAATTACCAGATATTTAACATAATAACCAAAAAAAAAATAATAATAATTCAAAAAATATATACAGTCACAAATAATACAGTCACTGTGATGAAAATATTAATGCTAATACACAAATATATCTTGGTCATAAGTCCTAGCCCTAATCTATGCAATAATATCACCCTAGTTAAAATATGTATAAGCACAGATTGTCAACTCTTGGTTTAACAAAAAAAAAAAAGAAATTGTGAAAAATATGCCAGTGCGGAAAGACAAAATACTTGATATTCAAAATAATATTCAGCAGTAAATTATACACCAAACACAGTTACTATGGACACAATTCCACAAACACTTCAAATTATTCAATTTCAATCTCTTTGGCCCATTATGCAATAACCATTTATTTTTACCATCTAAAATCGACTCTGCATTCACACTTTGGAATAACAAAGGCATCACATCATTCTGAGAACTATTTTTGGATGGTACCTTTGCCAATTCTGATCAATAAATACAACTTGGCCCAAAACAACTTTTTTCATTATCTTCAGGTTTGCAGAAAACCTGACAAGGCTAACATCTAAGCTGTACATCTATATTATTGACTCCCCCCCCAGTCCAGTTTCAGGAACCTTGGTGGGGAAAAGCAAAATTACAGGTTAATTATTCCTCCTCTTGTGCCCGTCTTAACCTCATACATTTTAAAGTGCTCCACGGAATGCATTTTAGCAAAGCTAAATTAGCTAAATTCTTTCCTGGCACTAGTGAGGCCTGTAATAGATGTACTTCTATCCCTCTCATCTAGCCCATACTTTCTGGTCATGTTCCAAATTAACAGGTTTTTGGAAAAACTTTTTCAAAATCATCTCAGGTACCAATATTGCACCTTGTCCATTCATCGCCATTTTTGGTGTCCTGTCTTTTGACTCCCTTATCGCCCGTAGACGCATTATTCTACACTGGAAATCACCTAAGCCTCCAGCAGAATGCTCCTGGCAGACTGATTTAATGTCATTCCTTAAACTGGAGAGAATAAGAGGGTCGACTAAGACATTTTACACTACTTGGCAACCTATCCTCTCACTTTTTGATAAAGTATCTACAGTTCCCATTGTTTAAAAGTGTACTTTCACATCACTTTACCCAACTGTACTTATGTAGTGTTACCTGGTATTTGAGTTGTCTAAGACATATATGCTATAAAATGTGAATCCATCCTGTAAAAGTGGACCGGGGTGGTTTTATTTTCTTTTATTTAAATTTTTGTCTTTGTTCATATGTGTGTTTGTGTCTGTTTAAAGAAATATAAAACTGGACATGCTTGTACTTTCAGATGCTGTGTAAATTTGATGACATGTCCCAATGAAACAGAGTTGTAAAAAATTATATATATATATATATATATATATATATATATATAATTACATATATAATGGGTATATTGCATGTCAGTTCTTATTATTATTTAACATCGTTCAATGGTTCGTTTATCTTTATAGGAGTACAAGTCTGCTATTACTGTATAACTCTATTATTCAATATTTTTCCGAAAACAAGACAAAAATGCTAATTTTTACATTTTTAGTGTCGATACTTTGGACAAACAACTCAAGCATCATCACCCCCCAACCTGATACAGCTCACACTCATCAGTTTGGAGCATCTGAGCAGATCCAGGACTGTGTCCAGCCCACACATTTGCCAATTGAGCTCAGGTTGGGTTATCAAATCACCAACGGCTGTTGCCTTGAATGCATAATGGAATTTGCAGAATGCTCGCGTGTGTTCACCTTGACTGCCCTGCTGAGCTGGACTCACAGTTACCAATCATCCAAAATCTCTGTACGCAAGCCAGCTATATGTCCCTCTTATTATTGGGTTTCAAATGTTGTATTACAGCCCCAGGGAAAATCAATCAATATTGTGCCTTCATGGAAAAAGGGTTTTATGTGAAGAGCATTGAGAATTATTGCAGCACTTGTGTATGGCAGGCAATGCTCACGCTATAACTGATATGTACTAAGAAAGGATTGAATAGGAACGTTAATGAAATATTGATGGTTATCTAGTTATATTTTTATTGCAATGTTTTAAGGTTATAGACTCTGCTTAAGTTTTGTTGTTTGGTTAACTACTTAAATCGATAAGCTCTTAAAATATTTTTTGTTCTCGTACCAGAGCCATTTTTACAAAGAATGGTAAACAAACAATAAAGCTTTTTAATATACTATGAAGCAAAATACAGTACATGCATACGGTACATTGAACCCAACAAGTGTTTGACACTTCAAAGGATACTTCACCCAAAAATGACAATTCTGTCATCATGTATTCACCCTCATGACATTGCAAACACATATGACTTTCTATCTTTATTGCAACCTGAAAGGAGATTTTTGGCAGTGTTTGAATCTCAGTCAGTTTTATTGCATTGATCCTGAGAAAAGATATACCACGTTTACATTAAAGATGTCACTTGGTTTGATAGTTTGTTAACTACAGCAATTCAATTCAGACTTATTTGAGTCTTTATTTGATCGGACTGCCAAATTAGATATTTATCAATTTAGTACAAAGCTGGTGGTCCGTTCTGAATATGGCACGTATATGAACAACCCCCTATCTTGTTTCTAGAATCAACCAATAACTGCCCTCAGATTTCATGTGTTAGTTGGAATGTTGTTCAAGGAACAACAAAGGGATGTTGATCCAGGAACATGTCAGACTTGTGGACAGTAGGTCATGTTGTGTGTGTGTAAAGAACATGACCAAATAATTAAATTAAATAAGTATATGTACACAAAGCTGAACAAATATCAGTTCCTGACTTTTCAATTTTCGTTGGGGCAGAAGCAAACAACTCATATATAAATCATAATGCTAAAAATAGTGTATATATATATACATGTTGAGATCACATGACCAGGCGAATGTTACTCACTTTATCTAATAATGCCTTTTTCTATATATTTTTTTTCTCCTGTTTTTTATAAATTTTTTAAATATTTTTTTTTACTAAAGAATATTTTGTTTCAATTTCAGAGATACAAATTTAATTAAGTAAAATCAGAAAGGAAAAAAAAATAAAAAAATTATAGAGAAAAACATAAAAAGGAATCAAACTCAAAAGGGAAAAAAATTAATTTCTGTGAAAAACAAAACTTTATTCTGAGGAAAAACAATCACAGGGCACATGGTGGGACAGGCTTCTGCCAGGGCCCCCCTCTAGAACCACCACTGCAGTGCGGTTCAGGGCTTCCATAAAACATAAGCCTCATTCAAAATGTTGTTAAATTTATGCTAAAAAGTAAATAATACAGTAAATTGGCTCAAAACATTTATCTGAAAACAAGTTTGTGCAATTTCACTTCTCAAGTAAATTTATCTTGATTTAAGGATGGTAAGGATATATTATTAATATAATTTGTTTTTTACTGTAAATTGAATAAAATGGAAGTAAAATGATTTATTGCAGTTTTTGGAGTTTTCAGTTTTGCAGCTTGTCTGGGAATAGCTGTGCAAAGGCATTACGAATATGGCTGCAGAGTGACCTGACTTTTGTTTGGGTGACCAATTGGTTCAAGACCAGCAGTCTGAACTTTACAGTGTAAAACCAGTCTCTTTTTATAACGTTACGTCACACACCACCAAAAATAGGATCATTTATCCTCCTTTTCTGCCACTGCTACCAATAACTCAAAAAAAGATTGTCTTTCACCCCTCTGCACTTCCATGCTTTAACCAGAGCTAATGCTCTAAAAATATTCATCTCCATTGTCAGGTCAGGTATAAGTACAAGCGGAAGCAAAAATGTTTTCCTGTCAGTCAACTTTGATGTTCAGAATAATCCTATTTATTGAAATGTTTACATGTGACATCATTATTTAATTAGCAGGGTTAGATAATGTTGGAGAGTCTAACCAACATCATAGGCCTACTTATTATTTTTGTCTTGCTTCCCAGTAAAAATATATAAATAAAAAATATTTGATGTTCAGGTCAAAAATGGCTGTATAGAGTAGTAGTTTACAGCACACTCAAGTATTAATTATGAACATGAAAATTGGCATGCTTACCTACATGTTTTCACACTGAATACAGGCACGTATAGTAGCATTTTAACTGGAAAGCGCGCCAACTATTTGTGACTTGTGGCATTTTTCAAAGTACTTAAAATAAGCTGATAATCATCTTGATCTTGACTGATCTTGTGACACTCATGAAAACGTCTCGGGTTACATGTGTAACCCTTGTTCCCTGAAAAAGGCGGAACGAGATGTTGCGCTGCTAAGCGCTACGGGGAACAGCTTTAGCTGTGAGCCGAGCTGAATAAATGTGTGGAACACGTCAATGAACATTGACCGGAATTTATAGCCTCTGCTGATGTAATCATTAGATGCACCTGAGGCCAGGCTATAAATGGATACGTCACCAGGTGTCGTCAGATACTTCTTTTTGAAGAGCAGTCCTGGGACGCCCCAGTGCGGCAAAGCAGCGCAACATCTCGTTCCGCCTTTTTCAGGGAACAAGGGTTACACATGTAACCCGAGACGTTCCCTTTACAAAAGGCTTCACTACGATGTTGCGCTGCTAAGCGCTACGGGGAATGCAATACCCACGCCGCCGCACTTGGGGCTGTCCAGACCCCTACGGTTGTGCAGTGTACTCACAAAAACGCGAGAGGTCTCAGACATGAGCTTCAGATGTCGACTCAAGGGCATAAGAGCCCGGAGTAGCATAAACATCTAAACCATTCAATTTTGATGAATGTGTGCGGAGAGGACCAGCCTGCCGCATCACAAACTTGTTCAGGCATGAGCTGAGATGTCGACTCAAGGGCATAAAAGCCCGGAGTAGCAAAGCATCTAACCCATAAAGTTCGATGAATGTGTGCGAAGAGAACCCTGTCGCAACACAAACTTGTCATAAAAACTGATGAATGTGAGAGGAGAGGGCCAGCCTGCCGCATCACAAACCTGTTCAGGCATGAGCTGAGATGTCGACTCAAGGGCATAAGAGCCCGGAGTAGCATAGCATCTAACCCATAAAGCTTGATGAATGTGTGCGAAGAGAACCCTGTCGCACCACAAACTTGTCATAAAAACTGATGAATGTGAGCGGAGAGGACCAGCCTGCCGCATCACAAACTTGTTCAGGTATGAGCTGAGATGTCGACTCAAGGGCATAAGAGCCCGGAGTGCAGAACATCCAAACTAAAAAAGTCCAATGAATGTGTGCGGAGAGGACAACCTGCCGCATCACACACCTGTTTAGGCATGGGCTGAGATGCCGACTCAAGGGCATAAGAGCCCGGAGTAGCAAAGCATCTAGCCCATAAAGTTCGATGAATGTGTGCGAAGAGAACCCTATCGCAAAACACAAACTTGTCATAAAACTGATGAATGTGAGCGGAGAGGACAAGCCTGCCGCATCACAAACTTGTTCAGGCATGAGCTGAGATGTCGACTCAAGGGCATAAGAGCCCGGAGTAGCAAAGCATCTAACCCATAAAGTTCGATGAATGTGTGCGAAGAGAACCCTATCGCACCACAAACCTGTCATAAAAACTGATGAATGTGTGCGGAGAGGACAACCTGCCGCATCACACACCTGTTTAGGCATGGGCTGAGATGTCGACTCAAGGACATAAGAGTCCGGAGTAGCAAAGCATCTAACCCATAAAGTTCGATGAATGTGTGCGAAGAGAACCCTATCGCAACACAAACTTGTCATAAAAACTGATGAATGTGAGCGGAGAGGACCAGCCTGCCGCATCACAAACTTGTCCAGACATGAGCTTGAGATGTCGACTCAAGGGCATAAGAGCCCGGAGTGGCAAAACATCCAAACTATAAAAATCCAATGAATGTGTGCGGAGAGGACAACCTGCCGCATCACAAACTTGCTGCAGAGGGAGACCTCTAGCCAAGGTTTTAGAGGAGGAGAGCCCTCTGGTAGAGTGCGCCCTGAAACCTACTGGCGAAGCTTGACCGTGCGCCTCGTAGGCCCGGGCATTAATGAGGATGCCTCTTTGAGGGCACCCCGCCCACCAAGCCGTGGTAAACCGCAGTGGCCACATAGAACCTGGCAGTGGCGAGGCAAGTGCCCACTGACAGTTCTTTCTACAGAAAATCCAGAACTGAAACAAACTGGCAGTTAGCTGGTTCTGTAATAAGAACTTTAGTAGAAGGAAACGCATGCAGGTGCATTTGCGTTACTACGTTCAGCCCCTCCCAAGGGGGAGGGGGAGGGGGGACTGGGCGACTCAGGGAGAAGTAGAGGAGACATTGCGCTATCAACAGAGGCGAAGAGGTCCTCTTCTGCCCTGTAAAATCTACCCAGATCAGTTCCAAGTGGAGGGAGCCCTAGCACTTGAAATGGTCTCAATAATCTCAAGAAAAAACCCTGTGAACCTCATTTGGTACCCTTAGGGGCCAGACATGAAAGGTTTCACAATTCGGGCCGGGGATGAAATATCGTCCCCTGTGCCTGAGACAGAAGGTCCCTCCTGTCCGGAATCGCCCAAGGCGAGCCGTCGAGGAGAGATATAATTTCTGAGAACCAAATCCTGTTCGGCCAGTGAGGCGCTATCAGTAAGAGGCAAGACCATTGCTGGCGAACTCTGGCTAAGACTCCCG
Organism: Xyrauchen texanus; assembly: GCF_025860055.1. Taxonomy (NCBI): domain Eukaryota; kingdom Metazoa; phylum Chordata; class Actinopteri; order Cypriniformes; family Catostomidae; genus Xyrauchen; species Xyrauchen texanus. Next base: position 49,189,499 of record NC_068280.1, read on the forward strand.
GGAGCAGAGAAACCGGGGAAAAGCATACCGACACATTCTGGGCCATGTATGCGCCATCGCGTCCAGACCCAGGGGGGCTGGGTGACTCAGAGAGAAGTAGAGGGGACATTGCGCAGTCTCTTGAGAGGCGAAGAGGTCCACTTCTGCTCTGTAAAATCTCTCCCAAATTTGTTGTACTACCCCGGGGTGGAGTTTCCACTCGCCCCTCGGTATGTTCTGTCTGGACAGCAAATCTGCTCCCACATTTAGGCGTCCAGGGATGTAAATTGCCCTGAGTGACAGGAGCTTGCCCTGGGCCCAAAGGAGAATCCGACGTGTCAGAAATACAGCTGACAAGAACGTGGGTCTCCTTGATGATTTATGTAAGAGGCTACCGCTGTATTGTCCACCCGCACCAAGACATGGCAGCCTCAGGAGGAGGTATTTCAGGGCCAGAAATACAGCCATCAACCCGAGACAGTGACTGTGACAACCGAGCTGACGACCCTCCTATCCCCTTAAGCTGGACGACCACTTAAGGCCGCTACCCCGCCCGTCAGGGAGGCATCTGTCGTTAGCAGTCTGCGACAACAAGACGCACCTAGAGTGGGACCCAAGGCAGAAAACTGGGGTCTGAACCACATAGAAAGGGAACGAAGCCTGAGGCGCGTAACCCTATTTAGCCCAGGGGTTTTGGCCCTTGGAAGAAATCCTCTGGCTTTTGGCCACAACAAAAACGGTCTCATGACAGAAGGTCCAGAGGGATCACCGTGGACGCGTTCGCCCTGAGACCTGGAAATCGTTGATACTGATAACAGTGCAACCTAGCCTGACTTTGCTCAGGGTGATCTGAATGAACTCAATCCTAGCGGGAGACAGTTGTGCCTGCATAGTGATTGAACTCCATACGATGCCCCGATAGACAGTGTTCTGAGTGGGAGAGAGGACGCTTTTCTTGGCGTTGAGCCTCAACCCCAGAGAAACAGATGAGCTAAGACGATGTCCCTGTGCTGAACTGCCAGTTCCTGGAACTGCGCTAGGATCAGCCAGTCGTCTACGTAATTCAGAAAGTCGCAAGGAGCCAGCGCTACATCATGCATTGTGAATGTGTGGGTAAAAAGGGCTAGGCTGGGTGAAAGAACCTGACCCTGGAAGACTTCGCCCCCGGAAGTGAACCTCAGGAACTTTCCATGTTGTGGCAGAACTTCTAAATGAAGTATAGAAGTGCGTCATAAGATCGATGGTGACCAGCCAAACGAGTTGTAGGGCTTGAGACACGACCGTCTTGACAGGCATCATCTTGGACTTGAACACCCACGGGTAGTTCAAGCTTAAGATCTAAGCCAGACGCCACCCCTCACCCTCCATGGGAAACGGGAAGTATTTAGTGTAATAACCTAACTCTCTCTCTGGAAGGGGAACACATACCATGGCCCCTTTAACCAGGAGATTGAGAGTTTTTTTTACAAAAAAGAAATCCAGTTTACGGTAGTGAGAACACGCCGTTGAAACACGGAAAAGCGGCGAGAGAATTAAATCCTGACGCCCTTATAAGACCCACAGAAAATGATATATCCGGCAGAAGTTTCCACGCTGCCAGGATCTCTGAGATGGGTATTATATTTTAACACTTCCTGTTGAGGGGTTGTCGGGTGTTTCGCGTCCTGAATAAAATGCAGGAACAGCGAAAACACCCAATTTTGACAGAAGCCTCTGCAACCCGAAACACCAAGAGGTGGCGGGAATGGAGGGGCTTCGAGGGGGTACCGGGAGGGGTGAAGTGAAGCACGCGCCCCGTCCCGAGGGGAGCTATCCCCTAATCTAGGCGCAAGACCATCAGGGTCTCCTCTTACTAGAATTTATAGTCCTGAGGGCTGGCAAGGGTGGCGAGACTGTCCCCAATCCCTGGGAGGAGGAGCACGACTCGCCACGCTTTGCTTTTGAGCCTCCCTTCAGTCAGGACCGAGGTGGGTCTGAGGCTTGCTCGTCAAGCGCAGAACCCACACTCAGGTCGTCCAGGAGGTCAGCCTGGTATGCCTGAAAAACAGCATAGTGTGCAGAGCAGCACCAGCCTGACCTGCTGCTTGATAAGCCCTTCCCACTAAAGTGGAGGTTGTCCTATAAGGCTTTGAGGGAGAGAGGGCTTCTTAAGTGACGATGTCGAGCCCGGCAGAGATAGCCCATAGCGTCTCTTCGACCGGCGGCATCACTGAATACCCCCGTGCCTCAGCACCCACGATAGTCGAATATAATGACGTCGAGGGTATGTGAACACGGGAAGAAAGAATCTATATATTTTTTATATATTTTTTTTTTTAGGGGTTCTCCATGAGCGAAAAAGCTCTTCAGGGAGGTTATCAAAGAAAGGGAAGGGACCCATGAGGCATTCCCTTTCTTAGACTGGAAGATAAAATCTATCCCCTAATTGGAGCGTTTGGGGGTCTCTTTTTCGCGTGGCCAGTCCAATCTGGCAACCGCACGAGTAACAACATCGAGCAATTCCTCCGTAGATTTTTTATCGCGGACGGAAAGCTCGGAGGCGGGAAGAGAATAGCGATCCACCTCATGATCCGAAGAAGCGTCGGAGCAGCTTCAAGATCATGTGAAGGACCAGCTGGGTTTGGGAGAGAGTGAGAGAAGGGATCAACCCGTCTCTTGCTCCTCAGCCAAATCCATGCACGAGCCCCACGAACGATCTTTTCGTGAGTGCTGACTCCGGAAGCAAGCAGGCGAGCACGCCCTGCTGCAACGCGAGAGCAGCGTGCTCTTACCCTCAAACAAACAGCAAAAACTGATGTGTGCCTTCTTCAGCTATAGAGCAAGAAGAGGGAACACGCACCGTTTGCTTTCAGTCATTCTCTCTTTTTTTTTTTTAATATATATATATATATATATATATATATATATATATATATATATATATATATAAAATATTATATATATATATAATATTTTCTAAACAGAAGAGAAAAATAGAACAACGTTCACTGCACACTGCCTAACTGAATCTATCTCCTAACAGAGGAAAGAAAGTTTTGACAGGGTGTGTGAAACACACAGAAACAGAATCGGCTCTGAAAAAAGAGTTTCTGACGACACCTGGTGACGTATCCATTTATAGCCTGGCCTCAGGTGCATCTAATGATTACATCAGCCGAGGCTATAAATTCCGGTCAATGTTCATTGACGTGTTCCACACATTTATTCAGCTTGGCTCACAGCTAAAGCTGTTCCCCGTAGCGCTTAGCAGCGCAACATCGTAGTGAAGCCTTTTGTAAAGGGAACACATAAAAACCAACATTATTTAACCCCATGTCAGATTTGACCTGAACATAAAAGGTGTAGACAAAATTTTGACATTCCATAAATATAAACAAGTATTATAAACTCCCAAAATCTATTCTGTCAGGCTAAAAACATACATATGATTAATTATGCTAAAAAAAGTTATAATAGCGTTAATTCTTAAAACATGAATTTTAAAGCAACTGTGTTGTTTTTCTAAACGTTGGCTAAGTTGGTAAAAGTTGATGGCTAACGTTGCCAAATGAGGACTTCTAGTGATGGATTTTGCAGATGCTTTCAGCCAAAGCGACTAGCACAATAGAAACGATTCCTTCTTAGGAGGCACTAATAAGAGAAGTCTGTAATACAAAGCTGTAAATTGCTTAGAGTAGCACAAGTAGAGATGAAGATGAGAGAAAGTTGTCAAGAAAAACATTGAATTTCTTAATTTTTTTTTGGGGGGGGGGGTAAAAAAGAAGAGGATTAGTGGGATTGAGTCAAGTGCTCGTGAAAGAGATGCGTCTTTAGATGTTTTTGAAGGTGGCTAGAGAATCAGCAGCTCGGGTGGGGTTTGGAAGGTTATTCCACCAGCGAAGAACAGATAAAGTGAAGGTCTGGGAAATTGATTTTGTTCTCCTGTGAGATGGTACTTTGTGGTGCCATTCACCAGTTGATCTTAAGCTTCTGGAGGGCACATACACTTAAAGAATGCAAGTGTAGAAATGGGGTGGTGCAGAGCCAGTGGTTGTTCTTTAGGCAAGCATCAAAGCCTTGAGTTTAATGCGAGCAACCATTGGCAACCAGAGCAGTTTGATGAAAAGAGGCGTGACGTGCCCTCTCTTGGGCTCGTTAAAGACCAGTCGTGCCGCTGCATTACAGATCACTTGCAGAAGTTTGACTATACATGCAGGCAGCCCTGCCAGAAGAGCATTACAAGTAGTTAGGGGTGTAGCACCAAAATTTGGGCTCCAGGCACAGAACTATTTTAGGGGGCCTCCTGACCAATTTGGGTTTGTGGTGGGGATAACATCCAGTATACAAATTGTATATGGATATTTAACGGCTAATTCATATTTTTTTTTTATGTATAAATGCAAATATTATGTGGATCAAACAAAACATTTAAATATAAATATTGGTTGCATTTTAGCTTTTGAAAAATAAATAAAAAATAACACTCTTTATATTCCATCACTAATTATGTTTAGAACTTTTTGAAGTCAGCTTTCTTAAGATAATGTCATTTTGGTGAAATTCATCTTATTTTCTCAGTGTAATAATAGCCATCCAAGCATTGGTATTCCTCCCTATTTCACAGTAGCTGGTGCGCAAGGGAAACCGCAATCTCCTCCGCCATTGTGAACAGTATGTCCTTTCCAATGTGGAAACTCCGGTAAGAGTTTTTTTAAGGCCTTTTGCCTGCACCTACTGGCTAAAATATTTAATGTCAACTCTTAACACATCTTCTCTGCTCTTACACTTTATTTTAAAAGTCACACACAGTGAAGCGCATTACATAATAGGTAATTAAAATGTATTAAATCATTGTGGGACACGAGTATTAAAAAAAGAGGGTACACTTTACAATAAGGTTGCATTAGTTAACATTAGTTAACATGAACTAACAACGTACAATGCTTCATAGCTTTTATTAATTTTAGTTAGTGTTAATTTCAACATATACTAATACATTTCTCAAATTAAAAGTAATATCTGTTAACATTAGTTAATTCACTATGAATTATATGAACTAACAAACAACAATTGTATTTTTATTAACTAACATTAACAAATATTAACAAATGCAGTAAAAACAAATATTGCTAATTGTTTGTACATAATACCTAATGAATTAGCTCAAATTAGCTAATTAACAAATAGAACCTTATTTTAAAGTGTTACTAAAAAGACAATTCAAAAAGTGGGCAGTCAGGGGGCCCTGGTAACCAATTTTGGGCACTGGCTCCATTGGACTGGTCGGTAATCCTTCGTCGCATCATAAACAAAATTTAAACATAGTTTGAAGCTTAGAAAAACATACAATATGTATGTATGCAACATTTATGGTGTAAATGAGCTATTAGAATTGAATTATTGCGGAAGTTATGACTCCACCCCCTGTATAATGCCATTAACGACAGCTTAACCAACGTGGTTCGAACGAAGGATGTGCAACATAGTTTCTATGATTTTGGGAAAAATCAGTGACTATTTAATTTCCACAACAATGTATCGTACTATGATGGTTACATCGGGGAGCCACAGTGTTACATCGTTGTACGGGAAATGCAATATTAATGTGTGATGTATAACTGTCTGTAATTAATGTTTAAAACATGAAAGTATCTTCAAGTAATGCAAATAAGAGGTGTTATTTTACTCATAAATTGAAAACTTTTTTTGTCAAAATCTATTGGAAATTCCAAAGGAAACCCACGAACACTTCATTGTCATCTCATTGAGCATGTGACTCATGGACTTATTACACTTTTCACACTTGCACAGTTTTAACTACAAACACATTTAACTGAAATCTGGAAAAGTTCAGAGGCTGTGTTAAGGGATTGGGAAGTCATTTCATAATTGGTTGGCACTCTTAGTGTGAGCATAGGTCTCACTCTTGAGAGCCCACGGGACATTTTCTGTGTGTGTGAGTGTGTTAAGCACCTCCACAGTCTGTTGTGCTGCCAGCTTTTGCAAGGCGATTGAAAGTTAAAGTAACTGATGCATAAAGCAGGAGATCCTTTCTGAGCACAACGCACCTTAAAAGTTTATCTTGTCTCATGCGTCAGTCAACAGTAACCGTTTCTGCTCTGCAACACACTAACTACTTTAAATGTGGGTCATACAGTTAAAATTTTATATTTGTTACTGTGAGTCTAGGACCAACATATTTTATGTTTGGATGCTGGTGACCTCACCAGGCTTTTTAGCTAGCTTAATCTGCAATACTTTATTTTGAGAAGCATGGTTATACCGGCATTAACCAGCATAACCAAGATATGGATGTGCTAACTATATTTCAAAATTGATTGGTTTGCAAAATTATTTGTTTCTTAGTGGTGTTGACACAAGATACGTTCAAAAAGAGTTAAATGGAGTACAAAAGAATAGAGTAGAATGCAGGGCTCTCAGGTTGCAATTTTAGGGCAACTCTGTCTAACTAGATATAACTTCCTTAAAATGCAACACTCATGGCACAAGTGTCAAAATATGTGGCTGTGGTGGCAATGCTTTAAAGGAGATGTATTTAAAGAAGCAACCTTTAAGATAAGTTTTACTTTGTAAACTGTCTTTAATTGCTCTCAGTATGCTAATTAATGCACCACTACTAAAAATATACACATTTAAAAAATTACAACAAAAATAATTGACTTCACTAACTGACAAGAAAACTAGAAGACTTCACTGAATGACTACAAAACTAATACTAAGACTTTACTAACTGAGTTCAAACTAATCAACTTCAATAACTGATTGCGGAACGACTAGACTTTAGCTAACTACAAAACGAATCGACTTAACTAACTGACTACAGAATTAATCGACTTCATTTAATATCTGCTAAAATAATCAGCATCTCTAATTGACTAAAAACTTTACTAATTAGCAACAAAACTAGTTGACACCACTGCAAAACTAGTTGAGTTAATTGACTACAAGATAAACGACTTAATAAACTGACTACAAAACTAATCAACTTCACTAATTGACTAACTAACTACATAATTGTGACAGGGTGGAGGGCGGGGCCGGGTTGTGATTTTACACACCCGACACCTTATCAGGCTAATCAAGCCTCCAAGAGGGATAAAGGCAGACTGCGGACGGTGGTGCGTCAGAGAGAGAACGTTTACGGGCAGCTGTCCATCCTATGTGTGTGTTTGTGTCTTTTGGTTTATTTCTTCATTAAACTATTATTTATATTAGAAAACCGGTTCTTGCCTCCTCCTTTCCATTGAACTGCTTTACACTGGTGCCGAAACCCAGGTAGGAGGAGGGATACACCGTAGTGGAGTTCTCGCCATTACCATCCACCCCAACGGAGCAGCCGCAGCCATCTTCTGGGGGACGGAGGAGCTCAGCAACCTGGAAGCGGAGGAGTTGGCTGCCGACCGCGAGGGGAGAAGGGGCTCCTAGCCGACAAACTGGAGCAGTCAGGGCCACTACCAGGGGCAGAGGAGACCCCTACCAGCCGCTGAAAGGCGGCGGGGTCTGAGACCGCCGACCGCGAAGAGGCTCACTGCCGACCACTTGGAGAGGGAGAACTGCTGCCAGGGGCAGGGGAGACCCCTTCTGTTCCCCGAGAATGCGTTGTGGAATTCCGTCCACCAGGGGCTGGAGGACTGCATACTATCAGCCCAGGGAGGCATGGCTGTCGTCCACTGAGGGTGGAGGAGTGGCCGAGGACCAAGCTACGGCGTATTGAAGAACCAGCGAGTAAGGTTTTTTTCTTTCTCTCTCTCTCACTGCCACTTCGTGTTGGCCTTTTCCCTCTCTTTTAAATTTTATCTTGCTTTTTGTTGGGGGGTACTGCACTGTTACAGGGAATACCCCCCTATTTTAAATTATTGTTTCCCTCCCCCTGTCCCCTCCCAGATTCAGGAAGGCGGGGATGAATAATAAAAAATAAACTAATAATAAAAAAACGAATAGACTCCTCTGATGACAACAAAGCTAATTCGACTTCACTAACTACAAAATTAATTGACTTCATTTATTGACTATACAAACTAGTAGACTTCACTAATTTACAACATAAATAATTTACTTTACTAACTGACTACAAAACTAATTAACTTCACTTATTGAGAATAATAATTGACTTTACAAATTCACTACTAAACTAATCGACTTTATGAATTGACTAAAAAAAATAATCGACTTCACTTATTTACTAAAAAAAATAAATAGATGATTTCACTAATTGACAACAAGTCTAATCGACTACCCATACTGACAAAAAAAGTAATCGACTCAGTTTGACCAGTTGACCATGCTGGCCTAAGTTGCTCTTTTAAGTACGGCAAACAAAGTAAAATATCCTTATTTCTGCTGAGAATTTATATTTGGGAAGATTTAGGTAGACAAACAGAGATTGTTAAAATTAGATCATACATGTGAATGGTTGGAGTGTTTTTTTAGGTAGGTGGGTGGCCGTGAGTGTATGCATGAAGTAAACTGTTCTGAGAACAAATGTTAAAAGGTAGGATTCGCTGTTTACCAAATATTGTAAAGAAAAGACGCATTATGCATATACAGAATTAGTGAGTCATTAAATCCCAAGAGCCCCAAAGTGGAAAACAAATGACCTCTTGCAGAGGGCATATTTAATTTATAGTATATTTTCCGATAATAAGTTGATGAATAAACAACATCTGAATAAGCAAAAACAAACAGACGAAAGGAGATGTTTGGTGTACTTCATCTAATGACTGTGAGCTTCATAAAAGCCAGTACATGTACTCAAATATAACCAAAGCATGAACTATGAAACTGTGTTTCAGGCCGCACAGGAAACTGCAATGTTTTCGCATTTGTTGCTGTGATATAAGAGTTTTCATACATTTCAGTGGAGACAAGCAACTTTTTGAAACCGCTTGAAATCATATTATTATTATTATTTTATTTATTCATTTTTTTCCACCATAATCTTACAGTTGCTTTCACACTTGATTCAAATGGTTGTGAGTTCAGAGTTTGATTCTACTTTTCTCCCCTTGCAGGTTTTTATACATACATTTTTTTTTATAAATTTGTTCTTTTGGTTCTAAACTGTGGTTGCATCATGAACTTGAATAATACCGGCAACTGTTTACCACCGTGACTTGGAAACGACTCAGGAGGAGAAGAAATCAGTTTCACTGTGTTTTTGAAGAATTTTTCCCTTCGGATGTAGGACCAAAACTTTAGATGCACAGAACGGCACATGTGTTTGTCTGCAGAAGATGAACAACAACAGCTGCTCCCCAAAGGTAATTTATTCAGAGACAAGCAGCTAAAAGAAATGCAGTATAATGGTTTAAGTGTGATCGGGAGCAAGCCAAGATGCAAGTTACAAGTCAGTAATAGCTTTAGACTAGAACGGATTGCGTCCATTCCAATCTGCAAACAGTCCTTCACCAGGTTTTCAAAGTATGACTAGTTAGCATGATCTAGTTACTGTAACTACACCAATGTAGGTGCAAAAAGCATCTTTCTCCATTCTCCAATGGACATTCAAAAATAGTGGTGCACTTAAATTTTGTTTCTTTTTTTACAAGCTACTGTTGCCATGTGTACATGAGCACTTTAGTATGAACACTATGGTCCTAATACAGTAAAGTGCCCAAGGTGGTCTTCTGCTATTGTAATCCATCTGCCTCAAGGTTTTGACGCGTTGTACATACTAAGATGCTATTCTACTCACTGCAATTGTAAATAAATGGTAATCTGAGTTATCTGTAGCCTTTATTTAAGGTCAAACCAGTCTAGCCATTCTCAGTTGACCTCTCTCATCAACAAGGCGCTTCAATCCGCAGAACTGCCACTCACTGGATGTTATTTATTTTGTTTTGGGGACCATTCTGAATTGATGTGAACATTAACTGAAGCTTCTGACTCGTATCTACATGATTTTATGCATTGCACTGCAGCCACATGATTGGCTGATTAGATAATCACATGAATAAGTAGGTGTACAGGTATTCCTAATAAAGTGCTCAGTGAGTGTAAGTCACAAACATTATATTATAGTGGATCTTTTGCCAGTGACCGACTTCTTTGGAGAGCTCTTAAAAGTGTGAAATTGACTGGTGCACACCCAAGTTTGGAAGCCACTTTCACACCAATAAATCAAATCGAACTCAAATGTCAAATGAACTCAGTTCTGCACCAATACCTCTAATATGAAAGCACTCTTAGTGATCATATCTGTGCTTAAAACTTACCACAATTTATTGTTAGAAAGCTAGAAGTATATTTGTCGCAGTGTTGTCAATTACCATGATCATTCTTAGTAGAATATTGGTTTAGTTTAGCGAGATTAACTCTTAAACACATACCTCTGGTCTTTAGAGACCTGGGACCTCATTCCACCCACTGTACCTAGTTGTGCCCACACCTCTTTAGTATTTGTCTCTAAAGACTCGAATATGAAATAGTATTTTTAAGAGTATTGCATTTAAAGATTAAACCTTAATCTGTTTTCTCTCTGGTGGACAGTTCAGATCCTCACTTGTCTTTATCAATTTCAGGAAACAAGTCTCGTTGCTTCAGTAACTCCCATGTTATCAAGACTGTCTACAATTTGGTGTTGCTACTGATTTTTTCATGTAATGTGTTTCATTAAATAGTATGAGACCTTAATAAACAGCATGTTGCAGACTTACCAGTATATTACTGATTATAAACATTGCAAGTAATGAAAGCCAACTTCAACCAATCTGTTTTGTGTCTCCAGTCATGCTTAAGTTTGTAAACTTTCCCTTGGATCATGATGTTAGGTTAGAAAAAAAAATTGTATTTGAAATCATTAATTGATGGAATGAAAATAATTTATCATATTGATTCATAAACGTGTATTCGTGTCAAACTAGCAAAATTACATAGATAGCGAAAAACATCTAAATGACCTCAGTACGAAACATACAGAGTAACATTTTTCAAATATAAATGTAATGCTGACCAGCATCCGTGTATTAAGAAATGAAGACAGCACATTGTTCTTGTCTATAAACCAATGTATCTCACAGAAACACCTGTGGAAGGTGTTATTGAGAGTGATTGCTTTCATTTGGTGTGGCAGGGGTGTTCTTTGGAATCGACTTATAAACAATATTGCTTATTGCTGCCGAGTCATTGCGTGTTGGCAATAAAATATCTCACTGCTATTACTAAAATACGAGAGGGCAAATAAAAACCTCAAGTCTGTTTCATTTTAGTGGAAACAGGTTTAAACTACAAATTCAGAGACACTTTCTGGCATTTTATATTTTTTTTTATCTAGGGATAAACCTACCGCCACAGCTACATAGTATTTTTGCACACAGCAGGTGGCAAATTTGCTTCGCCCATTTTTTATTTTATTTTTTATAATTAAATAAAAATCCCATTAGAATAATACTTTTTTATTTGTAATTATTTGTATTTTTTATTATTACTCCTTTTTAGATTAAAGACTGTAATTCGGGCATGCGTCCTCACATTGGTGGTGGTGGTGTAGTGGTCTAAACCACATAACTGGTAAACTGGTAATCAGAAGGTCACTAGTTCGATCCCCACAGCCACCACCATTGTGTCCTTGAGCAAGACACTTAACTCCAGGTTGCTCCGGGGGGGATTGTCCCTGGTATAAGGGCTCTGTAAGTCGCTTTGGATAAAAGCGTCTGCCAAATGCATAAATGTAAATAAATGTAAATTAAGATTCTAATCACAATTAGCACATGCATCAAATTAAAAACACTTTGCATGAAAAGTGAATCCTTGTTGCATGAGAATTCATATTCACAAGCACATATAATAAATTAGCTTGAATTAACTCAAAACTAGTTTTTTGTTTTGTTTTTTTATTGCCTTTTCTCCCCAATTTGGAATGCACAATTCACACTACTTAGTAGGTCCTCGTGGTGGCGCAGTTACTCAATCCAGGTGGCGGAGGACAAGTCTCAGTTGCCTTTGCTTCTGAGACCGTCAATACGCACATCTTATCACGTGGCTCGCTGTGCATGACACTGCGGAGACCCACAGCATGTGGAGACTCATGCTATTCTCTGCGACCCATGCACAACTTACTACGTGCCCCATTAAGAGTGAGAACCCCTAATCATGACCACGAGGACGTTACCCCATGTGACTCTACCCTCTCTAGCAACCAGGCCAATTTGGTTGCTTAGGAGACCTGGCTGGAGTCACTCAGCACACCCTGGATTTGAACTCACGACTCCAGGGGTGGTAGTTAGTGTCAATACTCGCTGAGCTACTCAGACCCTGCTCAAAACTAGTTTTTAATGAAAACTGACTCGCAAGAAGACATTTTTATCAAAAAAGACTCTTGATTGCTTGACACTTGCTTGAACTGTCAGATCCTGCCAGAGGCGATGACAGCAGGGGAGTTGGGCTTACTCCCACCCAGGATGGGACCTAAATTGGTGGAGATGTGGTGGAGGGGGGTGAAAACAATAGAAGTGCTGTAGGCGAACAATAGAGACAGTTGAAGGTTTGTAAAGTGGAGGCTGTATTGTGACTGGATGAGATGCCTGCTTGAATGAAAACATAAGGATCCAGAGTCGTCCTGCTAGAGCTACCACTTCCGCTTCCATTTCTCAAAATGTTCAATGTTTGTGTTTCAAAAGCATAAGCATATATCTAGTGACGCTTTAAAGTTGAGATACTCCGGAATTATATTTAAACTACACTATATAGCTGTAACTTTAACTAAGGTGTATTTCATGTCCCAGTCATTGATTTTTGTTAAAACAGATTTTAACGCACATATTAAAACTGACTTGGAATCTTTTACCAGGACTTCATTAATAATTTTTGACCCTATATTTTAGGGTTTTACCCTTGTCCCAGTCCTTCAAAATTAAACTATTATTACATAATTATTATATGTAATAAATATGACGTTTCTGAAATAAAATGGACAACCCCCTTGTCTTGTAAGACTAATTAATTGGATAAAATGTTATGTATCCTACAGTAAATGCACACAGTGAAATAATAATTTCACACTTTTTGCATAATTTTGCATACTTTCACAAAATAAAATGATTCTGCTTACCTGTACATGTGATAATTACCTTGATTTTTCTTTGTCTTCTTCATCACTTGTCACACATTGGTTAACAAGTACATGTTAAAAAAACTTTTTCATCAGCATTTTTCCACACATAAAACTAAAGACAATACAATTTCAGATATGCTTTAAATTAAACTGAGGTGGAATTTTCATGACTTGACAAAAAAAAAAAAAAAGTATAGACACTGTTGGAAAAAGTTAGTAGATAAATTAAATAACCTTGTGAGAGTGTAAAAAAATTAAATAAACATAATAATAATAATAATGATAATGAGTACTTCCAGGGTTAAAATTCAACATTAAATCAATATATACCCCATTTACTTTTTTTAAATACATATTCATGGTATTACTGTGTACACTTCATCTGTGCACAGTTTTCCACATAAAAAATTAAATGTAATCTTTCATAAAAATATAATAACTTGCTCCATATCTGAAACAACTTTTTGTTTTGGCTTTCCTTCAGCTATCACCAATCCTTCTTATTTTCAAACCCTGCTGTTATATTTGGTTGTAAATTATATCATTAATGAACTACAGACCATTGATATGCTACAAATATGGACCATCTTTCATTTATGTTCCATAGTGTAGAGTGTTCCATTGATCATTTTGCTACTTGAACAAGTTTGGCGTGGCCGTCAGGATCTTGTTTACTGGCTCCTTGCCTCTTCAACTTGAAAACAAGCTCAGGGCGATGCAGGTGAATGCTTCAACAATGTCCTGGATCTTGGAATACCTTACTGGCTGTCAGGACTAGTGGCAGTTTGTAGATTCCAGGACTCTCGAGTCCTTCCCTGATCACCACAACATGACAGACTTCCACAAGAATGCCAGCTAATGCCATCTGCATTGCTCAGTTCTTACATCGCTCCTCCACGGTAGGTTTCAGGGAGCTGGAGAAGGACTTGGATGCATGGAGTACCACCTGCAGCTGAACTGCAAAGTTATGCATTTCTTCATTCTGTTGGGGCTCCAACAACATCTTAGGCGATTCCAACCAAACTCATTGAGACAGCCAGATTAATGCCCCCTCTATATGCCCTCTACAGTCTGCTTAATGTTTTCATTCTTGTCAAAATTAAATATGGCGCAACTCTGACTAAGGTCCAATTGTTATTACTTACCAGTCCAAATTCCATACTACAACAGCAATTAGCAGCAATTTCTGATTAATGTTCAACATAAGATCTTACCAAAAAGGCATTTGGTTGAATCAAATTTCAGCGATCCTTGTCTAACAAGCTAAAAATTCCAAATTAAACCACTTCAGTCATGTAAGCACATGTAATATCATCACAGCAACTATTATCTACAAGGTTAACAAAAGGTTGGTGAAGCAGTAGAAAATATGTAACTTTGCTCTTAAATATTTTACTCTGTCAGACTGTCCTTGTTTAACACAGCGGTTCAGTGTACCTGGTAAGAGAGAAAAAGGGCACACATGATGCAGGCAGTGTGCCAGGGCTGTCATTTAGCTCTGTGGGGAAGGCCTGTCGCTTTCTCATCGGCATGACAGCTTCGTTACCGTCTTTTAGCCTTGATAAGGCTTCACTTCTCCTTGTTAAAAACACTAGATGGTACAGAGTACATGCTTAATTTTTTTTAAGGGAGGGTGGGGGGGTGGCATGTCAGTGGAAGAAAGTTTAAGTTCCTATTGACATCAAAGGAAAATGAGAGATTGAAGTTTTCGTAATAAAAAGTCACTATAGCAACTTTTATCTTGCATCTTCAAAGCATCACTGTGGTGTTGTACTCAACTTGTTTCGGAGGATTCAATTAGTTTATTCAAGGCTAACATTTTAGTGTTCATTTATTCTCCCTCATGGCATTTGAAACCCATAACTTAACCTTTGAAAGCCACAAAAGCACCATACAAAACCACCATGATCACACGGGAAGTCGGCATGCTGTTTCCAAAAATTCCGGTACCCAAGGATCGGCAACAGTATGCCGACTCACTGGCATGCCCTGTTTCCCATCAGACATATTTGGAGAACCTTAACACCAATGACTTTCCCTCGTGGCACAACTGGTAGCTCATTGCGTAAGTTGCATGGAAGACCACATTTCAATCCTTATTCAAACAAGGAAGTAATCACATTTGTATAAACAATCACAAGCTTGATAAGGAGGTTGCATTTTTATACTTAGCATTGCATTTTGTCTCTACTAATGGTTAGGGTTAGATTTTGGTTTTGGTTGAGGGGTAGATTAAATAAAATAAGCATTTCTCTTCACTGTTTTACATCGTGGTCAGCTGAAAACAATTATTTTTACAACTTGCTTCTGGCGACCTCTTCTGGATATAAATGGATGTCACACTTGTTTATATGCCCTGAAACGCTTACCGCTTTAGACTCTAGAGGCAGTGTTTTCAAATGCGGTCAATGTATACTGATTTCGGCTAAAGAAAAATCAGCACACACTTGCCGATTTTTATGTGAGATTAGGCAGTAAAAACTGGGCTATATTCTGAGCCTTCTGAAGCTATACAATCGCTTTGTGATGGGCCGGCAATAGCATTTTGGTGACCATAAGCAGATTGTTAAACTGGGAAAATAACACTGGGCCTCTGGGAAAAGCCGCGAACCACACGTTTCAGACCGGGAAAGACGTGCATGCGCCCGTCACCCCCTTCCCTGCACTACCCAACATTTATTGAGTCCCCCGATCACATGAAAACACATCGATTACTTTCAGTGATATCACACTCCCTTTAGACACATTTTTACACCTTTTGTGTTAATTTGTATTTAAAATAAATGGCTTTCCAATAGCATGTACAACCACTGTCTTTCTTTGCTCACAAGTAATGATAACGGTGGACTTGAACCCAGTTCGCCCATGCAACTAAACAGCTGTCTTACTATTGTTGCTACATCAGATCTTATGCCAAGAGTGTTCACACAAATTCACATACTTGTCTCTCCATGTCTTTTCGCCGAATAGTATGCAATATTTTTATTATAGATTTGATAGGTTCCATCAGATTATAGGTGTGTGACCAGTGCTATTTACACTTCTTACAAATAATTATCTGGCTTTACTGAACCTGTGGTAGGGGGCACATTGTGGCCACAGGGGCCTTATGCAGCCGCAAATGTCGCTTAATATGGCAATGGCTTTGCGTGAGGAACGTATGGTGGCTGATGAGTGAAATAAGCTACAAAACAACAAAATGATGTGTCTTGTGTGTCTTTATTATTTGTATCTTTGTTATATATCAAAAACTAGTGTACTTTTTACCAATGCTCAGGCCCGTAGCTAGCCTAATGGAAGGGGGGGTACTTTCTTTCAAAAAGTGGACATTTTTGCAGTTTTTCCCCTCATTTTGTATTTAATTATGAGGTTCAAATACTTCATTTTGGTGACTTTTTATGCACTAATTTGTGCTGGATTAGCTTGTCTGCTGGTATCTTTACGAGCACGCTTTTTGATGCACTAAAAATGTTTACTACAATGTTGTCAAATTGCTTGCCAAGTATAACAACCGTACCCTATTTGGCAGTCTTTCTGAACATATATTCAATGTTCTGCGACAATGACGCTGCTCCCTGCTTTCTCTTCCATCTCTCCTGCTCTTTTCGCCCCATACTCAATATCCACCTGGATGTCGTTGGCCTGATTCACTGATTTAGCGTGGTAAAGTTTGACATACAACATTCGGGTCCGGAGATGTAAGGGACCGTCTGAAAACTCCACTCACAATGCTAAAACATAGGAGACGTCCACTCATTCAATCAATTCAAGTGCAAGTTATACATGAAATAAAATACATTTGAATACATTTTCACATTCAGAATGTTCTTATAACTTCCCTGAGGATAGACAGACACACTACAGGTGAGATTATTACAATATGATATCATCAGGCCAGTAGACCCCCCGTCTACATGCCTGATGATTGAGATGAAATACAATTATAGATATATACTGTGTGTGTGTGTGTGTGTGTGTGTGTGTGTGTGTGTGTGTGTGTGTGTGTGTGTGTGTGTGTGTGTGTGTGTGTGTGTGTGTGAAGAATAAAGAAAAAGTTAAACAGCATTTGTGGACACAATATTTGTATTGAGAATAATTTCTAATCATGTTGTAATTTAGTCAAATTGTACATAAAGTGTATAAATAGTATTTAATTGCCTGTATTTATGATACATAGTAACTAGGGACAAAGGCTTATGTGACTGCCCTGGATTATGAATTACAGATTTCATTAAAAAGTAAAGAATATGAGAGACAAAGTCCTAAAATGGCTTTCTTTTACAGAAGTTGTTATGTATGACTTTGACACAAAGCACTTCTATTTAATGCATTTGCCCAAGTGGAACATTCCAGTGTTTTATTCAAAACATTGAGACTTGTGGATTTGCAGGCAAGACAGGGTGGCTGCCGTCACACAGTGTAAATAGTATTTCAAGCAGAGGTTATCTGAAGGTGGCTCTTGTTCGCATTAGCGCCTGACAAATAGAAAGGGAGTAGGTGGGCAGGCTAATTGAGCAAACAACAGCAGGCCATAATCGTAAATGCAAAACCATACGTGAGTACTGTGGGAGACTCTGGCTTTAAACTGTCTAATGTATATTCACTAAAAGTGCTCAAAGTAAAGCATTGAGGAAATGTTTTATTTGAAAATAACCTGTTGTGATTACATGACACCAGTCAAACACAACAGAAATCATGTATGTGCTTTTGTACAGCTGTGTAATTGCACAGACACTCGTTTGTACCTTACAATAATATACAATGGTAATCATGGTTTCCACCTAATTGAAATAGTTACTGTAGTGATTGTGACCACTGTGAAAACATTACATATTTATATTACATATTGAAGAAAAGCATAAGTAAGTGCAATTGAGCTTCAAATCATGATTCATTCAAAGTCAGAGGATGTCCTTTGTGAACTTAAATTGGTTAAATTACTGCGGTATTTTGAGGGGCAGAAGCAATACGGTAAATATATATGATACAACTTTTTTTATTAGGAAGGTTAAAATGTGTCTGAATGGTACAGTGTTAAGTACCACATGTCATTACATATATGCATATTTGAACATTGCCTGGTAATCACTAGCTAAAGCTTTTAAAGTTCAGCGCCAACAGGTTCAAAGTTTAAATAGATTGAACTTTCAGTGTAACATTCCAACGCTTGATGAAAGCATAATGTGGCGCTATGGGCAACGCTGATGCTTCACACCATAGAGATCAATGTATTCAGCAAGGCTGACACGAGTCATGTGCAAACCCTTTAATGCACATACTTGATTGGCTTATTGCTTTTAGAAAACAGGCGCCAGCAGCAATATGAAAAAATATTTTTTAAAAAATTCTTCCACCAAGATAGTTCATTATCCTAATGGTCGGACGTTTTTGATTGTAAAGCAACGTAGCTACTTACATTTCCATTTAAATAATTAATTTAGCCGACTTCTTTATCCAAGGTGATTTACAAATAAACAACTTGCCATATTAATATGAGGGACTCAATTTTAAAAGCACTAGCGCTAAGCGTAGCGTTATACTTTAAGTCATATGCGCAAAGTCAATGGGCATGGCCATGAAGTCTAGGTGCAAGTGGGTTTGCCGAAGATTCTCTCTGATTATTGCACCGTCTTCGTCTTATTATGTAGTCCATTACCTTTTAAGCACCAGCGATATATGGGCAAAGACAGCACAGTCATAAGAAGTTTGTAGTGTAAGTGGACTGTATGCGAATGTGGCAAAATAAATGATTTCACCATCCTATTGGCCTGGTTGGGGTATGGTTTTGGCAGACCAATGAGGTGGGAGCTACCATACTATTTAAGGACCCTTATTTTGACGGGTGTATACGTGTCCTGATGACTCTGGGTTCCTCGCTTCCTGGCATTTCCGTTTTCGTTCCCATTCAGTTTGATTAGAGTGGAGCTGGTGGCGTGTGCATTGTGGCGAGTTGGCGGCAGAGGTCGCTTTCAGTAACAGCAACCTTAGCAGGTGGTTGAATGCTGGCCGGTATACTGAGCTTCCTGTTGTGAGTAATCATACATGGTTGTTCAACCCAATCGTAAGCATGGGGAGTTGAACATCTAAAGGAGCTGCATATCAGCTCTTGTTTGTGTAGTTTTGTTTGTTTCCCCTTTGTGTTTTGCACTGTGTCTTTTTCTTTTTTGTTTTCTTTATTTGTTGCTATAGTGTCAATTTATAAAAAAATTTGGTTGAGTATATTTAATGAAATCAAAATGAAAATGCAATAAAAATAATGAAGTGGTCAAAAGAAAATATACAAAAAACATTTTATTCTCTCCAACACTTTCCACCAGACCCTTTTGAGTGACTCAACAATCACTCTAAGACAACAGGTGGAAAAATACCAATATACATTAGACCATAAATATAATCTAAATATTGCCAAAACATAATAATAATACATTTAAAAAATATACCATGACCTATAGAAAGTTTAACACAAATCTCATGGATATGTGTTTAATAAAATGGCTACAACAGTGATCTTCATGGATATAATTGGATGTTCTGTACTTTCAGTGTTTGGAAATGAACTTTTTCACCACCTGTTCATGAATTCTCCAAACTGCAATTTCAGGAACTGAAATGAGACTATACTCTGTGACAAGACGTGCTTCTCAAACATCTTAGCGCAATTACCTATTTCTTAGGAAAATAGCTAATTGTGCTTAGTGCCACTTCATTTACATACAATACACCCCCAGTTTGAATTAAGAGATCTGTTTACTGTATTAATAAGACATATGGTGCATTAAAGTCAGGTCGAAATGAATGTAATTACCAGATTTCGACTTGTAATAAGTAAAAAGTGTTCCTCTTCGTCGAACTCGTTATTACAAGTTGTAAACTAGGAAATCTGTGAAAGCTTCAACTTAACCCACACCTTTCATATTACTGTTGAAGACATGGATTTAACCACCTGAGTCTTATGTATTACCTTTATACTGCCTTTATGTGCAATTTGGAGCTTGAAAGTCAGAGGACATACAGAACTGAAATATTCTTCTAAAATTCTTCATTTGTGTTCAGCAGAATAAAGAAAGTCATAAACATCTGGGATGACACGGGAGTGAATATAAATTTTGGGGTGAACTATCGCTTTAAGGGCTGTTGTTAAGTTAGTTATGTTGGTCTATGTGTGTATGTGACAGAAGCCACATCGCATTTCACTTGTTTTCAGCATCTCACACATGCATAGGTCCCTGTTTCAAAATAAATACAGTTTGAATATTTGAAAAGCACACCAGAAGATCCCTGCATTTACATTACTTGAGAAGCAAAATTACATGAATTTTTTTTTTTGACAAATCTAACAAAACTTAGTAACATCATATAACTAGAATATTCTTGTATCATATTTGCCAATAGGGCAAAACATTTTTTTTTTACAAAAATTAAAATTATTATTATTATTATTATTTTTGTCACTGCAATTTTACTATATCATGTCTGGTTAAGAAACGGTGCAACTCCATTATATTTCTCAGGGCCATCTACACATTTCCACATTGTCCAGGTATCAAATTTCAAAATATATATGGGGTCATGAAAGTGCCCTTTACTATAGTTTCATTTTTTTTTTCAATCATAGTTGTATGTTTATTTCTATTAACAATATTTAGTAATCTTTATGTCCTCATTCAGGTTGACGTTAACTAAAATCAAGTGTGACTGATTGAGGATGAAACCAGTGTTGCGGAAAACTCCTAGAAGCCCCTGGTCGCTGCTGCTCTGCCAACAGGTAACTCACTAATGGGGCAAGTTTTATAAGACCGTTGGGCTGTGAAGGGCCATGCTATCCTTGGGGCTAAGCCTCTCGAAGCAGACAAACAGTTCTGCACAGGTCTGCACAGAGGGCTGTCTGAATTGATGAGCAGGACAAACAACCAAACAGGACACATTCAATTGCCCTCCACATGGACAAACAAGACCACTGGCTGTGTGCACAGGCATGCATGCATTAGCAATGGTATAGAGGAAATAAGTAGGTGTAAGCAATGCCTTCTCTGCTGAAACCTTAACCCTAATATATACAGAAAATTCACTCATGAAAAATTTACCATGGTAAAAATATAGTTTCTGTAGTTAAATCATATTAGCCATCACTGTCAATTCAAAAATATATTAAACATATTGACCGATAGAATCTAACACCATTTGAGAAACTGTTGATACACACTATACGTTTTTGTTCGATAACGCATTAATTTAGCTATTTATGCTTCTCATCTACATTAAAATGGCATTTTCCTCTACCAAAAGCGAAGCATTTAGAAGATGCTCTCCAGTAAAAATATTTGGTGTAATCTGATAACAAAAATAATAAAAATGCTGTAATCTCTTTACTTTTTTACTGACACATTACTTTAATCAGATTACAGTTACTGACTTTCAATTAAGTTACCTTTAAGTACAGTACTGGAGTTACACATATTTCTAAATAATATTTATGTAGAATACATTTAAAACATGAATTACGTATGCCTGTTTGCATTTCTGTGTCAGCTGAAGAGTGACTAATGAGTCACTTTAAGGTAGAATTGTGTGGAAAACGTTTCTGTGAAAGTGTTTTACAAAGTAATTTCGAGGAAATGTAATCAGTAATGTGATTACTTTTACATAAAGTAATCAGATTACAACTGTATAGGAGTAATTGACAATTTGTAGTGGATTACTTTTTAAGTAACTTACCCAACACTGTCCATAAACGTTTACTTTGTTATCCGATAACGTTAATTAATTGAAAATTAAGTTTTCAAACTAAAAACGGGTTAAAAGTGAACAGTGAAAGTGGCCTAATTTTGGTCATGTCGGAATTACTGTAATTACGAGATGGCAGCTTGGAGATTCTACTCGGAGCTGTTCACATTCTCTGACATCAGAAGTTCTGTTTTTATATTGCAACTCACACAACACCAAAATGGCTTTGTTGTTTTAAACAGCAAAATATTTATCACTAAATTAATTAATTAATCCACCTTTATATGTTCTTGCAAAATGTTTAAGAACAAGGAGCACCCTCCTGGTAACAATGGCATAATAAAATGGTACATAAAACAGAAATATGTTTAGTAGAGCTGTCAGAATTAACACGTTAAGGCCTGCAATTAATTGAATATGTTTAATGCGTGAATTTAATGCATTTATCGTTAATACAGCATAAGCAGTGGTGGGAAGGGCGGAACCTTTGTAATGTGTCCACCCGGAGTCATTACACTGATGCACATGCCACGCCACAACACTAAAGCCCTCCTTCCAAGAGAGCCTACAAGCTTAGCATACGTGGCAGTGCAATAGACATTCTATGGGTTTAATTGTCTGAACCTTAGCAAGCTAAAGTTGACCATTACGCTCTCTCCTATGATAGAACTGCAGATGTTATCTCATTCAATAAAAGAATCTCTGACAGCACTTCCCTGTCAGTGATAAAATGATTGAGAAATGAGCTCTTAGCACCGGCTTGACATGAATCATGAATGCAGCTTCACAATTGCTGTAATAAAGTGGATAGCCACCGTCTACTGTCAGATTAATATAGTGGAGGATTTGACTTTAAGATATTTAATCCCCATTACAATGAATAAAAAAAAACATCTTCAAATGAAGATTTTTAGAAGAATATCTCAGCTCTGTATGTCAATACAATAGTGAATGTGAATAGTGAAAAGTGAATGGTGACCAAAATTTTGAAGCTCCAAAAAGCAGATAAAGTCAGAATAAACAAAATCCATTAGACTCCAATGGTTTAATCAATGACTTCTGAAGAGATCCAGCTGGTTCACTTGATTTATTCAGCAGAAGTATGACAGTCATACTGTCACGATTCCCCGTTGTCTGCTCAGTGTTTCTCCCCTGTCACCTGTCCCGAACTACACTTCCCATAATCCTCTGCCCTTATCACTGCCAGTGTCATTGTTCTAACCTGTTTGTAATTTAATCATCTTTAATCATCTTGGACTGTCTCTTTGCCCCTTGTGCCCCCCTTGGACTGTCTGTTTGCCCCTTGTGCCCTCCTTGGTCTGCCTGCCCCCCCTTCACTCCTTGGATGATTTTGTTATTGTTTTTGTGGGATTTTTTTTTTAGGAGCGTCTGGAATCCGCTCCTTTGAGGGGGGATTATGTCATGATTCCCCTTGTCTGCTCAGTGTTTCTCCCCTGTCACCTGTCCCGAACCAGTGTCATTGTTCTCACCAGTTTGTAATTTAATCATCTTCCCTGTGTATTTAAGCCCTGTTTTTTGTTCATTCGTTGTCGGTTGTTGAATGTTATGGTTGTCCTTGATTGTGTTCCTGCCCGTGCCCTCCATGGATGTTTTTCATGTTTATACTTTGTTTTCCCCTCGTGGATGTTTTGTTTGTTCCCTGTCTTGTTTTATTTTTAGTTGTCCTGTTCACCGTTTGTTCCTTCATTAAAAAGAACTGCATTTAGATCCTCACTCCTCGTCTGCCCTTGTCTGATTCATAACACATTCACATCTGGAATAGCATGAGGTTGAGTAAATTATGAGAGAATTTTAATTTTTTGGTGAACTGTCCCTTTAAATCTACCTCAGTCAGATTGACAAACTACATTGCAAATGGATTAATGTGGACTTGGGCTTTAGTGCTAAACATATGTTCAATGATATGGAAATTAATCAAACAAGACACTGACTTTGAAAGCCACTTTTTATGTTGTCTAATCACTCATCTGCCAGAATAATGTAATATCTTTGAATCATTTAAGTGATATTAAAATCATATTTAATTTGTATCATAATTACAAAGACCTACAACCTATGCAGGTCCACTATAACTAGTGTGGGTTACCTGTTGGCAGAACAGCGGCGATCAGGAGCTGCTGGGAGTTTTACAAAACACTGGCCTCATTCTGCACCAGTCACTCTTGATTCCAGTAAACACCAGCCTAAATGAGGGCGTACAGATTACCTCACTGACATTTTTAGGAGAGAGGGAGGTAAATACAGAGCAAGCGCAGAGGGGGGTCTGGACAAACTACTGGGGGGCACTTAGATGTAAAAATGCAGCTATGGCATGGCTGTGTTATTTATTTATGTATTTGTTTTGTGCAGCTCCTAATATTTGCAATTACAAACTGTGCTGAGAAAATGCTTAAGGGAGCAAAAGCTTTTTAGTCAGCATGACATCAAACAGTGCTTGATGAACAAAGATGTATGGATGTCATTATATATCTGAATGTATTTAACAGTTCACTAAATTAAGATTACAATTAGCGTTTATATAGTTGATGCAAATGGTTTTTACTTTTGACTGCCAAAGTTATCACTTTATGTTTTGAGATTAAATTTATTCAAAACAGTTACTACTCCCTCAAACACGTTAAAGGAAAATTCCGGGTTCAATACAAGTTAAGCTCAATCTATAGTATTTTGGCATAATGTTGATTACCAGAAAAAAAAAATTTGACTCGTCACACCTTAACAAAAAAAAAAAGTGAGGCACTTTCAATGGAAGTTAATCAAAGGGTTTAAAGGTAGAAATGTGAGGCTTATAATTGTATAAAAGCGCTTGCATTAATTCTTCTGTTAAAACTTGTGTATTATTTGAACAATAAAGTTGTTTGAATCACAGTTTTTATTATTGTTTATTGGCTTTCAGTGTTCACTGTGTCATGTCGTCATTACGTCAAAGGTCAGTGTAAAGGGGAACAATGGAAAGGAGGAGGCGAGAACCCGCTTGACAATAAAAATAGTAGTTTAATGAAGAACTAAACAAAAAGACACATAGGACAGACAGCTTCCTGTAAACGTTCTCTCTGTCGCACCTCCGTCCGCAGTCGGCCTTTATCCCTCTCGGAGGCTTGAATAGCCTGATAAGGGAGCGGTTCTTCCGCTCCAGGCGGTCAGCAGTGAGCCACTCCCCGCTTGCGGTCTCAGACCCCTCCGCGTTTCAGCGGCTGGTAGGAGTCTCCCCTGATCCAGGCGGTCGGCTAGGAGCTCGTTCTCCCCTCGCGATCGGCGACCAATTCCTCCGCTTCCAGGCGGCCGAGCTCCTCCGTCCCCTGGAAGACAGCCACGGATGCTCCTTTGGGGTGGATGTTAGCGGCAAGATCTCTACTACGATATATCCCTCCTCCTTCCCGGTTTTCGGCACCACTATAAAGGGGAACAATGGAAAGGAGGAGGCGAGAACCAGCTTGACAATATAAATAATAGTTTAATGAAGAACTAAATGAAAAGACACAAACACATACATAGGACAGACAGCTGCCGTTAAACTTCTCTCTGTCGCACCTCCATCCGCAGTTGGCCTTTATCCCTCTCGGAGGCTTGATTAGCCTGATAAGGGAGTGGTTCTTCCACTCCAGGGCCGGCAGTGAGCCACTCCCAGCTCGCGGTCTCAGACCCCGCCACGTTTCAGCGGCTGGTAGGGGTTTCCCCTGCTCCAGGCTGTTGGCTAGGAGCCCTTTCTCCCCTCGTGGTCGGTGACCAATTCCTATATGTATATAATAGCTCAACCCAGTGTAAAAAAATGAATACAGAATATATATATTATGCTTATTAGAGCATCGTGGCATTAGCTTAGCAACATAGAAAGCACTTTTTTGATATAGTGCACTACATTGTTGCCTATGTAAGGTGTTCCAACCTGGTTCCATTTCATTTTAGATACTGACTTTGAAATGTATCAAATGAATATCTTAATTTTATTTAGTTATTTATTTGTATTGTTATTTATTCACAAGGCCCGACTGGAAATCCCGCACAGAATACAGTAACTATTATTCATACGCATTGTACTTGTGGCAAAAAATATATTTTTGATTAGAGCAATTGTGTCGCAGCCTCTTGGCTTTACTTTTGCGCGTGTGCTGGCTTAATCCCTCAGCTTGCACGCAGCCAAGCGGCTCGTTTCGCCCCAGCCCAGACATTGAGTCATACTGAACCCAAGGTACAGGCTGGTCACTGGACCACGTCCCCCTGATCTTTCCTGGCACCTGTCTCCTCTAATGCTGGTGTTCAGGAGGGGAAAGGGGGGCTGTCTGTGTTTGAAGCGTGACCCCAAAGTGAGGAAGAGCTGACATTTTATCTTCACACACTGCATCTGAAGGCGCACCAACGGCTTGTTATTGGAGCTAATTATGCCATTGTGAGTCATATATATGTTTCAGCATTTTCGGTAATCAGACAGACACTTCTCGGCTGGTTAGTAAGACCCGATTAGACTAATTCTTCGGAAAAACATTCCCAAAACGAGGTATGAGTGAGCACTGGGAGCTACACAGTCCCATTTTTGGAGTCGTAATTATGAGTCACGTTCAAGTGCTTTGTGGTTTGAGAGACTTATCTCTCTCCAACCATTAAAAATTTATTTATTTCTTATCGTTTCAGTGGATCTGTTTAGGGGTATGGATAAGGGATCTTAAATATCTATAAAATGGTTTGAAGTTTCTCAAATTGCAAATACATAAACTTTTTGGATGCTGTCAATACATCCATATTTTACATTTCAGCATATTTTCAAATGTACAAAAAAGTACATTTTAAATAATGCATATGAATAGCTACAATTAATGAGATCAGGCTGGTTTGCAAGGTACCAAGTTGGTAACTTATACACTGGATGGCACAAATTACACATTTGTGCACAGTCTATACCCATTTTACACTATTGTTTTGGTGTCTTCTGTTCAGCTGTTGGAGAGGCTTCCATACCATTATTTAATTTTCTTTTTTCCCCACTGTCTATTATTGTGGTATAACCTATTTCGGATAAGCCCGCTTCTAAACAAGTAAAAACAAAAACAAACTGGGATTGGTTGACAGTTCTCTTTCTGTGTGGGTGGTTCTAAACTATACTTAGCTGCAATGTGGACCAGGCTTTATGTTGGTCGAGAGAGCTCTGACTACACAAGACTGAACTGGGTTCTACTGACCCTGCTAAACTTGCCTAAATGCGAGACCACTAATTAAGAGCATCTTGTGCATGTGTAGCATTAAATCTTTGGCTGTGACAAAACAGAGAGTGTAATAAACATTAAAAGAGAATTCTCACAGATTTGACTCAATAGGGTAAAAATAACACAGTGTGTGAAAGAGCCAAATTCTTCAGCGCATTGTGTGGGTGTTTGTATTTTATTGAACGATACCTTGTTATATGCCTCTATGAACCTTGAAGAACAAGCACTGCAAAAAAAAAAATAAAAACTGGATTACCTCCGTGTGGAAAAGGCCCACTTGGAGGGACAATGGCATGGTCCGGAGGGTGATGAGACCTGTTCCGAGGGGTGCCCCATCCAGAGAATTGATTCTGAGGGGTGGTACGACCGGACAGAGGGGGATGGACAGCTCCTGGACCAAGCCATCGTCTAAAAATTCCCTGCCGCCCGGAATCCACTAGGGCTGGGGTAGGGAAAGAGACATTGTTAAAAATCAACGTTACTGGGAGGCAGACTTGTTTTTGGGTAATGTTGAGAAAAACAGACGTTCTCACCTGGCTTCAGAGAGCGCCCGAGGGCAGAGCGGGCAGGAATTAACGCTGTGCCCGGGTTGCCACAGTACATGCAGAGGTTCAGCTTCAGCCGTCTGGTTCAGCTCCGCCAGAGTTAGTGGAGCGCGGCCAAGCTGCATGGGCTCAATAGCGAAGAGCTTCGGAAGCTACGGGTCTCGATGGGTTGCGAGCTGTTGGAGGCTCTTGGACTACAGAAGGGCTCCGAAAAGCACGATCCCGAAGCAGATTATCCACGGTGATAGAGAGCTGTATATAGTCCTCCAGTGACAGCGACTCCCAGCGCACGCTAACTCCATCTGGAGTCGATCATTCAACCCCAGGCGGTAAACAGTTAATAATGCCGGGTCGTTGAACCCGCTACCCGCAGCAATGGTGCGAAAATCGAGTGCGTAGGCGGCGGCGTGCGCTGACGCCTGCTTTAAAAACATGAGGCGGCTGCCGAGATCTCGGCCAGCTGACGGGTGATTAAAGACCACGGCAATTTGGTGACAGAACTGACTGTATGATAACAACAGGGGACTCTGCGCCGTCCACAATCGCGGTGGCCCATTGCCGTGCTTTGCCCGAGAGCAGTGAAATAACAAAGTGCACCTTCTCACAGTCGGTTTGCAAAAGGGGTGATACATCATGTACACAGAGCATTGCATCAAAAACCCCTGGCAAGCGTCCGACGAACCGTCAAACCGCTCGGGGTTTGAAAGCTCGCGGCGCTGGGGAATGCATTGGGAACATCACCAGTGGGAACATCAACGGACACAGGGACAGGTGCAGGCGGAACAGATAAAAACTGAGTAGAAATAGCACGTACCGTCTGCAGGATCTCCTGAATCTGCTGTCCCTGAGCCGCGAGAGTTCGGTCGTGTTGGCCGACCGTAGATCCCTGGGCGGAAAGCGCCGTGCAAATCCGCTCCAATGAGCTGCGGAAATCTTCAGCGGTTTCCATTGTGACTGCCTGCGGTGGGGTTGGTTATTCTGTAACCCACACTCGCACACACAAGATGAGACAGTCACAATGTATATCAAAACTGCTTTTATTTTTATAAGAGCAGGCGAAGGTACAATAAGGAAAATCCAGAGAGAATGGTCGAGGAAAGCGTAGGGTCGAGAGCGGGTAATCAGGATGAAACAGAAGGGCAAATCTACAAATAGAGTGGTCAAGGGAAGCGAGGGGTCAAGCCGGGTAATCAAATATATAGCAGGGTAATCTAGCAAGTAGAAAGGACAAGGATAAACTAGGGGATCACTAGTAGCTGGCAAAGTGCAGGGGTAAACTATACGATAACCAACAAATGCGAAATGAATGTGTAGTGGTAGATATAGTGAACCAAAGCAGCGGTGCAGGTGAAACGAATGACAGGTGATTGGGACTGTGGCAGGTGTGTGCAATGAGGGGCTGAGAGGCGAGTGCGGAAGCGTCTAATACTCTGGCGATAGGGAGCGGGCATGAGTGCCCGAGGGGGGAGAATGCGAGCGAGCATGAACGCTCGGGGAAACTGAACTAGTGTGGGAACACGAGGGAATGGGTTGAGCCGAAGAGGCGGGATTCGTTACATATATATATATATATATATATTCAGTTATGCTTAAACAAGATAACTATTTGCCAATGGGGTACAAAAAGTACACTTTGACTTGACTTTTTTTGACCACATTGACTTTTTTTTATTTTTTACATAACTTCAATAAATTTAGTTAGGTTTGTCTTTGTATTGTGCCATTTTGCTTGTCAAGTAAAAATTAATTTTAAGAATGTTTCAAAAATACTAATTAAGAAAATTATTATTATTATTATTATTTTCAGTGGCACATGGCCAGCCTACACATCCTTAAAACAAGATACATTTATTAAAGCATATTTTCAGAGAATATATCTGGAATTTAGTTTCATGTTCTTTTTGTGTTTTGTTTTTTAAATAATTTCTAATTGAGTAAGAACTTAATGGAGTGACTATTTGCACCCAGGTGTAAAGAGCATTTTCCACACGTTGTAGATATTTGCACCCCAATAGACTTTTGGAAACATTTTACGAACTCTTACTCCCATTCTGTAATATTTTCTTTAATACTACTTATAATAATACAAAACTAACATAAAAGGTAGTTTTACTATAGAACAATAGCAGTAACTAATTTTTTATTTTTTATTTGTTTTGGCAGAAACCAATGCAATTAACCATAATTTTTTATTTAAAGTAAAAATATCTAAATATTCTTAAAACAAATTATATTTACTTCACAAGCAAAATGGCATAATAAATGAAGTCTAGTTTTCAGGGAAAATTTAGTAAACTTTATGCTTATAAAAAAAAAAGATCTGCCAATGGGGTAAGAAAAATAAACTTGTTTTCCCTTTAAATTATATATTATTATTTTTCTTACCCCATTGGCATTCTTTTAAGCATAAACACTACTATCAGCCATTTTATTGACAAGAAAATGTATCTTATTTTAAAATGTTTGTATTTTTGTATTTTTTTTTAAAATATTTTTTCTTTTTTTTTTACTAGAAAACAAGACAAAAATAATAATAAAAAAATAATCTTTTTTAGTGCGTGTGTTGTGTAATATACTAATATGTTGTTTATATGCCGTAGTAACCATTTTTAAGTTTGTAGTTAAAATTGTTTTACTACAGAATGCCATGGTGATACTTTTGTTACTGTAGTAAAACCCTCATAGTGGAATGGATGGGTTTAATTGTTTTAAAGGAAGGTTTGGGTTTAGTTAAGGAGTAGGAGTAGGGTGTCTGTTGGACTCGAAATAAACACACTAAACATGCTGTAGTGATGCCCCTATACTGTATGTTATTATATAATCAGGGGTGTAAATAGCATCTAACACTATTAGTACCAGCATTGGAGTGCATATCATACTTGCCATTATTTGCACTGGGATGGAAATAGGATCTGCCAAAACTTAATCAAAGATATATTCTCAGAAAACAAGTCTTATTATTTTCTATAATTTTGCTTCTAGTAAATTCATCTTGTTTTAAGAATGTTTAGATATTTTACTGGACAATAAGACAAAAATACAGATTATGAAAATCATTCACAATGTAAGAAATTCCTAACAATCATCATTCAACATTCAAAGCAGCCACGTGGCTATTGTTAAACCGTAAATGTAATATCATAGTGCCTATTTAAAGTACAAATTTTAAAGATAGGACTGCGGATTATGGTAATAACTACATTGGGAATATAATATTGGATTTTTTTATTTAGCTTGACTGGACGCAGACGCTTGTTTCTGCCTGGAAAACTCTGATAAAGGGTTTATTAGAAAAAATAAAAGAATGTAGCTCAGTGCGGATACAGCATCATGTTGTCTATGAGGGAGCTATTTGACATTGAATATAGCCAGGAGCATTACAAATGTACAGTTGTATTGTGGGAAAGAGTCAAGGCAAACATGTCATCCTCACAGAGTGTTGTTGATTGCCAGCAGGCAGGAAGTGTGATTCGCCATCGCTAGCATGATGCACTGCCATGTTATGTGTGTGTAAGACTCACTGCATGTATTTTTTTTTCTATCTCTATACATACACACACAGATCTTGTAAACATTACTGTTAATAGGTAAAAGTCATAATAACTGAATGTTTACCGATGCAAGTAAACATATCTACAACTTAGTGAGCTGCCTTCCTTCATACATAGGTAGGTGCCTGTTAAGCAGCGTTCATGGTTGCTTATCTGTATGAATAGGGTTAAAAAAACAGCATCGTAATCTTCTTATGTAGCCATTAGATGTGTTTTTCGATGCATGTGAGACACGTGTCTACAGTCTTGCAGATAAGAGCAGTACTATTTCAGTCTTTAATTGGGCAGCACATCATGTTGAAGGCAGACAGCGCTATGTGAGCCAGCTGTATAAGATATGATTTTCATGGTGCATATGGCTCACAGACCCTCATGGTGTGGAATGTGGGTTCTCATGATTATATGTGAATGTACAGCTAAAGGATCACCATTTTCAAACATGTCATCGACCAAACCTTTAACCACTCATACAACTAAACATGCAATGAACCACTTGGGCTTGGAGATCTCTTTAAAATGATACATTTGTTAGCAATATATAATGAAGCAAAATCACGAATATTGCGATTTTGATTTTAATCACTTTTATTTGTGGTTGACCAATGTTTTTTTTTAAATTTTATTTAATTTTTTATTGGTTGATGCAAATGCAATATCATTGCGAGGCAGGGTGTCCAACACCGTTTCATGAAAACCCATTATAATTTGTGCATGATGGCCAAATCATAAGAGTTTGTCCGACTTGGCTCATATTAAAATGTACGACTTTTATTCCCAAAAAGACCAACCAAGCAAAAAACAGAATTTAAAATCGATCGACCAATACAGGTGCCAAATTTGAGCTTCCCTCTTATCTGACACTTTATTTTAAGAAAGGAAACATCTGTGCACAAATTTGGTTATTTATTTATGCAAAAGTCATATATGAGACAACTTGTACAATTTGTACGTATGAGACAACTTGTACAATTTCTTACGATTTTGCAATCTGGTACTTTTGATGTATAATGCTATAATGTTCTATATGTGGGGTTTGTAGTGAAGCCATTATCTTTTTCTGTTTGTTTCAAAATTATGTGTCTGTATTCAGATAGAACCAGATGTGGGCGGGGCTTAACCTGAAATGTGTCAACTAAATAAATCTCTTAAATGTATAGTTTCTATAAACATAATATGCCTTGTATATGCTTAATCAAAGTAATTTAATTAATAATACAAGTAATGATAATTGTATTATTATATTGTAGTATTATTAGGCTATTAGTATTTATATATATATATATATATATATATATATATATATATATATATATATATATATAAAAACACAATTTAACGATAGTAAATATGTACATAAAACTGCTGAATTTATATTTTCAAGTAGAAAAGAGCATTAAGACATCAAATTTACACTTCAAAAGGGTTTCTAGCCTAAATGTCAGTAGCAAAAACATTACATTTGTAAATTTGATTCATTTCCATGATGGCAGACACTTTTATCCAAAGCGACTAACAATGGTTCTATCATCACCTGAAAAAATATTGTGATGTGCTGTCTCGTAATAATGGATTTAGATATTTACATTAAATGTACAAATATATTGTTGACCCAGAAACAAATAATACAATAATCAATATAATACTGCTGCAATATTTCTTTACTCTTCCAAAGGGAAAGGAATCAAACTTCTCACTGAATCAACAGTGCCACCCAGTGCTTCAAAACAAGGCTGCTGGGCTTTATATAAGCACTCATGTCTAAAGAGCTATTTTGGGCATCTGTGTTCTCATTTTTAAAGCTAGTTATAGTGACATCCCTTTCATTGATGACAGATATGACTGTGTATTAACGATTGATGCCTTTGAAGACTAATCAATATGATTAACAGTGGCAAGGCGTCTCTAAGAACGTCGCCTGTGAGAGATAATTAAACATCTGGCATTTTCATGTTGAACCATTTTGCTTATAACAAAATTAACAGGATGGCAGACACAACATTAGAGGAGTTTACAGGAATAATTTTGCAATTAAAGCACTTAAAGAGGGGTAAAAAAGTAACATGAATAAGACTGATTTATTTGTACATTTTAAGTTGTGCAATTGTAGTTGTAAAAAAGTGACACTGAATGAATATAGCCATACATTTTACCCATGTTGTTTATAGTCTGTGGCTTGATGTCACACAGGGAAGTTGTCACAGGGACTACAGTATATCTTGTAGACTCTGCTTATTAAACTGGGAAAGGAGAAATAATTTGAACATTGAAAAATTACACCTATAACTGTACAGTCAAGGCATTTCAAAAGCTGTTTTGGGGATTTTGCAATACTGAAACTTTAACAACACTGTGTGAGACAAATCCTCACAGAATGATTTCAAGATACAGTAAAGGGCGAAAAATAACCCAACAAATAATCATCCCTCGACAATTTGATAACGTTTTTATCTCAGCATCAGTATATCATGTTCATCTAGCGTTCTTTTCGATTTTATTTATTACTGTAATAATTTTCTTTTGACAACAGATATTGCAGAATTGTGGCATATTGTGTCCTGGTGTTTATCTGATTCTGTGTGATATATAATCTCGAATGTTCTGTGGTCATCTTCAAAGACCAAAAGATGAGGGAATAGTTATTAGAAGTCATGCCCTGACCGGGTCCATTGTTCCCCCAAGCTCTCTTTCAGACTTCAAATCTGTATTACGCTCACAAACCAAAGAGAAAGTGATCCACAGTGTCTAATTCAGTCACTGAAGTGTGTTAGATTTGCTCAAGTAACCCTTTTATTTGAATGGAGGTCCGGAGACTGCCTTATATCAATTCCGCACCAATTGTGTTATTTCTGAAGCTGAACTGTGCATGGTTCCATTTGAATTCGTGAACTAGTTTGTGAAGGCCAATTCAATGTATTTTTCTCCTGGCCTGAATGGAAGTGTTTTCCCTTTGTTTTGTGTATTTGTTCTTTAAGAACTGTACATCCCACATGAATGTTAACTAATGATAGACTAAAATAGTAAATCTGTTCTCTAAAATACATTCAAATATGGTGAATTAAAACATGTTGTGCCAGGATTGATGTTAATGATTGTTTAATGTTACTCCCCAACAGCCCTTAAATATCTTGGGGTTGTAACATTATTGGGGGCTCGGCCGGGATATCTAAAGTACCCAACCTGAGACATTAAAACTATGTATGTGCCAGACAACAAACGAAAACAGACAATAATACAGTGCAAAACTCAAGTGGTTTCTTATATTATACAAGGTGATATATTCAAGGTGAAAATTTGTTAAGTGAAATTATAAATATGAAGGGGATGCGAGCAGTGCCAAAAAAAGAAATAAACAAAACACACTCTAGCTATGCGTAAACCCTCTAAACTGACTAGAAAACAAAAAAGTTTTGTGTCCAAGACACCCTGCCTAAACTACTTTTTCTGGCCAAACACATTGTACAGCAGGTGGCACTCACTCCTAACCTTAAGTGTCTAAACAGTTGAGAGAACCTGCATGTGTGCACAATGTACGTCACGTGACCTTATATGTCCACTTTCCCCAATGTAACGAAAATGACGGAACTATATTAACAAATTGCAAATAACGAAAAGGGATAAGAAAAACAGGACTGATAACGTTCAATATCAAACAAAAAAGAATGGATTGATTTCTTTGCAACAACAAGCAGATAAAGTACAATCATGCCAAAACCCATACGCGGAAGCTCCGGCTGTGTTAAATTCGGCGGGCTATGGCAATTGGTGGCAGAGTTGATGACGTCAGAGTGGACTCCAACGGAAACAACCAATAGGAGATGTCTGGAAGGTAACAATACGAAAAGCCAGAGACAGCGCTGAATGACACATCTCATATAGACACACATAGGAATGTAAAAATTATATAAAATATCTTATTCTTGCGTGTTTTGTGACCAATAGTCAATTAACGTCAAACTTGTCATGCAAATTTTAGCCTGTTCCTCACACAAAGCTATTGTTTGGCACTTTAGCATAACAATACTTGAATATTATCATGAGTCGCATTGTCAACATTTTTGGGATTTATATGGTGCTTTGTTCTTTTTGGAGCTTGACAACCTGTTGTCATTGTGTGGTCATTGTAAGCTCATTGTAAGGTGGCCGATATATCGAAAATAGATGATATAATCAGATGATTAGTGGGACAGCGAGGTAAAGGGGGGCCGGAGATGCCAGTTTGACAGAGAGATGCACGTGGTCACGCTGCGTGTGTGTTTGTTTTATGTTGAATGTTCAGCTGGTTCCCACCTCCTTGCCCATCGTTTAACTGTTACTGTGGTGCCAAAACCTGGGAGGGAGGAAGGATGCGCTGTTGCGGAGTCCTCAACACTGCCATCCGCCAGGGGAGCAGCCGCGGCCGTCTGCCTGGGGTTGGATGGGTCCCTGCCGGCCGCCATAAGCCGGAGGAACCGCTGCCTTCCACAGAGAAGGGGAGGAGCGGTTCCATCCTCCAGGGGTAGTTGGGCTTGTTGCCATCTGCCAGGGGAGGAGTAATCTGTCATCCACCAGAGGGCAGAGGAGTGTTTGAGGCAAGGCAATAGTGTGTCCAGGGACTGGCAGGCAAGGTTTTCTCTCTCTCTCTTGCACTCTGTGTGTCTCCTGCCCACCCTTTCCCTCTTCCCACGCCTCCCCTTGTCTCTCCCCCAGGTTCCCAGGAGGCGGGGTGGACCACCGGATGATGGAATGGCTGGAAGGGCAGCGTCTCTACTCCAGAGATGGGGGGTGTAAGTCAGTCTGGTGGCGCCCCGGCCTGAATCGGGCTGGGGAGGAATGTGACGAGGAGGGGGGCATGGCTGGGTGGTGAGGGTGCACAGCCGCCACTGAATCATATGATCAGTGGGAGAGCGAGATAAAGGGGGGCCAGAGACGACAGTTTGAGGGAGGGAGAGAGAGATGCATGTGGCCATGCTGCATGTGTGTGTGTTTGTTTTTTGTATTATTTTAAGTTTTACATCAAACTTTGTTGACTCTTCAGCCGGTTCCCGCCGCTTCCTTGCCCGTCCTTTAACTATTACATTGCATATCAACGAAAATGATTAAAGTTTATTTAGTGAAAAACTGTGGGAAACATGCCTTTTTTATTATTTTAAATATATTTTTATTCAAAGCCTTTAAAATATTGAATCTACGTGGCTACAGTGGCAATAGTTTGGATAAAATGATGGTTCATCTAAACTTTTTAAGCAATTTCAGAGCTAATACACAATTATCAAGATAAATATTGAGTATTGTCAATAAGCTGAAAAATATTGAGATACATTTTGAAGCCATATCGCCTAGCCCTACTTCCATGTATGGAAGAAGAAAAAAAGAGCAGTTGAAAATTATTTAAAATGTCTTGTACTATGTTCCAAAGATGAAAGTCATAGTGGTTTGGTTTGGAACAATATGAGGGTGAGTAAAGGATGATAGAATTTGCATTTCTGTGTGAACTGTTCCTTTGGCATTATTCATTAATGCAGGCCAGTATATGGATGTACAGCATACTGTATATTTTTACATTGAAAATCCATAGATGTAGCCTTTTGAATAATGTACAAGCAGATTTTAACAGGTCTTCTGACATTATTCTAACAACGACCTGCCTGCCATTATAAATGTGGCTCATTTTGTAAACCTGCCTTTGGCTCCCAGTCCTGTTTAGCATGCAGGCTACACCCACGCATCACTAGCACATTGAGATTCACTCCAGTCGAGCCACACAAGATACAGTGCAAAAGAATGGAAGTGCAGAGACATTGCTATGTTAACTCCATATCTCTGCCTTTTCTTTTAAATCTCTTAATTTACACACTTTCACATAGTATATATTGTATACTTGTATACCCCATGGTTTTCATTATCTAAGCCATCACACACACTTCATAAACCACATTACAGAATCGTGACATGATTGTGCAAAATGTTATCCCAAACATATGAGGGGTTTCAATGTCAATGCTCTATCGAGTTTTAAATCAACAAACCCTAAACCCTACCCTAATCCTAAACCTAACCAATAGTGTCATGAAAAGTAAATGTGAGATGAAAAACGCAATTGCTGAACCATCCATGTCATTTTGTGTTTCTGACACATTCAGCTCACGTGTGCTCTTCGGGACTCATACTTCAGTCCTTTGCATCACAAATTGATCGTGTTCAAACAGACTTGTAAATGTAGTTGGTTATGTAATACAAAAGTAAAAATGTTTCATAACCAAATGTTATGCACTATAATAAAAGTATTAAGATGTCATAAGATTGCATTGTGTGAGTAACAAGGTGAAAAGTGTATATGAACTGATAATCTGCCTTTTACATTTAATAATAAAAAGTATTAATGCACGAGGGAAGCAGGTGGTAAAATTTAATTTTACATTTTAAAATAACATTTAATTTACAATGACATGCCATATACATCTGTAATAGTATTTTTTATATTCATAATTTCTGTAAAATGTGTATTGTATATTGTTATTGTTTTGTATATTCATTATTTGGCACCATATATTTATTTACATTTTCATTATTAGTATTTCATTTATTTTCTATTTCAATATTGTATGTAAAACACAATCAAGCCAATAAAGTACTTTTAAACTGAAAATTGATGTTTGTTTACATTTTTCTATCAGTTTTTCAGCAGTATTTAATTAAATAATTGTCAAAAGATGGAGCAGAATTTTCACACGAGTAAAGGTTATCAGTTCATACACACTTTCATTTTGCCCTGTTCATCATGGAATGTGTAACGTTTGGAAGAAAGTCACTAGAGCTGGATCTAAATGCAGCAAAAATTGTATAGAAAATAAAGCAAAGTACAAAAACACTGGAACAAGGCAGAACTAGGAAATAAAACAAACGTTACATTTATGATGGGAACCGATACATGAACAGGAGAAAACACAACTCACAAAGACTGGGTAGAGATTAGGGCATTAAATACACAGGTGAGAACAATAGGGAACAGCTGGCAGTGAAGAGGGCAGGGCATTATGAGAAGTGTAGCCCAGGGGAATCCGAATACAGAGGCAAAACACAAGGCAAATCAACAGTAACAGCTGATATCCCAAGGAGACCAGAGCAACGCAGGCTCTGTGACGGACAAGGCTGGTAACACAGGCTCTGGGACGGACGGGACATTGGCCTGTTGGCCGTAGCAGGTGTGGCGGGCACTGACATTTTGTGAGGAAGGGCGTTACTCGCCAACATCAGTGGCGGATAATTCAACTTGGAGACGGGGGGCCTCAGGAGGCTTGGAGCAAGGAGTCGCGGGTTTGGCTGTGACATGGTGTGGAGCAGACTCAGACTTGGCTGTGACAAGGCATGGAGCCGACTTTGGCATGGCTGTGACAAGGCATGGAGCAGACTGAGGCATGGCTTTGACATGGTGTGAAGCAGAATAAGACTTGACTCTGATATGGTGTGGATCAGACTTGGAAGGCTTGGAAGCCGGGATTGGGATAGAGAGAGGAGGATCCTCTGAAGCAAGATTTTCTAATATTATCTTCATGTATTCCTCCCATATGTAATCTTCGGCAATTCCCTCAACTGACGAGCTGTGAGTCCGATCCGGTATATGGATTTCACGGTGGAATCATCAAATCATGTGTGGCAGGCTATGGCGCTGAAGAAATGGGAGTATTCCCTTATCGATAAGTCCACCTGGCTCAGTTGCACAAAGTATGCCACTAGATCCATTTTGTGGTGACTTGTTCTGTAACGTTTGGAAGGAAATCAAGAGAGCTGGATCTAGATGCAGCTAAAGTTTAATAGAAAATAAAGCAAAGTACAAAAACTCAGTAAACACTGGAAAAAAGGCAGAACTAGGAAATAAATCAAATGTTACATCTACAATGGGAACAGGAGACAACACAACTCCCAAAGACTGGGTAGAAATCAGGGCATTATATACACAGGGGTAAATGAGGAAATTATACACAGGTGAGAAAAATAGGGAACAGCTGGCAGTGATGAGAGCAGGGAATTATGGGAAGTGTAGTCCAGGGGAAACAGGTTACAGGAGCAAAACACAAGGCAAAACGACAGTGAATCATGAGACAATGTCATCAATCATGAGACACTGCTATCTTATGACATCAAAACAATTTTACTATGCATGACTTGTAAGGTGATCAAATTACACGTTAGCTTAATTTGCGGTGCAATGGACCATGTGATCCGAAAGTGCCACATAATGACGTGGTTGCTTTGGCTATTGGGTTTTTCAAGTTGCATGTGCATTTATCACTATCGGTTGGGTTTAGGATTAAAATATAGTTTAGGGAGGTAGGTTTTGTTGACTTAAACTCGATAGAGAATTACCTTAAAAAGTATCATCTTTTTGGGAGAAAATTTAGCTAGCTTTTAGCGCCACACAGAGGACATTTCACCTCGGAACTGCCGCTATAAGTGTAAGGTACCACATAATATCAGTTTGCACAAAAGTTGCCACAGTCACATAATTTACATGAGATCAGGCTGGATGGAAATGATTCTTCTTTACATTTTGGCCTATAATATTTAAATTAAATAATGTTAATAAGCTGGATTGTGGATGGTTCAAGAATAAGATAAAGTGTTTTTGTAGGCATCTACATAGGCATTTTGTCATTACTCTGCATTAACATAGTGCTTGTCATCATCTTTTGAAGGGTGTTTTCTTCCTATGTTCCTCATAAACAGTTTTGTCCTTGCTTGAACTGCCCAATTTGAAAATCATGCAATTATTCTAAAGCTTTTCCCCTTTGAAAACCTCAATTCCCATCCTTCAATCCGCCCATGTGATTAAATATACATTTTAACGTCTTTCCCCACCCCAGCATCCTTCCGTCTCACTTAATGCTGTTAATTTGCATTGCAGCTTGGCAGGCTCACACCACCCTGTTGTGTGCTACAAACGTGAACAGGGTTCTAAGCTTGGCACAAGCTCCTGGCATCGTTGAGGGTGACACAATAGTTTTTACCAATCCAGCAGCCCCCGGGCCTGTCCAATGTGCGCTGATAAAACTGATAAAAGCTGAAAACTGATAAAAGCGACTAGGCAGATGTTTATGTTTGCTATCACTATCTTTTGCTGTGTTAGCTGAAATAGTAGTAAGGATAGACACAAAGGAGGGTAGATTAAGGAAACGGTTGGGAAATAAGAAATGGTTTGAGAGAAGACAGAAAGGATTGAAATGGAGATAAAGGACCGGTGGACTGGACTGGAAGGGGTACTGATGGTTTAATTGAGCTCTGGTAGTGAAAGACACTGACCTGGTATGTACTGTATATAAAATTAAATTGTGACTAAACTTAGTGCTAGAGGCTATAAACAAACACTCCTTTTCTCTTTTGGAATACAATATCACTCTTTGATAATTCTTCTGCCAAAATGTTGTCTGTGCTTACCAAAATTCGAATCCTAGTGCTGTTGATTGTATGTCTACAGAGTCGTTCCAAAAGTGCTGGATTTGTTTTAGTTAGATGTAACAGTCAACAAGAATACATATTTTCTTAACACTACACCCGAACACAAACCCTAATCCTAACCATCAGTGGAGTAAACTTGGAGGGAAAAACCTGTGTCATTGAAGTTAGGAAAATGGCGAAATTAGCAAAAGTTAGCAAAATCGTTGAAATTGCTTACAGCAAATTTTAAAGCTTAAGTGTGTAACAAATTCGCAAAAATAAACAATGTTTTCAAACAGCTTTGTTGAACACATCCCCATTCTGCCAGTTATCAAACAAACCGATAGTCCCGCCCAAATATATTCATTCTGAATATGCCGCTAAAAACTAAAAACAATTGTGCCGAAAAGACAGTTTTCAGGAATGCTGGTGTGGTAAGGCTTTTTGATTAGCTTAACCAGCAAAACCTACTTGGTAAACCAGCATTACACTAAAAGAAAAGAGAAAAAAATATACATGCTGGCTGACCAGTTTCACTAGCTAAGTTTTGCTGGTGACAATGCCAGCAGCTAGAGCAGCACCACACCAGCACTAATAAGCATAAATCAGTACGGATTTGCATGTTACTTAAGATTAAATAAAAAAAATAAAAAAGCTAACAAACTGTCCTGCACTTATTAAGCTTATTAGGCTTTTTACAAAATCTCTAAACAAAACCCAAAATTATTAAATTCAACTCCCCTACAGCTTTTAAACTACAACCAAAATTAGCACAGACTTTTAGACTGTTCTGGAATCATGTTCAATTACGTTTCTAAAGGCTGGATTACATTGCAAGATTTTAACACCGATTTTAGCCCTGTTTTTTAGTCAGGCAGAGTAGGTGCTAATTGACTCCAGTTGGAGCCAGTCAGAGTTGGACATCTATCCATCCACCCATCCATCTGTCTGTCAACAGCATCCATCCATCCATTGTTATTTATGTTACAAACCTTTATCAAGATAAAATCTAAGATTGTCTTAGGGTTAGGCTCATCTATCTCTCAATCTATATATCCATCCATCTGTCAACAGCAATTGTCTGTCCGTCCACAGCGTCCGTCCGTCCACAGCGTCAGTCCGTCCACAGAGTCCGTCCGTCCACAGCTTTCATCTGTCCGTCCACAGCGTCCGTCCGTCAACAGCGTCTGTCCGTCCATCCGTCAACAGCATCTGTCCGTCCGTCCGTCAAGTGCGTCTGTCCGTCAACAGCGTCCGTCTGTCCGTCAACAGTGTCTGATCGTCAACAGCATCCGTCCGTCCGTCAACAGCGTCCGTCCGTCCACAGCGTCAGTCCGTCCACAGCGTCCGTCCGTCCACAGTGTCAGTCCGTCCACGGAGTCCGTCCGTCCACAGCTTTCATCTGTCCGTCCACAGCGTCCGTCCGTCAACAGCGTCTGTCCGTCCATCCGTCAACAGCATCTGTCCGTCCGTCCGTCAACAGCGTCCGTCCGTCCGTCAACAGTGTCCGATCGTCAACAGCGTCCATCCGTCCGTCCGTCCGTCATCAGCGTTCGTCCGTCCGTCCGTCTGTCCATTCATTGTTATTTATGTCTTCCTAACAGTATGTCTTGTAAAACCTTCAAACTTTTAAGACTATTTAAAACTTTATATTTCAAATCTTTGTCAAGATAACATCAAAGATTGTCTTGACAAACTTTAGCTATCTAGTGTTTACATGACATGAAAGGCAAAACACTGAATATCTTTCAAAGACTGGGTGCCACAACTTTTTTGCAGCAACTTTTTCATTACATGACTTTGTTTCCCATTGCACAGATATAAATCGGTGCACCCTGACTCTCAGAAATATAAAGCCAAAGCCTCAGATTACAGCCTACCATTGTAGAAAGCTGGTGATTGATAATGTGATGTTTTCGGGTGTGTCTGTGTGTTCAATATGCATAAGGTCCATGGCAACTATGATTAATTTTTTTCAAAGCCATCTTCAATCTGGTATTTTCAGTGGCATTGTATCTTACGGTAAGTTACAGATTATTATTATATTTATTTATTTAATTTTTTTTATAAATATAATGGTGTTACTCTTTCAAGTGCAGGCATAAGCTGAACACAAAAATAAGTTCTGTTTAACACATATCTCTATAACATGCTTTTATGTCTCCCTTAGCCTTCCTGCTGTTCTCTCTCAGCCAAAATCCTTCAGGCATTAACAGTATTCTGTCGTCCTTTCGGAGCTAAATGTAACACCCTGGCTCACTGTTGGCAGTGGATAAGTTGAGTAAGCAGAGTTACTTCAGATGTATCGCTCTTGTATAGCTGTAAATCAGAAACGGGGTGTCCTTTAAGCTTGATGGCTCATTCTCACATCCCATTATACTCTCTGGGCCAGGATTTGGCCTGCCGCAGTGTCAGTGGGAACGGATTCCAGATTCATCACACTTTCATTGGATACTCATTATTTTGGGCCTTTTTGCCAATTTTGTGTTAGCACAGACATCAGGGCAGGAAAAGAGAGATTTTATGTTTACTCAAGAATTTGCATGTTTATTAGCTGGATCGGCCTGAAATATAATGTTTTTTTGCTTGATTTGAGAGAAAAAATATAAAAAAAAATAAGACACAAGTATAGTTTTATTTATATGTTAGATTTAAAAAGTTTTCATCATAATCTTTACCAACACTGGATTTCGGTGTTCCCTATTCAAGTCCTATACAAGCTGTACATGGATAACTAAAACAGCAATTATGACATTAAATACCTGCTTGAATCTAACTATATACCACAACCATGTTGCGATACTCTCTACCAATAAAAACAGGGCTATATGACCTGAAAGAAGAAAAAAAAAGCACATTTTATAATTATTTTCTTTGAAATCCCAGGGCACTGAAGTGTAAGAATACTCCAGGTACCTTCAGGAGCGCATCAACTGCGAATACTCAGTAAATTAGTTTCAGTGAAATCCCAAAACACTGAGAACAGATGCATAATCACTGAACTGCTGAGACAAGCTGTGTTCATATCTGTGTGCGAGAGAGAAGAAAAGATTTCCATTCAAGATGTGCATTCAACCAGTAGCACTTCGAACAGCCCAAACTTCTTAAGATGTCTCAAAGTGTAAGCAGAGTTGGGACTTCTTGATAATTGAGGTGATTCAGCCTGGTCTTTGAAAGGCAAAATCAAAGTTTGATCAGGAAGAAATGGTGAGTAAATTCAGATCTGTCAGTTCACAAGTTCTTCAAGTGCTTCAA
Organism: Xyrauchen texanus; assembly: GCF_025860055.1. Taxonomy (NCBI): domain Eukaryota; kingdom Metazoa; phylum Chordata; class Actinopteri; order Cypriniformes; family Catostomidae; genus Xyrauchen; species Xyrauchen texanus. The sequence goes on from NC_068280.1 coordinate 49,233,234, forward strand.
GTTCACGTTTATACATTATAAAACCTAATTAACTGACTAGGTAGTTGAAAAAATAACAAATCTGTTTGAACTGCTATCTTTTTAAATGCAATTTCATTATTTTATTTTTTTAGTAAAACTAGCCATTTTGTTTTGAAGGACACACCTGTCTATATAAGGTATTATATAAGGTGGTGTAGTGGGCTGAAGCACTTGATTGTTAATGAGAAGGTCACTGGTTCGATCCCCACAGCCACCACCATTGTGTCCTTGAGCAAGGCACTTAACTCCAGGTTGCTCCGGGGGGATTGTCCCTCTAATAAGGGCACTGTAAGTCGCTTTGAATAAAAGCGTCTGCCAAATGCATAAATGTAAATGTCTCACAGCTGAAAATACACATAAGAGCCAAAACCAAGCCATGAGGTCAAAGGAACTGATTGCTGAGCTCAGAGACAGGATTGTGTCAAGGCACAGATCTGGGGAAGTCTTCAATTGTTTTTGGTTTTAGGCTGCATTGAAAGTTCCCAAGAGCACAGTAGCCTCCTTAATTCTTAAATGGATGACGTTTGGAACAACCGGTACTCTTCCTAAAGTTGGCCACCCAGCCAAATTGAGCAAACAGGGGACAAGGGCCTTCGTAAATGAGGTGACCAAGAACCCAATGGTCACTCTGGTTGAACTCCAGAGATCATGTGTGGTGATGGGAGAAACTTGAAGGACAACCATAACTACAACACTCCACCAATATGGGCTCTATGGCAGAGTGGCCAGACTGAAGCCTCTCCTCTGTGAAAGACACATAAAAAAAGCACCTAAAGGACTCTCAGACATTTGAGAAATGATCTGGTCTGATGAAACGAAGACTGAACTGTTTGACCTCAATTCCAAGTGTTATTTCTGGAGGAACCCAGGCACCGCTCATCACCTGATCAATGCCATCCCAACGTTTAAGAATGGTGGTGGTAGCATCATGCTGTGAGGGTTTTTTTCAGCGGCAGGGACTGGTCAGGGTTGAAGGAAATCTGAACGCATAAAAATACAGAGATATCCTTAATGAAAACTTTGTCCAGAGCGCTCCGGACCTCAGACTGGCCCAAAGGTTCACCTAACAACAGGACAATCACCCTGAGCCAGGGCTGGACTGGTAATCTGGCATACCTGGCATTTTCCCGATGGCCCGACGCACTTTGGTTCCAATCAGGGGCGGAATGGCCATCGGTAGAACAGAGCAGGCTGGTGGGACAGGCGCGAAACGTGCTGAATGGGCCGCGATAAGCAAAAATTAGCCGCCGTGTTATGCAGAACGGACCACAAAACGGCGCCGCGATATGCAGAAAAGGACCGCGAATACACCCCCCCCCCCCCCTTTGGATAAAAGCTCAACAGTTGGGCCCCACGCTCAACAGTTGGACCCATTGCCATGTAAAATCCCGAGCCGATATCTCTTCCCAGCCCTGCCATGAGCACACAGCCAAGACAACATAAGAATGGCTTGAGGACAACTCTGTGAATGTCCTTGAGTGGCCCAGCCAGAGCACGGACTTAAACCCAATCAAACATCTCTGTAGAGACCTGAAAATGGCTGTCCACCGAAGGTCCACATCCATTCTGACAGAGCTTGAGAGGATCTGCAGAGAAGAATGGCAGACAATCCCCAAATCCAGAATAAGTACTTCAACGAAGTACTGAGTTAAGGGTCTGAATACTTATGTCACTGTTATATTTAAGTTTTATCTTTTTAATATATTTTCAAAGTTATCATAAGAGTTTTTTGCTTTATCATTGGAGTGTAGACTGATGTAAAAAATTATAATAATTTAAAGCATTTTTACAGAAGGCTGCAACATCAAAAAAATAAAAGGGTCTGAATATTTTCTGAATGCACTTTATATGCGCTCTTATGTAACTTTAAATTTGCAGCTGGTTAGATATCACAATCAGCTCCTTCAAAAATGTTCTGTAATAAATAATGCATGGATTCTGAAAAGGTAGACAGGTGTAGCATGCCATCTGCAATAGATGCTTGTGCTGGGACACAACTCCAATCCTGAATGACCCCCCAGAGTGTGTGCATAATCACTGCAGAATTGCTTTGAGATTTTATGCATGAGCAGTAGCTGTTTCCAGTAAGCACCTTCTGAGCTTATCTTGTGTGCAAGAGGCCGGTGTGAATGTCTGTAGTTAAAGCATCATCGGCCATATCCCAGGGATTTGATTAGATGTTTAGGCAGTCCATTTTGTGTCGCTGCTATAGATAAATGTGAAATTAACGATCAGACTACAGATTAGCTACGTGAAAGGAATAAAACAGGTTTAAGCTGCTCTCAAACCAAGGTGTAAATAGACGGTAGCGAGTGCACTATTGAGCCCTATCCTGGTATACTCCCCAAGGTTGGGGAAAATACATTTGAAGCACAAAAGTCAGACTTTATTTTTTTTTTTGTAAGGAAAGTGGGGTAAGATGAGCCAAATTTACAAATGTAAAAAAACAAAAAATAATTGTTTGTATAAAAACATACTTCCCTCTTTTCCCATGTGCTTCTCCTCTTCACAGCCAGATAGACAGATGGATACTTCCTGCTTACATGGTCACATGGCAAAACATATATGCAGTTGCCAAGATATACAGGGTGGGTCAACTTACCAACAGGGTGGTCTTACCCCACTCTCCCCTTAATGATGAAGGAGCTTTAAAATGTTTGGCAGCTACCTTCGGTTTTTAAACTCATTATAAACAGTTACAGTGGCAAGAAAAAGTATGTGAACCCTTTGGAATTACCTGTATTTATATATGAAATTTGACTTAAAATCTGGTTTGATCTTTATCTAATTTAAAATAATAAACAAAAACAATCGGTTTTAACTAATAACACATCAATTATTGTATTGTTCTTGTACATATTAAATAGATTATTCAAACACTTAAAATGTAGGCCTTTGAAAGTATGTAAACCCCGAGGCTAATTTGATTTAGGAGTTGGCAAACCAGGCATCTAATTAATGAAATGAGAGTGGAGGTGTGGGTTTGAGCTACTTTGACTTATAAAAAGAACTAAAACATTTCGAGTTTGCTATTCATAAGAAGCATCTGCTGACGTGGACCATGCCACGCAAAAAAGATATCTCAGAAGGCCTTCGATCAATAACTGTTCTTTTGCATAAAGCTGGAAAGGGTTAAAACGTCATCTCAAAGAGTTTAGATATTCATCTGTCCTCAGTTAGACAAACTGTATATAAATCAGTTATGTGGCTACTCTCCCTAGGAGTGGCCGTCCTGCCAAGATCGCTCAAAGGCAACACCGCAGAATGCTCAATGAGGTAAAAAAGAACCATAGAGTGACAGCTAATGACTTGGAAGGAATCGTTGTAACTGGTTAACATCTCTATTTATGAGTCTACTACATGGAAAACATTAAACGGGCATGGTGTCCATGGCAGCTGCAGGATACCACGAAGGAAGCCGCTGCTTTTCACCAAAAACATGAATGCACGCCTGAAGTTTGCCAAAGACCACCTTGAAACTCCACAAAGCTACTGGGAAAATGTTTTTGGACTGATGAAACTAAAGCTGAATTGTTTGGGAAGAACACGGTAATTTCAGGACGGCTGTGCGCCAGCTGAAACTCAGTAGAATTGGGTGATGCAGCAGAACAATGTTTCTAAACATCGAAGAAAATCAACTACTGAATGGCTTAAAAACTCCACCTTTTGGAGTGGCCAGTCATAGCCCAGAACATAACCCATTAGAGATTCTGTGGAATGACCTCAAGAGAGCCATTCACAAAAGAAATCCAAAGAATATGGCTGAGCCGGAGCCGTTTTGTAAGGAAGAATGGTGCACAATTCCTTCTGATTTTTGTGGAGGTCTAATCTGGAGCAACCAGAAACACTTGGTTGAGGTTTTTACTGCCAAAGGAGGATCGACTACTATTAAATCGAAGGGTTCACTTTCATTTTCTAGTGGTGGACGAAGTACACATACCATGTACTTGAGTTAAAGTAAAGATACTCAAGGTAAAATATTACTCAAGTATAAGTAGAAGTGCTGCCTTTAATCATTCACTTGAGTAAAAGTACAAAAGTATTTGCCTTCAAATGTACTTAAGTATCCAAGTACTATGATTTTTTTGTGGCCATAATGTCCTATTATAATTTGTCACAAGACTCTTGCTTAACTCAGTCTACATGAAGACTAATGTCACTCACACCAATCTATTAATAAAATGACATTAATTAGTCAGATGTATATATATATATATATATATATATATATATATATATATATATATATATATATATATATATTTGAATTGAATACATTTTTTGTGTGTTTAATTTTGGAGGGAAGGGACTGTTCCCATAAGGTATAATACATTTACAGTATTTACTGTATCTATTTTTCTTGAGTGTCTATGGTCATAATTATTAACATCCTAATGTTATGATACATTCACATAAACCTGCACAACGCCATTAAATATATATATATATATATATATATATATATATATATATATATATATATATATATATATATATATACACACACACACACACTACACACACACATACATAGAATATATATATATATACACACACACACACACACACACACACACACATACGTATCACACACACACACACATACATAGAATATATATATATATATATATATATATATATATATATATATATATATTCTATGTTATGGGAGCAGCCAATTTCCCTCCAAAATTAAACACAAAAACGTATTAATGCAGTGTTTCTGCTACTCCCCAGAAAAAAAATGCTATTATATGCAAGTCATTTTAGTGTCAACATAATAAGCAATGTACATTATGCGTCAATATTTACCGAAAATTGTTGCAATAATAGCTGCTGCTCTCTGCTCCGCTTAAAATCATTGGCAACGCAATTTGTTTGGAACTATTGAGAGCTACACGAATCACGTGACCGCGCGGCGGCGAGATCACTGTCGCAACCGTCTATGTTCGCAACTCTCATATTTAACGGCTCTGGGGTGCGTTTCCCGTACAACGACGTAACTTGCTGCTCCACTACCGTAGTACGATGCACTGTTGAAGAAATCAACTTGCTAGTCACGACTGTTTCCCGAAACCGTATTGTCGCAAATTGGTTGTTCAACCACGTTGGTTAATGATGTCACACATGTGGTGGAGTAAAAACTACTTTTAATGAATCTGTTTGCGATCGAATTAATGTTAGATGTTTTGCTATAAATTACGGACATGTCATCTGAGGACTATCTCATATTTTTCTCAGTTATTTGCTTTATTTCCAGATTCAATCATAGGCTCGTTCTTACGCACTAGAGCACCTTCACACATGCGCACTCTTCAAAAACGGTGCTTTAAATCTATTGACAAACTAAAAGACATAAAGGACATTTGTATGTCTTCTAAATAAAATATACTGATTGTACTGAATGTCATCTTGCTTATTTGGCTCAAGATAATAATTTATTAAGCCCACATGTTATAATAACAAGAAACTCTGCTTCTAACCACAGGTCGAGAGCTGTCGTTCCAACCACACAACTCTGCGATGCTGTTTGCGAATGTTCGTTGGAACGATGGTTTCGGGAAACACCGACTCGTTGAACTATGATGATAATGATGGAACTTGCGACCATAGTTGGCTAACGATGCTTTTGGGAAACGCACCCCTGGTTCGCGCTTAGTAGATGCCGCCAAGGCAAGTTCAAAACAAAGCCCGCGCGCTGTACTGTGATTGGTGACTCGTTTGACCAGTTACATTTTTATCCACTCATAAATAAAAAGGAACGACTGATTTTGAAAATGTAGTAGAGTAAAAAGTAAGATATTTGACTTTGAAATGTAGTGGAGTTAAAGTAAAAGTCTCCCCAAATTTAAATACTTCAGTAAAGTACAGATACGCAAAAAAGCTACTTAAGTACAGTAACGAATTACATTTACTTCGTTACTGTCCACCACTGTCATTTTCCACAGTACTGTGAATGTTTACTTCTAGATGACAACTTTCTACTACTCAAACATTAGACCATGACATTGTTTGCAGTGTCAAACAAACAAACAAACAACCGGATTCACATTAGATACGATGCAGGTGAGTTGAAAAAAAAGAAAGAACAAAACTGGACTGGTTAAGTAATTTTTTAAATTTTTATTTTTTTAGTATTATTATTATATATTTTTTTTATGTATTTAGTATTGTTGGATTGCTCAAATGTCAAACTAATTGAGTACTTAGGTAGCTCACTGTGAATGGCTTTAGGGGGCGCTGCTGTTAAAATTTTGTAACATACTTTGGTCGCTAATTATTAATAAAATACATTATCATTATTCAGTATAATCGTCAATAAAAACATTTAAAGGTGACTTGTTTTTATACAGTCAAAAAACAATAACAATCACTAACTATTTATCCACATAGACTTATTTATCTTAAATAAATTCATTATATAATGCCATCATACAGCAAGCATGACATTGTTTCTGTACTAGTTTATCCTCGTTCTTATGTTATGTGTGTACATCATATTTTAAACAAAGTCTCATTTCAGGAATGATATTCATATCTGTATAGCTCATGATTACATCTGGCAACTGACAACAGTTCCTACTGGCATCAAACAATCAGTTAATTATATAAATGAATCACTCAATTCAGTTCAAGATGCACAAGATGATAGACAAAGGAAACCTGTTTATTTAAACATTTAAATTAGTTATTTGAAAAAAAGGTGCATTTTGATATGGTGAGTCATGTGTTTTTAAACAGTATATTGCAGCTATATGGGACATAGTTTCAACGATGAAAAGTAAATCTATTATGCAGATTACATGTATTTGTAATAGAGCTCAGAAACTAACAGGATAATTATGTTTCCATACGAATTTTAGTGGTGCATGCTACAGCAGAGCCACGTATTTACCTCCACTCTATGTTTTACCATACAATGGCCACATGGTGGAAGCAGTGATTTATATTTGAAAAAATAACAAATAAAACACAGTCCAAGCTGTAATTTTTATGGAAATAAATTACATGCAAACATGACACATATATGCTTAATACAGGTTACTCAATCTATCCATATATCCATCTATTTTGCCAAAACTGTCCATATTTTGTCTCAATTATATATATATATATATATATATATATATATATATATATATATATATAATTAATACAATATAATATATATATACACACATACATATATATATATATATATATATATATATATATATATATATATATATACATACATACATACATACATACATACATACATACACACACACATACGTACATACATATATATATATATACATACACACACACATACATACATACATACATACATATATATATATCTATGTAGACTAGGGATGCACCGGTACCACATTTTCTTTCCCAATTCTGATACCTGAACTCTCGGTATCGGCCAGTGTTGTTGTTGTTGTTTTTATTCTTAATGAGTTTAGAATATCTATACCTCAGTGTGGAACTAATGGGGGTACTAATTAATTTATAAAGAAACACAAACCTCTAACTAAACAATTTCATTATAAAATAGAAAAAACAGGTATCCCTAAAACTCATTTTGGCAAAACACTCCTGGAAAACTACCCCCCATAGATTATAGATTACTTCAATGTTGCTTTTTATGTGATTTTTGGAGCTTTACACATCTGGTCACCATTCACTTGAAGTGAATGGACCTAGAGAGCTGAAATATTCTTTTACAAATCTTTATTTGTGTTCTGCAGGAGAAAGAAAGTCATACACATCTGGGATGGCATTAGGGGGAGGGAATGATGAGATAATTAAAGTTCTCCTCAAAATTATCTCTTTAATGCACTAGTCAAATGGACTAAATTGTGGTTTTGTGTAATTTTTGAGTTACCGTCAAAAAATTTTGAGTTACCGTCATGGTTGTTACCGGTTGTTACCTAGTGACTAACTGTACGTTCACACCAAAAGCGGCGAGAGCGTCAAAATTCGCTCTGGCTGCCCTGCCTTCGACGCTCAAGGACGCTCGTGGACGCTCTGACGTAGTTGAAATAGGCAGCAACGTTTGTTCAGAATGCTTTGTTTTGTGAACTATATTTAAAGGGGCCGCAATTTAAACATCCAGACATGTCGACCATTTACTTTTTGCCGACCGATCATAAGTAGCGTATATCCTCATGAACTCTTTAAAATGTGAAAATAAGAAATCGATCGATGGCTGAAAGTAATTAAAATTATAGTTGTTTGTTATCAAAATAAAATACATTTGTAATAATAACTGTGGTCTTGGTCATATATTACAGGGAAACCCGTCTCGGCAATAATTCGTTTCTCCTCCATTTTATCTTCAGAACGAATGTTTGGTGGGAACCAAAGTTTACACGGTTGTGTTCTCGACTTCACTAGAGCGGAGCACTTCTATATTCCAATAGGTTGCCGCCGAACCGCGTCACAGCTCATTACCATAATGTTGACTGCACTTGAACTTCCATCTGACGCCCACGCCGCCCAAGACTCGCCGCGCCGCTTCTCGCCGCCGAGAGACGCTGGCTGTCATTGAAAATTAATGACTTCCGGTCGATTTGACACTCTCGCCGCCTCTGGTGTGAACGTACGGTAAGTCATAAAGTGCATCCATAAATTAGATGCATATGTATACATACAGCTACTGCTCTATTTGAAGTTATATAAGTGCTGGATATTGCTATTGTGTTCAGATAACTGTCTCGTAGGGAATATTATATTGTCTATAAAGCTTCTCACTCATACAAGTCACTGCAGAAGTCAGGTAAAATTTCCTTCAAGAGCATCTAGACTTGGTCATTGATTTGTTGAAGGCACTTCAAGACTTGTGATGTTGTGTGAAGAAGGTTAAATGCTGAGGAATATGTCTTGACGTTTTTGTGCTGTGACCTAGAAAGTTGCCAACAAATAGTCAAAAAGTCAAAGAGAGGCCGACAAGATATTAAAAGGCATTACAGACCAGTGGGTCTCGTCTGGTTCCGCTTCAGGACCCAGATTTTACAAGGGACATCAGGTGATCCAGTTGTTTATTTTATAAAAGCAGTGCTGGGGAGAAGTAGTTATGCTACTAACTTACCTAAATGTGTAAGTTGTGTGACAGTAGTTCTGCTAATTTAAGAGTGTAGCTTTTTTAAGTAACAAGCCACGTTTTTTTTTTTTTTAGTTATAGCATCACAAAATAGAAAGTTGTCACATTGTATTGGGAATGCAGAGATGGAGCCATTGGAGAAATAAAATGCACTCACCACAGCCGTTATGTACAGGAGAGAGATGTCATAGTGCTAGGAAAATTTGTTGGACAATGAATGTAAATAAACCAGTTCAAATAAACAATTCCTTATATTTAGTGTTGGGCACTCTGAATCATCGTAATGAATTGATTCTTTTGGACAGTTCATTTAAATGCAATAGTTTACATAAATAATTTTCTGTTTCATTTGTGCCTTGTGCAGACTTGAAGTAAAATAGCTCTGTAGTTAGTTCTGTAGCACCTAGAAAATTGGCATTTTCGGGGGGTTCTGTAGCATATCCCTTTTGAGCTACAATCACCAAACTTTGTACATATAACTTTCATGCTGACAGTCAAAAGCTCCGCCCAACAGGAAGTTTGCCATTTGGATTGTTTGAAAAATGCATGCTCAGGAATTTGAAATACTCCTGCTAGGAATTTCAGGTTACAGGTACCAAATGTGGGCAACATCATACCAAGACATTGATGATGCTAAATTGCAAACACATTTTTTAGATATCGAATGGTGTTGCCATGGCGACGCAATCAAATAACGTCAAAAAATGGGGAAAGGAATTGTCTCGGATCTTATGCGCGCATGGTGTAATTTACATGAAAATTGAGACAAATGTTTGGCCTCACCGGCTGATCACGTTGATGTGGCTATTGTGTGTCATGGTCGTAGCGCCACCAACTGGAAGAAAAGAAGTGTGGTAATTTTAACAGACTATGAAATATCCCTCTTATGTTTACCTGAATTGCTTCAAAACATTTTAGAATAATGTCAATAGAGCACAGATTTAAAATTGGGAAGGGCAAGACATTACATTTAATTATTCCTTTTTATGTATAATGTTTCTGAGGTATTTGGGATGCTTTAAATTTCATAATATTTTGCACACACATCAGAGTCTTGGCAAGCTTTTGTTTCTAATGAAGTGGAACAGATACAAGATTAATTTTAATGGCACGAACCAGCACAAATTCAGCACAAAAAAACACCAATTCTATGCAATTTGGATGACATGGGGTGGAGAGTGACGTCATTGCTTCCGAATTCAAATTCTTATTTCTAAAGAATTCAGGGAAATAGATATAGTATTTCTTTTAATGGCACAAATCAGCACAAATGAAAAACACCAGTTTGGAGTGATTTGGACCACATGGGGTGGAAAATGATGTCACACAGCCAAAAAAATAATGTTCAGATCGCCGGTGATCACCAGCAGGTGCATGCTGGTTAGAAATCTGTCCGACTTGCTGTGATGTCAATAAGGCGTATGTCAAAATGTCCTGCGAGAGCAAGGTGGCCGCAGTTGCTTTTTCTGAGTTTCGCGAACTGTAGGTATGATGGGAAATGACTGGCAGATATCACTGCTTAATGCTCATTGGCTTAAACTACTGATGTTTTATTGTCTTCTGAAATATCTTTATCAGTAATATCATGATTTTATTTGTATACATTTTTTGCACGCATGAGAACTCTTTGATAAATAATTCAATACAAATACAAATAATGTATATTATTATTTTAATATGGCAGTCTCTGAACTTTTAAATACTCCTGCTAAGGGATTCATGAGACTGTCACCACATTTAGACAACATTATGCCAAGACATTAAAGATGCTAAATTGTGAACAGATTTTTTTATATGTTGAACGGTGTTGTCAAAGCTATGCATTCATTTAATGGTGAAAATGGGAAACAGGAAGTGTTGCATGTCTTCTGTGTGCAATGTATGATTTCTGATGACCCCCTTTAAAATGGGCATGTAACTGGGTCTCTGTAGCAGCCCCATTTTCACCTAGAGTCACCAAACTTGGTACATAGTGTATTGTTCTCACATAGTCCATTAAACCTAATAAAGCTAAATCTATATTTGGTGTTGCCACCTTTGCTTTATAACAGCCCCAATTCTCCTAGGTACACCTGGACACAGTTTTCTTGGTTGTTGGCAGATAGGGTGCACCAAGCTTCTTGGAGAATTCACTACAGTTCTTCTATCTATTAAGGCTGTCTCAATTACTTCTGTCTCACCATGTAATACCAGACTTTAAATACCAGTATTTCGATGATCTGTGGGGACAATGCCATCTTTTGCAGATTGCCCGGTTCTTCTATTCTAATATTTTCTATTTGCAAAATTAATGTTTGGCAGTATAATATTTATTTTTCCTATTGACAAAACAAAGCTTAATATATAAATAACCATCTTAAGACAAATGTTTTTGTCAAACGTCTTAAGTGCCTAAAACTTTTGCACTGTACTGTAACAGGGCAATCTGAGCACATGAAAAATGTGGTGCTATATCAATAACAAAACTTAAAATATCTCTAGCCATGGACTCGTTGGCGTGACCAACTTGAAATTTAGCGTTTTGAGTTCAAATGGCATACTACCAATTTTCTCCCCAATTTGGAATGGCCAATTCCCAATGTGCTCTAAATCCTCATGGTGGCGTAGTGAATCCAGGTGGCCGGGGGCGACTGAGACCTTAAATCCATGCATATTACCATGTGGCTTGTTGAGTGCATTACCGCAGAGACGTAGTGCATGTGGAGGCCCATGCTATTCTCCGGGGCATCCACGCACAACTCACCACGAGCCCCACCGAGAGCAAGAACCATACATTATAGCGACCACGTTGAGGTTACGCCATGTGACTCTACCCTCCCTAGCAACTGAGACAATTTGGCTGCTATGGAGACACTCAGCACAACCTGGATTTGAACTTGTGACTCCAGGGGTGGTAGTCAGCATCAATACTCGCTGAGCTACCCAGGCCCCTACCAATACTACTCTGCCATATGTGTCTATAGAAGAAGTAATACAAGTATGGTAGTATGCATTTCCGAACTCAGCCAGTGTCTTTTTCCAAGGTGCTATAAAAGTCTAAGAGGACAGTCACACTTCTTGAAAAAATTTGAGCAATCAACTTCAAGCAGCAATTAGACGAGGTTAATAAATGCTGATCGGAAAAAAACATGGTTGATCTATTTGATTATTGGCCAAAAACAATCAAATTGGCCACTAGGGGCTGCTATTGTGTTTTATGTACATGACAATGGTTGTATATTCTGCTGACACACTTTATTAATATCATATGATAGATCTCTTCATTCTGAACAACTTTGCCTAGACAACCATTTGTGCAAATCATTCTTTTTTTTTTTTTGTCATTCAATATTTGAGATTATTACAAAAAGAACCTCTCAAAACGAACAGAGCAATTTTCGTAGCGCAACAGAACCAGTGTTTACAGTTTGAGAAACTTAACCTATGAATGGCTTGCTAATAGTTGTCTCTGCATATTAAGCTGGGAAAGGAGAAAATGTGTTAACATAATACCAAGTTTGATTGGATGCGCAGCTTTTGACATCAGCATCAAAATATATGGGAAGCATTTCCTCCTCCCTTTTCAAAGACTATAAGCCTATTTATTTTGTTTTTCAAATGATGCATGTTTATTCGGTTAGTTGCATTATAGTATCTGAACTTAGCGTTTATATCCCCTGCTGTTAGTGACCCTATGACCTATTTTTGCATAGCAACACACCATTAAGAACCACTTTTATAGAAAACACAAACATATTTTATTCAAAATATGGGATATAAAATGCAAACAAACATCTTCTTGTTAATCTGCATTCACACGTCATCTTTAACACCACATTATATATTATTGACCAATGTATATGTGGCATAAAAAGCAAAAGCCTGCAGATATAATTTCTATTATAATCTGCTAAAAATAACACCCGAGATGCGTCCATTTATACAGTCAGGAAGTGAGGAGACTTTAAAAAATAATCAGGGATCAAACTGAAAGCAGTGTGCTGTTTAGAAGCGTCTGATGAAACGAGGGCCTGAAATGAATAAAACGTCACAAAGAGAAATGTCTTGTCTGAGAAGAGCAGTTCTGGCGTTTACAGCCGAGCTTCTCCCGCTCATTTTCTCAGGGGTTGAGCGGGATATTAGATGGGTGGTTTCAGGGAGACTGTGACTTTCATTTCCAGCACAAAGAATGATGAGCCGATTCATTTTTTTTACTGACTGTTGGCCCTTCAGGGGGCACCAAAGGGGATCAGTCCGGGGGCCACACTGAGTAAAACGTAAAAAGGGATTTCCTGTATTATTATTGGGTGTTCAAACTGACAGTAATTGTTTTCTTGTTTGCTATTTATTATTAGTGCTGCTATGGGATGGGAATAGTATGAGTCTGTTTCCAATTCAAATCCAATGAACTAGTCCTTTTTACTTTTGAAGAAGCACAACAATAAACAAAAACAATAGGTTTATGTGTGTATATATATATATATATACACATATCACAATGTATAGTCAGGATATTAATAACATGAATAATGACTTTTCTACAATTAGATTTTTTTTTCAGCTACTTAAACTCCTTTAAAGAGTTCTCATCAAAGAATCCTCCACGTGCAGCAATGACGGCTTTGTAGATCCTTGGCAGTCTACCTGTCAGTTTGTCCAGATACTCAGATGACATTTCAACCCACACTTCCTGTTGCACTTGCCATAGATGTGACTGTCTTGTCGGGCACTTCTCAAACACTTACAGTCTAACTGATCGCACAAAAGCTCAATGGTGTTAAGATCCACAACACTCTTTTCCAATTATCTGTTGTCCAATGTCTGTGTTTCTTTGCCCACTCTAACCTTTTATTTTTGTTTTCTATTAAAAAATTGCTTTTTCTTTGCAATTCTTCCCATAAGGCCTCCTGAGTCTTCTCTTTACTGTTGTACATGAAACTGGTGTTGAGCAGGTAGAATTCAATGAAGCTGTCAGCGGAGGACATGTGAGGAGTCTATTTCTCAAACTAGAGACTCTGATGTACTTATCCTCTTGTTTAGTTGTACATCTGACCTTCCACATTTCTTTCTGTCCTTGTTAGAGACAGATGTCCTTTGTCTTTGAAGACATTAGTGTACAGCTTTTGTATGAAATCTGCAGTTTTTTGGCAATTTCAAGCATTGTATCGCCTTCAATCCTCAAAACAATGGTTGACTGATGTTTCTTTTTTGTCATTTTTGACCAAATATCGATCTTAAGAAATCCAAATCTATTGTATACTGTAGCAACTCAAAAACAAACACAAAGACAATGTTAAGCTTCATATAATGAACCAAATATCTTTCAAATGTATTTTATATAATTTGATATATTTTCTCGTACCAAATTAGCAATTTATTATGATTACTCAAGGATAAGGTGTTGGAGTGATGCTGCTGTCTAGATTTAATAAAATATTACTTTTTTCAAATAGTGATGGTGCTGTTTTTTTACATCAGTAATGCCGACTACACTTTTTGATCAGTTTAATGCCTCTTTGGTGAATTAAAGTATCAATTTCCTTCCAAAACAGCAAAATCTGTACATTATTCACAACTTTTGGCCACCTGTGTGCGTGTGTGTGTGTATATATATATACTGTTGCCACAGTATACAATAGATTTGTATTTCTTAAGATCAATATTAGGTCAAAAATGACAAAAAAGAAACAACTCATCAGTCAACCATTGATTTGAGGAATGAAGGCTATACAATGCTTGAAATTGCCAAAAAACTGCAGATTTCATACAAAAGTGTACACTATAGTCTTCAAAGACAAAGGACAACTGGCTCTAACAAGAACAGAAAGAGACGTGGAAGGTCAGATGTACAACTAAACAAGAGGATAAGTGTTTATATATATATATATATATATATATATATATATACAGGTCCTTCTCAAAAAATTAGCATATTGTGATAAAGGTCATTATTTTCCATAATGTAATGATAAAAATTAAACTTTCATATATTTTAGATTCATTGAACACCAACTGAAATATTTCAGGTCTTTTATTGTTTTAATACTGATGATTTTGGCATACAGCTCATGAAAACCCAAAATTCCTATCTCAAAAAATTAGCATATCATGAAAAGGGTCTCTAAACAAGCTGTTAACCTAATCATCTGAATCAACTAATTAACTCTAAACACCTGCAAAAGATTCCTGAGGCTTTTAAAAACTCCCAGCCTGTTTCATTACTCAAAACCGCAATCATGGGTAAGACTGCCGACCTGACTGCTGTTCAGAAGGCCATCACTGACACCCTCAAGCAAGAGGGTAAGACACAGAAAGAAATTTCTGAATAAATAGGCTGTTCCCAGAGTGCTGTATCAAGGCACCTCAGTGGGAAGTCTGTGGGAAGGCAAAAGTGTGGCAAAAAACGCTGCACAACGAGAAGAGGTGACCGGACCCTGAGGAAGATTGTGGAGAAGGACCGATTCCAGACCTTGGGGGACCTGCGGAAGCAGTGGAGTGAGTCTGGAGTAGAAACATCCCCGCATTCCCCAGGTCAAGCCACTTTTGAACCAGAAACAGCGGCAGAAGCGCCTGACCTGGGCTACAGAGAAGCAGCACTGGACTGTTGCTCAGTGGTCCAAAGTACTTTTTTCGGATGAAAGCAAATTTTGCATGTCATTCGAAATCAAGGTGCCAGAGTCTGGAGGAAGACTGGGGAGAAGGAAATGCCAAAATGCCTGAAGTCCAGTGTCAAGTACCCACAGTCAGTGATGGTCTGGGGTGCCATGTCAGCTGCTGGTGTTGGTCCACTGTGTTTTATCAAGGGCAGGGTCAATGCAGCTAGCTATCAGGAGATTTTGGAGCACTTCATGCTTCCATCTGCTGAAAAGCTTTATGGAGATGAAGATTTCATTTTTCAGCACGACCTGGCACCTGCTCACAGTGCCAAAACCACTGGTAAATGGTTTACTGACCATGGTATTACTGTGCTCAATTGGCCTGCCAACTCTCCTGACCTGAACCCCATAGAGAATCTGTGGGATATTGTGAAGAGAAAGTTGAGAGGCATAAGACCCAACACTCTGGATGAGCTTAAGGCCGCTATCGAAGCATCCTGGGCCTCCATAACACCTCAGCAGTGCCACAGGCTGATTGCCTCCATGCCACGCCGCATTGAAGCAGTCATTTCTGCAAAAGGATTCCCGACCAAGTATTGAGTGCATAACTGAACATAATTATTTGAAGGTTGACTTTTTTTGGTATTAAAAACACTTCTTTTATTGGTCGGATGAAATATGCTAATTTTTTGAGATAGGAATTTTGGGTTTTCATGAGCTGTATGCCAAAATCATCAGTATTAAAACAATAAAAGACCTGAAATATTTCAGTTGGTGTGCAATGAATCTAAAATATATGAAAGTTTAATTTTATCATTACATTATGGAAAATAATGACCTTTATCACAATATGCTAATTTTTTGAGAAGGACCTGTATATATATATATATATATATATATATATATATATATATATATATATATATATACACATACATACATACATACATACATACACATATACAAATACAATACCAATCAAACATTTTGAAACCCTTAACTGAAATGTTTCTCATGATCTTAAAAATCTTTGGATCCGAAGGTGTATGATTAAATGATTGAAATTAGTTTTGTAGACAAATTTATAATTGTGCCACCATATTATTTTATTTCATTATAAAACTACAATTTAATAAAAAGAAAAAAAAAAAAATTTAAATAGATGACTTGTCCAAATAATGAAGGAAAGCAGTCAATAAGTGCCCAATATAGATGGGAACATAGACTGTTTAAAAAGCATCCCATGGGTGCATACCTACCTCAAGAAGTCTGTTGAGAAAATGTCAAGAGTACATGTCTGCAAATTCTAGGCAAAGGTGACTACTTTGAAGATGCTAAAAAATAATAGCTTTTAGTTATTTATTTTTTTTAGTCTCAACATAATTCCTATAGTTCCATTTATGTTATTTCATAGTTTTGATGACTATTATTCTAAAATGTGGAGAAAAAATAATATATATATATATATATATATATATATATATATATATATATATAATAATAAAGAATGAGTACATTTTTCAAAACTTTTGACCGGTTGTGTGTGTAAAATAATGATTTATTTAATACTTTAAAAGAAGCACACTTGAATAATTGGTCTTAACTACAGAAAAACCATAAACAAAACAATACTTTTTGATAACGTTTGACAACGTTTATTTATTTATTAATTCATTAATTTAATTTTGAGACAAATTTTACATTCATTTTTACAAAACTGAGTTCTAAATGTGTATCTACACTACACATTGTCAAATGAACAACCTTTCAATAATGTATATTTTTAAGTCTCACAAGACTTTAGTACACACAAACCTTATGAGCTTGAAAGTTATTGGTCTTTTTAACAATTTGATTAAAAAAAGAACTGATCAGTAAGAATTAATTGTTCACAAATCAGACATGGTCGTGCTCTATGTTTGTTGTTGTCTGGAGTTGTTCCAGTACAATATTCCCTCCGCAATCAGATTAAGAATGCAGACCTATATAAGCCATTAACTGAACAAAACATAAAAAATATAAATACAAATATTTGGTCCCCATAATTGGAAATGAATGATACATTTAATTGTATGGCTCATTGAGGATATGTATGCTGTTACTTTTCTAAACAATCAGATTTTCGGCTGGTAGATGAAAAAAGGGAAAAAAAATAACCCATAGACTTGCATTGAAAGAGGGACCCAAGCAATATCTAGAGACCAGAATATTATAGAAAATTGAGGGTGGGCTCTTGGCCAGTAAGCCAGCCATCCTAGAAACGCCGTAGCAATCACCCTGGCAAACACAAAGCACCCTTAAAATCACCCAGAACACCTTAACATCATAGCAAGCACTTCAGAAAATGTCAAAATCTAGTTCAATATTCTAGAAGTTTCTATTTTGCTGTAGACACCTTAGTAAGCAAACAAACGTACACGTTGGCATAAAGTTAATTAGGCTAAATGGAATGTTCAGCTGTTTAAATCATTGTTCTATAAAAACCTCTGCCTACTCACACATAAATCATTTAAACACACCCTGGCATGCACCAAACCAGCATGGTAGCACCCCTATATGGTAAATACATTGATAGTATGCAAGGTATTCTCAGTGAATGATGCATGTAGCATATATTCTTTAACATTGCCATTGTTTGAGTCTGTGACATTTTACCTGCTGGGATTGATAAAATATGTGCTCTGCAGAGACCTTAGACTTCATATTGTATCCCATATCTAATATCTGCCATTTCACTTGAGACATATTGCAAAGGTCTTGAGACAAACCACAAAGACATACGTAAAATAAATGGAAAAAAAAGACATCGGCCTTAAAACATTCATATAGCAAAGTATATTAACTAATGATTAACTGTTCATATAAAATACAAACAGGGTTACCATTTAATTCCATATATTTTATTTAAAATACGAATAAAATACACTTTTTGGTTGTCAGATTTAAGTGGAACATGTCCATAATTAATGTGATAAACTGCATCTGTGGAAACTTTACTACTGAAACTGACCTTATACATTAATATTCATTGCAAAAAGGAAAAGTGAAGATAAGATTTGTTTGGAGGTCCAACTTGATACAATGCAAATGCATTCAGACATTTGTATACAGGTATGTGAATTTAGTAACACTTTCTATGACATCCATATTTATAATGCATTGTAATGGCATTATAATGCATTAGTAATGTGACATAATACACTTTATAATATGTTATTACTTCTCATAAATTATTGTAACCACAATTAGAATACATTATAATAATTACCTATTTATTCATAGGTATACCTTAGAGTATAATGCATTATAACTAGGCCTGTCAAACGATTACAATATTTAATTGCGATTAATTGCATACTGTTTTGTAGTTAATTGCGATTAATAACAATATCTTTATAGACACGAGTGGACAAAAAAGGCTTCTGTCTACCCCAGAACCGCCACTGCCTAAGGGGCACCAGAAACTCCACTGGCTGCCTATCCTGGCACGTTATACGTTATACAAGGACCCGGTAGCAGTTGCGGTAGCAGTTGCGGACGATCGCCTCGTGCTTACAACTTTTGTACCGTGCCTCACAGTGAAAAGCAGGTGTTTAAATGGCAGCTGTCTTGCCGCAGTAATCATGTTACAAGGTTCCAAGCTCTATCTGTGCTTTGTGGGCATGTTCTACTGCTGTGCTTCATTGATAAAATGCTTGGCACAGGTATCAGCGTAATGTCTCCCACTATCCGTTTACCTGATGGTCAGTGCAGGTGACATTAGCGGTGTTTGCATGAATTGACTCGTTTCTCATGAACTATGGTTCATTAAAAGGGTCATATTCCGTGTTAATTGCGTTAAAAAAAAGTGGGGCATTAAACAAATTTTGCATTAACTTCGACAGCACTAATTATAATACAAGCTACGTCCAATTTTATCTGCAGAAGATATAATGCATATATTTGTAATATATACGTGCGTGTGTGTGTGTATATGTATATGTGTGTATATGCATATGTGTATATATATATATGTATATATGTATATGTGTGTGTATATATATATATTAATCACCGTATTAAGGAAGATTCCTGAGGAATGCAAGCTTGTAGTACCACCTGTTTACTCCAGAGGGCAGTAAGTGAAACTTCAGCTGCATGGGCAACATGCAGTTTATACAGTGAACAAAACAACTATCCAGCAGCAGCCCAACACAAACATGCATTACGTTCTTGCATTCAAAACACTTGGAGCGCAAATTCGAACTAAGTGATCTCAAGATGTGTTCTAAGTATTAAACTATATTTAACTTGACACAGTAACCTAAACATTTATATTTATGACGTAACGCACCCGAGACGCTACACAAGCATGTCTGACGCAGATGTGACGGGTCCTTAAACAAGCCCTCATAATAAATCTCCAAATGATTGACAAATTCACTTGTGAAATGGATTGCTGTGAACTGTATGCCAATGATTGACTTATGATCAATAATATGGTAGTAAACAATACATTGTATTCTAAAACCGTTTTGTATTGTCTTATCAATTATTAACTCTTCTGCCACAAGAATGTTATGCATTTTAATTATCTAAACATTTTCTATTTTTTTATATATATATATATATATATATATATATATATATATATATATATATATATGAGAGAGAGAGAGAGAGAGAGAGAGAGAGAGAGAGAGATGTATATTGATCACACATGTAAACACACCCAAGAATAATAAAACAATCTTATTTTATACTGGATTCTATATTTGCTAAACTTTAATGTTTGTACATCTTAAATAAAATCCATTATATAAGTTTGACTTGTAATGTATTGTATGTTACAAGTTTATGTTATGGCTGTTTGTAAGAATATATTGCTTTTTTAGCTTTACTTAAAGCAAACAAAGACCACTTATAATATGATCATGTCAAAGACTTTTGACTGTTTACACTATACAGCACTTATACGATTAACTTTATTAACATCTGCTGTGTTATAATGCATTATACTTATAAATACGAATAGGGGAAGTTTTATAATGTATTACAATTGTAGTTATAATTATTAATGAGAATATATAATTTATTAAATGTGTATTATGGGACATTATGGATGCATTAATAATGCCTTTATAATGCCTTATACGTATCAATATAAATACGAATAGGGGAAGTTTTATAATGTATTACAAATATGGGCTTCATAGAAAGTGTTACCGTGACTTTTATATGTGAATTATTTCGACTCCACCCTCCTTCTCTTAACAAAGCAAAAATCTGGGTTACAGTGTGGCACTTAACAAGTGAAGTGAATGGGGCCAATCCGTAAATGTTAAAATACATACTGTTTCAAAAGTATAGCAACAAGACATATTCAATATGTCCGTTAACATGATTTTAGTGTAATAAAATCACTTACTAAACCTTTCTGTGAGAAGTTATATCCAATTATACAACTGCATCGCCATGACGAGGTAACGCTGAAAACCGTAAAGCGACAGTAAAAGCAATTATTTAAACAACTTGACAGCTCAAATAATACACAGGTTTTAACAGAAGAATTCATATGTGCTTTTATGAAATTAAATGCTTCATATTTCTACCTTTTAAACCCTCCAGAAATTGGCCCCATTCTCTTCCATTGCAAGTGCCTCACTGTAACCTCGATTTAGCCTTTTTTCTTCTTTTTTTTAGGAAATCAACGTTATGCCACAAATGCTGTCGATTGAGCTTAACTTGTATTAAACTTGGACAATTCCTTTAAGCGTTCAAATACTTTAGAGGCACTATATACAAACACAAGAACACAACCATCTACAGTGTATGTGAAACTGAATAACTGCATCTGCACCTGTATACTATGTGTGTCTCAGAAAGACAGAGAGGAGAGATAATTCATAATGTTCCTCAGTGTGGCAGTCAAAAATGTAGGTGTCTACAGAGGCTCTTTGTTCTTGCATGTCTAAATGTACCTTAAGGTCTCTCCTTGAGTGCTGTTTGTAATGAGCATGTGGACGTGAGAAAAAAAAACAACACAAGACATTCTCACGGATGTTTTGGCTCATGCTCTTCATACCTGGCTGTGCATAAAATCAAGTTATTTACTATACCTACATTTTTGCCAAATTGTATTCACATGGCTAGTTGAATGTATTGTAGCTGTTTTCTGTTTAAATGAACACTAGAGGCGCTTCATCAACAATGACTTGTATTCACTTTCACACAAATCATGAGTGAAACAGCAGATTATCAGTTCACATACACTTTTTGCTCTGTTCCTTACACAATGCTATTTCATGACATCTAAAACTTTTACAAAAGCGCAAAACATCCTCGTAGTTAACATGTTGCATGCAGCAGAAATGGGCAGGAGTAAAGATCTGAATGACTTTGACAGGGGATAAACTGTAATGACCAGACAACTGGGTCAGAGCATCTCTGCAACAGCAAGGATTGTGGGGTGCTCCCAGTCAGCAGTGTTTAGGACCTACCGACAGTGGCCGAGGAGGGACACACCACAAACCGGCAACAGGGAGTTGGGAGCCCAAGGCTCATCTATGCACGAGGAGAACAAAGGCTATCCCATCTGGCCCGAACCAACAGAAGCGCCTTCAATGGGCATGCAAGTGTCGAAATTAGACTTTGGTGCAGTCGAAGAAGGTTGCCTTGTCCGATGTGTCCCATTTTCTTTTACACCACGTGGAAGGCTGCGTACCTGTGCGTCATTTACCTGGGGAAGTGATGGCACCAGGATGCACTGTGGGAAGACGACAAACTGGTGGAGGGAGTGTGATGCTCTGGGCAATGTTCTGCTGGGAAACCCTGAGTTCATGTGGATGTCAATTTGAGAAGTGCTACCTACCTAAACATCATTGCAGACCAGGTACACCCCTTCATGGCAATGGTGTTCCCTGTTGGCAGTGGCCTTTTTCAGCAGGATTATGTGCCCTGTCATTCTGCGCACATTGTTCTGGAATGGTTTGAGGAACATGATGAAGAGATCAAATCACTTTATTTTCACACTACCATGTACACAAGTGCAACAGTAGGTGAAAGTCTTGAAGGTTTTTCGCTCTGTCCGCTCGGTGCACGAAGAAACCTGCGGGTTCGATGGCCGAGTCTGGAATCTCCGCAGCCAGCCAGGTTTCTGTAAGGCAAATAATTCAGCAGTCCCTCGTCTCTCGTTGGAAAGAGATCCACGCTCTCATCTCGCAGAGCTTGTTGTCCAGAGACTGAAAATTTGCCAGTAGTATACTGGGTAGTGGGGGTTGATTTGCAAGACGTCTTACTCTGATGAGAACGCCGGCTCATTTTCCTCTTTTCCTTCTGCGTTTCCGCGGCTGCGCAGCCCAGACAAAGGGCTCCGCTGGCGTGTTTGTAAACAGCGGGTCGGCATTGAGGAATTTGAAGTCGGTTTACGGTGTGTAATTGTAGAACCAATGTCCAAAAGCATTTGTCTGTCATATACAATATGGCAAACAACATCCAAGACAAAAAACAAAAAACTGTAAACAAAACAAACAATAAACTGCAGTGTTGTGTCAGAGCTCGCAACGCAGCAGCCATACTGGACGCCATCTTGAGTCCAAAAAAGATCACGGTGTTGCACTGGCCTCCAAATTCCCCAGATCTCAATCCGATTGACCATCTGTGGGATGTGCTGGACCATCAAGTCTGATTCACAGCGGCTCCACCTCACAACATACAGGACTTGAAGGATCTGCTGCTAATGTCTTGGTGCCAGATACTGTCCCACAGGACACCAAGGAGTAGCCAACTCTTTAAATATAATTTTAAATTAGCATGCTTAAGAAATGCAAGTATTGGCCATTTCCTCTTAACATATTATTTGTTGTGGTATTTTAATACATTTAGGCTATATTTAGTACAAATTTGTGAATTGTTAAATTAATGTTAATAGATCACTGTAATAATAACTTGTATGTGTGTGTTAATACCCAAATCCCAACTGTTATCAAAAACCTTGTAAGCGACACAGTTAAACAAGTTTATATACTAACATTTTCCAGGACAATTAGGTATTTGTTCTCATTTTCCATGACTGGAAAACTGCATTGCAAAATTCCAGGTTTTCCAGGACGTGTGGGAACCTTCACTTTACAAACTTGCAGTAAATGTTCCATTGTTGCTGAAGGTTTGCTAAAGGTTCACCAATACCTTTTAAGAGATGCAGACTTCTGAAAAACATTTTTCTAGTAAAAATAATGAATTGTAAATTTGTTGCTAGTTTAGATGTTTTATAAGGAAACTATTGAGTTAGATTTGATAGATTAGATAGCTAGCACTAGCTAGCTCTACTGAATATTACTGGAAGATAATATAGAATAAAATCTGCCTTCAGCTTCAAAGTTAGCTATGTTTGGATACAAAGGGTTACAAAGGGTTTTGTTCAAATCTTAGAAGGCCTTTAAGGATAAGCAATAGTAATAGTGATTCTTGCCTTAGCAAGCGCCACTGAAATAAAAAAATAAAAAATAAATGTTGGCCTCCTCAAAATCCAACAGATTAGAGTGCTAAATCAAACATTGTTTTAAGCGCTCTTTTATATTTATACCACTTAATAAAACACCTTAATTCATTGTCATCTCTAACAATCCCCTGGCTGATTATTATTTGCTGGGGCAGAAGAAGCAGGTATTTCGACTGTGTTTTTAGACGATTAATCCTACAATGCAAATTCTGGGAACTAGAGTATGTGATTTCTCTAAGATGGAGGATTAAGCACTTTAGTGTCCAAGGGGAGCGAGGCAAAGCAGATAAAGGGTAGCAGATGCTTTTGTAAACAATATTACCGTCTTCACCCTCGAAAGTGGAAATCAACAGTGTAGGCATGTCAACGGTTTGGAGATAAGCCATGAAAAATGGAAGGCTCTGTTGTAGTGGTGCTCTGGCAGTGAGGCCATAATGCCATATTTCCTCTCTGCTGGTGCTCGACTCATCCAGTCCTTTCAGTGACAGATGTTTTGTGTCAGTTGGGAGAAAGTCAAGAAGCAACATCAGCCTTGTGTAAAATTGGGCCTCTGTTTGTGCAAGCGAGTCACCGTTAGACTTTGATAGCAAGCTGAGTAGTGCCTGGCACACTAGATAGTTGTTTTCAAGTCTCAGAATTGGTAATATGTTGTTATTCGAAGATATAACTCTTGCATCTTCGTATGCTTGAATTCCACTGTTGGTGAACGGGCAGCCTCGAGATCCTTGTGCTACTTTGAAGAAAGCGAGCAGTGAATTAACGGAGCTCAAATTTTAAAACAGTGTCCTTTTTATTCTATATCCCTTTGAGCTTGTACTCAAGAGAAGCCAAGATAAAAGCACGGAGGACAAGTTTTACACAATTGTGAGAGTGGTTGTAAGAAATGAATAATACTTGAAGAAACTGATGACGGTTAACAAGTTTTTTTTTTTCTCTAGTAACAATCTGTATTCGGAGTGTTAGTGTGTCAAGTGTCACGTACTTATGTGGGAGCCTGTGAGGTCATATATCTTTGCCACACATACGTTTCTATCAGAGATGATGATATTTATGTCTTATTTGTGGAAAGTACCACTTCATTGGAGTAGGCATTAAAAAAATGAATATTTTCCCCAAGGAAAACCTGTTTCATTGACATTTCTCCATTTGACTTTGGTAAAGGTAAATGGTCTGCACTTATATAGCGCCTTTTTAACCTTAACAGTATTTAAAATGCTTTACACTGTGACTCATTCACCCATTCACAAACACATTCATACACCAATGGCGGTAGAGCTGCCATGCAAGGTGCTAGCCTGCCATTGGGAGCAACTTTGGGTTCAGTGTCTTGCCCAAGGACACTTCGGCATGTGGAGTCGCGTGGGCAGGGATTCAAACCACCAACCCTGCGATTAGTGGCCAACCCGCTCTAACAACAGAGCCACAGCCGCCCCACAACCTACTTTATCATCAGTGGTGAGCATAGAATTAAATTGACAACTGACCAAAAAAGGTCTTTTTCAAAGTTCATTCAAATTATAATGCAGATCCATCATACTAATATTTTGCATAACTTACAGATATCACACTGTTAAAGGAGAGAGAAACTAATTAGCAGCTGTACCCACGCCATCTTTCCATGCTGCTTTTCAAGTAAATTAAGCAAATTAATACTGGCACTAAAATATTTCTAACTAATAACTGTGCAGAACCTGCCGTGCAAAAATGACCTCTTTGTCAGAAATCGAAGTTTCCATAAACCAGCTTTAAATCATGCTATAAATAGCCATTCAAGAAAGTTTATGACAGTTATTGCTCTGAATTATGTTCACCAGTGTTTCTGCAGTCTGTGTAGAATTCCAAGTGGGGCATTTGTGCTTAAGGAAGCTGTTTTGTTCCAAACCCTATTACAATGTGTCATATCTCATAAGCAAACACATGCAACATCAAATGTTTATTAATGCCATATGCAACGAGAACTTAATTTGCATAGAGCTTGTTGTCTATTATGGCTTGATACAATAGTGAGAGCTATGTTTAAGTGTCATTTTTATGTACAGGTAATCTAAAAAAAAATAATTATCTCTGTACCAAAACTTAGTGAGCTGCCTACCTAGGCAGAATTTTAAGGCATCATTGGTACGCTCCCAATGCAACGGCAGTTCCAAAGGTAGGTAGCATAACTATGTTGCCTTCTAAGTTTCCTTTTTTTTTTTTTAAACATCCCATGTAGAGAAGGTAATCTCATAATGCACTGCGACTGTCACGATCCCCTGTTGTCTGCCCTGTGTTTCACTTGTTAATTGTCATGCACTACAATTCCCATGATTCCCGGCCCTCATCACTCTCTCATTGTTTTCACCTGTTTGTCATTTAGTCTCATTACCTTGTGTATTTAAACCCTGTTTGTTTTCCATTCCCTTGTCGATCGTTGCTTGTTTGTAGATGTCTGGATGCTGTTGTTTTTGCCCATGTTAGTAGTTGTTGTTTTGCCTTGTCTACCCAGTTCGTGTACCCTTGATGTTTTCGTGTTTTTGGTTTCTGCTTTCCCATCGTGGATATTTCCTTTGTTCCTGTTTTGTCTGTTTCCACTTTGTTTAATAAAAACCCACATGTAGATCCTCACTCCTCGTCTGCCTCCTCCTACAATTGTAACAGCGACAAGCTCAAAAAGTCTATTAAAGTTGGCGGACGCAGTGAGAAAAATGTCGAATTCATTCAACACCACAAAATTATTAAATTAAATCTATTTAAAATGTGCTTTAAAATTTTCTCCCCAATTTGGCATGCCCAATTCCCAATGCGCTCTAGGTCCTCGTGGTGGCGTAGTGACTCTGGGTGGCGGAAGACAAATCACAGTCGCCTCTGAGACAGTCAGTCTGCGCATATTATCACGTGGCTTGCTGAGTGCGTTACTGCGGAGACCTAGCGCATGTGGAGGCTCAGGTTATTCTCCGCGGCATCCACGCACAACTCACCACGTGCCTCACCGAGAGCAAGAACCACATTATAGCAACCACAAGGAGGTTACCCCATGTGACTCTACCCTCCCTAGCAACCGGGCCAATTGGTTGCTAAGGAAGCCTGACTGGAGTCATTCAGCACACCCAGGATTCAAAATTGCGACTCAAGGTGTGTTAGTAAAATGTGGTATTTTATCCAATATTTTAATGACACAAAGTTGCTGCTGATGTAGATCATTCCATATCGGTCACTTATGACGTCACTTACCATTTTCTTTCGAACGTTACCTTAAATCACATTATTTGGTTTGAACAGTTAGATGGAATGCAGGTGTCTCGAAACTTATTTTTAAAGATGAACTGTTTAATTTACACATCATTTATAATGTGGCTTATTGAGACAATGCAATACAGATGCATGTCTCAAGACAACTTGTAATAATTTGTATGAGATAGCAAAATCGTAAGATATTAAACCAAGAAAGTTTCTTAAAAATAGTTCACCCAAAAATGAAAATGATCTCATTATTCACATACCTTGATGCCATCCCAGATGGGTATGACTGTCTTTCTTCAGCAGAACACAAATTAAGATTTTTAGAAGAAGATAGAGCTCTCTCAGATCCTTATAATG
This sequence comes from Xyrauchen texanus, assembly GCF_025860055.1. Classification (NCBI taxonomy): domain Eukaryota; kingdom Metazoa; phylum Chordata; class Actinopteri; order Cypriniformes; family Catostomidae; genus Xyrauchen; species Xyrauchen texanus. Next base: position 49,260,979 of record NC_068280.1, read on the forward strand.
GAAGCACATGGGTGCCAGCACTTTGACGGTCCAAAAGTCACATTTAGGCAGCATAAAAGTAATCCATTAAACTGCAGTCGATCAATGTTTAGTCTTCTGAATCGAATCGATGGGATTATGTAAGAAACAAGTCGACAATAATAATTTTGAACATTAATTGATCGACTGGAGTCGACTGTGGAAAAGTGTAAAGAAATCGGAGGCGGTTCACCCCTTCAACTGATTACAAACAGGACACCGTACGGGCATCTTATAAAAATTGGTACCATGATTTTTGCGTATGTGTTTGTTCAGTTGGTCCAAAATTGTCAGAGATTTTGAATACATTTTAGTGTGTACTTATTGAAAACGTTCATACCTTAGTATGCATGGTAAGTGAAAGAGGCCCATTGTACTTTGGTTCATTTATTTTTCTCTTTTGAAGTAAAAGATGTACGTTTTCTTAATATTTTGCCATCTTATCCTAATATAATGACTTGTAATGAGATTGGGTTGTTCAAAGATGACAATTTTACATACAACAGCAGCAAAACAATGCAGTTGCACACAAGAATGCATACTCCGAGAACGCCCCCTTAGGTAGGCAGTAGTCAGCACGGCAGCTCACTACGGTTTGGAATAAAGCCAATGTCATACTGACCCTTTCTCATCCACAGTTTTATGCTGTCATTTTCAGTGCTGGGTATAACAGCAGTGGTTTGTCACAGCATGATAATATCAGGTAAATCTTCAAAAAATAAAAAATTTACTCTGCTCATTTAAATGTTTTACACAAAATATAATTGAACTTTCTAAGTTTAAGTTAAACTTTCTAAATATCTTAGAAGTCATTCAAAGATGTTTTCTTTTCTTCAACTCTTGGCTGCAATAAACAAAACAGTTGTGTGAGTCATCACATCCCATATTCCCTGCTTGTTACCTCCAAAACGGAAGTGCCACAAAGACAGTACAGGGACTACTATGCAATTTTAATGTTGCCACATTTTTATTTTTTTTTTTTTGCAGTGTAGTACTGCCACATGCATATTTCACAGGAATAACCAGTGAATTTGTTATGTATAGTGCCAATGAAGCAGGGGTGGAGCTAGGGGTTGGCCAGGGGTGACCATTTTCAACACCAATAACCACCTTCCTCCCCTCCAACCAATTAACCCCCACCATCCCCTTCCAACGATGTGCCACCACAGACTGGACCCTGTCCGGCCACCCCTGTGAAAAACTCCAGACTCGGCCTCTGCACTGAAGGCGTTGAACATAGACAATGCACCTGTGAATGTCTGGCCACCATGCTGTGGCTAATATTTCCTGCATTACGATAGCAAAGAGGGGCTTCCTAGCATGTGGGGCTATTTCTTATCAAGAGGTTAACAGAAACACACGTGGATGCTGTGCTAGATGTGAAAAGTCTGTATCTTTAATGGTAATTACACATTAAAAATGACAAGAGTGAAGCATGCTGTGCAAAGTAACTCCCTACAGTGTTGTTATGATTGAATTCTCACCTTCTGCTAGCCTTGGAATGCTTCCTCACGTTGTCATTTGGCACACGTGGATACAGGATTGGTTGACATCACTTTTTAGACAAGTTAATTTATCACTTTAACTCATTCAACCATAATAAATCAAAATTATTTCATTCATAGTGTTAGACTGAAAAATAAATAAAAAAAAAACATATATTAAGAGAGCAGGAACACATTGAAGATTGGAGATGATTTATAGACTGATCAAACCTGTTTTTTTTTTTGTTTTTTTTATTAACAGTAATATGCAAATGCTGCTACACATGTGTGAATAATGTTTGTCTACCTTACAGCTTAAAGGGCCATACACACCAAACATGTTTGACCGTTGGTGCTGTTTTACAATTACTTTCCCAAGGAGCTCTTAAATAACTGGAAAAAGCTCGAGCATGTACGCTTAATGCAGCT